>NW_027526295.1:289061032-289138532 GCF_048455015.1 Haemaphysalis longicornis | reverse complement strand
GGTTATGAAGCTCGCCGTATAGGACAGCTCTGGATTAACTATAATCACCGTTTGATCTTTAATGTGCACCTAAATGTCTACAAACGGACGTTCTCGCTTTTCGCCGCCATCAGAAAGGCAGCCACCACGGCTGGGAGCGATCCCCCGTCCTTGGGCTCATCAGCCCAACGCCTCAGCCACCGTGGCGGGTATTTTCATCCATTTATTGTTCCTAATAAAAACGGGTGATCTGCATAAAATAGTGGACGGGAGCTAGTGGGTGGACCACACGTTGAAAGAGAACACGGTAGCAGACACGGTGTCCTTATAGAACGTAGCTGTGCAAGGGTGAATGGTTGAACCTACACACTAAACGTTTTTACATTTAGTGTGTAAAAACGTTTAAAAAAAAGTGTGTACAAAAACTACCACGTGACGGCGCGCGGGAGCGCCGTCACGTGGTATTTTTCATAGTTCTCGGGTTTTCTTTATCAGTCAGAATAAATGAGTACGCAATTAGTTTGTCGCCGAAAATAGCACAGTTAGATGCCCCTGGTGGGTACCTACAAGTGCCTCATTGACACTTCAGTGATTATGACAATAATTATTGAATTGGATAATTATTCACAATTAATTAGTTAAGTCTCATTAACGAAAAATTACTGTCCGCTTCCCCACAGTACTGCAAACATTACCCACATGGTTTTCTTCGAGTAACGCCATTGTTTTTTTGTTTTTTAATCTTGGTGCATGATAGCGGGAACACCCCGTGCAAGTACTCTAGAAGACTTGTGATGGTCTGTTCTATTCCCTGGTCCTTCAATGCTTTTAGCGCAGCTGCTGTTCATACTGAGTCGAACGCTTTCTCATAGTCCCGGGTCAGTCACCCACCAGGGACTGAGCCGCGAGGAGTAGGCCGTGTTATTGTGGCAGCTCCAAACCGGATCCATCCTCGCACCGGCATCTTACATCCAGGACTTTATTTGAGTGATATGTCCAAAGTGTATAAAGCGAGTCTGGCAGAGCAGTGGCACACCTTCTGGGACTGTGTCCGGTTTCAAGAAAAAGCGAAGTGAAGGACTAATCCGCGAAAGTCCAAGAAGCAGTGCGCTGTAACGACAAGAACGTTCAACTTTGGGCGTCCAGCAGGCCTGGGATGGACTCGAACAATACAGTCCAGGCGACCCAACAAAGGGAATTCATGGCGCTGTGCAGAATAACAGCAAACCATAGGTCGACGCCAGGCTTGGGGCGAGGCGCCTAAAAACCATCGATGTGCAGGCATCAGTAAAGTTATACCTAACCTAAGCGGGTCTATAAATTTCATGTAAAGGGGTTTAGTGTATTCTGCGGATTTGTCTATCACTTAATTGACAACATGAATGTGATCCAAGGTTGAGTACCCCTTCCTAACCCAGCCTGCTCTCTAGTTTGATGGGAATCCGGGTAGTCTGCAATGCGGTTAACTATAATTTCGGTAAACAGCTTGAAAACAACTGAGAGTAGGCTGACGGGTTTAAGGTCCTTGGTACCTCCATTTTTATGAATCAGAATAACAATGGCGTTTTTCCACAATATGTCACGATTTAGCCCCGCGTTCGTGAACCTGGGAGGGTAGGGGTACCCTCCAGCCGAGAGACGACATGCAGCGTGCTGGTGGTGACGGTGACTGACTGCGAGCAGCCGTGCTCGGCGGTGTTTATTCGCCGGTCACCCACAATGTTGCCCAACGAGCCTGGTGGGGCCACTGAACTTAGCGGCCAACGAATATCAGGGTTGGGGGGCGCCACACACTTGTCACACTCCTCACCCCCAAGTTTATTTGTCCTACGCAAACACCAAACAACACCTGTCAGCCCGGCGAGTAACGGTTCGTCGGTCTCCGCTGTCTTTCACTCCGCCTGAGCACAGGTGTCGATGTAGGTGTGGCAGCATCGGATGCGGCCCGTGCCACCCTCGCACCATCCGTCAGCCTTGCAGGTGTCGCAGGACTTCCACGTGGCACCACAGTGGCGCGAGCAGCACCAGTTCCTGGTGCTGTGCTGGCAGCGGTCAGTGTAGTTGGCTCCCCTGCTTGCTGGCTTCCTGAAGGGGCGGCTGAGCTTGCCAGGCGAGGCGTCACATGGCCAGCATGCCGGTGCCACGTGGTCCCGTCCGACATGCGGACGAGCAGCGACGACGCACTGGCAGAAGAGACAACGTGCCCAGCAGACCAGGGTGGACCAGGCCGGAACTTCCTGGTGAAGACCGGAGCCCCAGACTCCGGCAAAGGCCCAGGAAGGAGTCCAGGCTGAGGCAGTGCGGCGGGCCCGTGGCCAGGCAGCCCGGCTGCGCCAGCAGGGGCACCAGCACCTGCCCGGGCGCGTACGGGTCCCCGCACAGCATGCACAGCATCAGCCGCAGGTCCGGCCGGGGCCCCGCGGCCGCGGGCAGCGCCTGGTAGATGTGCATCCGGCCCGCCCACCGCTCGATGCTCTCTACCAGCGCGCACAGCGCCTGCTCCAGCCGCACGGGGTCCACGCCGCCGCCCATGTCCACGAAGGGGCACTGCAGGCTCTTGGCCCTGTTGATGCCCTCCTCACGCAGGAAGTCCTCCTGGCCCGCAAACACCATGACCAGGGTCAGGCCGTGGAAGGGCAGCCGGTCCTCCTGCTCCAGGTTGGCCAGCAGGGTCTTCTCGAGGCTCTCGCGGATGTACTCCAGCCCCGGCTGGCTGGCGTACACGCACAGCCAACCGTGGGGCAGGGGCTCCGTGCGGAACGAGTTGTGCGGCAGGCCCACGTCGCCGTCGATGATCCTGAAGTCCAGCGCGTACTGGGCCTTGTCGTCGAGCCGGAAGCCCTGCGGGTGCGCCTGCCGCATGGCCTGCGCCACCTGCTGGGCGCTGCCCCCGGTGCCCAGCACCACCAGGTGCAGCAGGCGGCCGTTGACGCCCAGCACCCCGCCGCCGTTGGTGCCGGCCCCCAGCCGGTTCAGCAGCTGCTCGATGACGCCGTCCATGCAGTCGGGCTGGGCGGGGCAGGGCTCCCTCTGGCACATGAATGCTTGCCGCCGTGCCGGTGAATGTCTCCACCCCGGGCTGGAACAGGGCCTCGAACTTGATCAGGAGGCTCGGGACGTCTTCTACCGCACGCACTGCTTCCTGGTACTCCAGCAGCCGCACGCCCAAAGCCTGGATCCAGTTCCGGCCCAGCAGAGTCGATGACGGCCCCTTGGTCAGGTACAGGGGGATTGTGGCCTCCCTGTCGCCAAGGCGAACGCTGACCTGGGCTTGACCCTCGTCCTGGGCCAGCTGTCTGGAGTAGCTGCGCAGCATGACGCCCGACGCCTCGACGGACACGCCAGGAAAAGAGCGGTTGAAGGCTTTCCCGGCCATGACTGACACACTGGCCCCCGTGTCCAGCTCTATGGAGATGGGGCGCCCGCAGACTTCGATGGTCAGCAAGTATGGTGGCACCGACGGCTGCACTGTGCCCGCGTGCCACATGTCGAAAATCTGCGGGTCTTCGGCCACGACGTTAGCCTAGCAGTTGCACCCGAAGCTGCTGCCGCACGCCGCCGCCGCCTACCCTTGCGCCGACTTCCTCGGCCGTGGGCTGGCGCGGAACCTCTGCTCGACGCCGGCTGCTGCTTCCGTCCGTCCGCCATCGTCCCCCCTCGGGACGCCTGAGCAATGTGCCCAGTCCTCCCACACGCAAAGCACTCCGCTTGCGCGAACTGGCACTGTGAGGGGGGGTGGTCACCACCGCAGCGACTGAACCTGCCATGCCGTGTCGCCATCTTGTTCACCGCCGCCTCCGCCGACGGTGAGCCGGCCGCACGCGCTATCTCGCCCGCGTCCTTGGCAGCAGCATCCATCGCCAGCGCTGCCTTCACGGCGTCGTCCAGCGAGGGGTCGGGAAGCTTCAGGAGTCGCGTCTGCATGGCGGGGTCGTTGATGCCGCAGACGAAACGGTCTCGGAGCAGCGAGTCGAGCTGCTCCCCGAAGGCGCAGCCGCTCGCCAACCCTCGCAGCGCTGCGACGAACTGCCCGAGCATCTCTCCGTCTCGGCGGCTCCGGTTGTTGAAGCGAAACCGCTCCATTAAAGGGACACTGAAGTGAAGTTGTCAAGCTCCCGTTTTTGCTTGCACTGCGTAGACTGGCTCAAATTAGCACACTTTTCATCGTTTTTACGATTGACAAATCGGTAATTATTTTACAAAGCGCGAAAGAAGAAAAACTACCATGCGCGGTTTGCGGCGGCCGCACCAACTAAAGCTGTGACGTTAGGAGGAGCGGGCACCGTGATTGGACGATGCCAAAGGTGAGCAACCAAACAAGTTTTGGTTTCGGTTCTGTAAAACACAACCGTTGGCGTTGTTGGATGGGCATTCTCAATAACTCAGTAATCATCGTACCGCGCTTCTGCCATGTTGTCAGCTGTAAAAATGCATAAAGATAAGCCTCCTAGGACGGCTTGAAATCGTAGCATTCACTAGCCGAAACCTACGCAGTGCATGAACGCCCTCCGCGTACCCGCAGACGCCCAAATGTCATGCGCTTTTCCCCCATATTTGGAGCTTGCCTCCCTCATGCCTGTATCGTAAAAAGCGTGTTCGCACCAGGCCAAGGGTCTGTTCATTCTGGCCTGTGCCCACTGCCTGCAAGCAGTCGGTGCTTATGGCAACAGCACGCCAACGAGAACTCGCTAGCGCGCCAGTGCCAGCCTGCGCGCGTTTTGTGAACTAGTTCGTGGAGCCATGAACGTTGCGGCCCAAAAAAAGGTGAACTCAATATAGAAAACATCGGCGGAAAACGAAAAAGTTAACTTACAGAAAAAAAAAGCACGTACCCGCGGGGATTCGAACTCCTGACTTGCAAAATACTAGCGGTGGCAAATCTAGCACCCCAAAACACTCGGCCACGGAGCGGGCTCCGCTGGCTTTGGTAATATAGCGTATATATTGTACAACCAGTTTACACTTTTATTTAGTTTTGGCATTTCAAGCAGCTTAGGTGACTATTTGTTGTATTGCGCTCGTGCAGTAAGCGTCGCCCGAGTTTCCACAATAGCTCACGTCGCTACCTTACTTCTACTGCTACTCGTTCCAGAGGGGAGTACTGCTGTGGACGAATTAAAGAGCGTCTACCCAAAAAAGTCCCATCTCATGCTGGGCGCGTCAAATTTCCCTTTCATTTTGTGACAGCATAATCTGTTTTAAGATTCCGCAATGTCGCACACGGAACGATGGCCTTGGGTCAGGCGTTACGATGACCTACTGATTGTAATGCACACATCCGGTATAGCTATCGCAAAAGAAATTGCAGTGGTCAGAGCAATAATGCAGTGACTGAGCGTTAACTAAAGCATATTTTTAACAAACGTGTGGCGAACAGATTCGATAAGGTGACAGCTAACAAATTATTCATGGTGACCAAATAATCTAATTCATTGGTAGTATTTATGTGCATGTTGTAGGATTTTCTTTTCTACAAATATAAAAAAATGTGCGCCATTGGTATTAAGCGCTGGTATTTGAACGCGCAGTACGCAGGCCTTAATTTAAGGCTTCTAGGTTGGCGGGATGGGCGATTCCATAGCGACGATTGCGATTTCAACACGAAAGGAAAGGGCAGAAAATATATCCCACCGTCACATCTCCTACCGGTGGCCTTATGAATAGTCGCTAGGACAACATAAAGTCTGGCCGAGAAAGTATGTGGTAAATCGTCGCCACTTCATCTGTTTTTCTATAGTATATCGTAATTGTTTCAAGTTTGCTTTGATATTGCGGCACTGCCATTGGAGAACAGCAGCATTTTGAATTTTTGTTTCTATTTTCATTTGTCTGTCGTTGTAAACTAGAAAATGTTTTCTTTGCTAATTTCAGTGATAATTCAACTCATCGATCCGCTTCGCGAACCGGCGCGGTGCGTGATTTTGTCGAACCGGGACTGAACGGGAACGAAATGATGTCGCTTGAACCAGAACCGTAACCGAACTGGTATTTTTTGCAGTTCGACACACTGATATATATATATATTAAATATATATATATATATATATAGAAAATAAGGGTTGGCAGTCAAGAAAACCTCGGAAAGCAAAGGGGAGGTTGTGGTGAGTCATAGAAAGAGATGAAGAATTTTTTGAGTCGAAAAGAAAGTGGTGAAAAAATGCCCGCCGGGTGGGATCCGAACCCACGACCTCCAGAATACCGGTCTGGTGCGATAACCACTACGCTACCGGCGGGGCTGTTTCCCCAGCACTTTCTCGGGTATTTATGTTAAGGTATTTTTGTTTCCTGCACTTGGGGGTGGTAGCCAGCGCCACTCGGACTACTCGGGGTGAAGGGGACCTTCTTTTTAACCTCCGGGCCGTGACTCGAGTGTCTACGACATGTCGAGAGTGGTCGACCAGCGTTGAACCCTCTTAAGCTCCCTTTGTCACCAAGACTGCCAGAACAGAGGCCCTCACTAAGCATGTAGCGAATCAGAAAATGGGAAATGAGGGGCTCCGTGAAATAAGACAGAAAATAAGGGTTGGCAGTCAAGAAAACCTCGGTAGCGTAGTGGTTATCGCACCAGACCGGTATTCTGGAGGTCGTGGGTTCGGATCCCACCCGGCGGGCATTTTTTCACCACTTTCTTTTCGACTCAAAAAATTCTTCATCTCTTTCTATGATTCACCACAACCTCCCCTTTGCTTTCCGAGGTTTCCTTTACTGCCAACCCTTATTTTCTGTCTAATTTCACGGAGCCCCTCATTTCCCATTTTCTGATTCGCTACATGCTTAGCGAGGGCCTCTGTTCTGGCAGTCTTGGTGACAAAGGGAGAGTGAAGCTCGTTTCCCCGAAGTCCGGTGTCGATCAGGAACCCAATCGCCCGGGCTCCGGTTGATTTGGCAGGAGGCTGGCTGGGTGATGGTGCTGAAGTTCTTGGAGATGGCGGTCGAATTGACGAACTCGAGGCGTTGAAGTTGATTAAGTGAAACGGAAGTTTATGTACAGCTATTTACAGTATGAAAACTGGGTACATGAGTAATAAAAAGAAAAACTGCAAACTTCAGCTAGACGCTAGCTCCGAGTGCGCACAAATCACTCGAGCTCCTCAGCTTCGTCTAACTCTCCTACTCTCGGAGCGTACACAAACCGCTCGAGAAACAACGGCCGAGACCCTGTCTCGCCGCAAGATCCGTCTAGTTGCCCGGTGCGGCGCTGCACCCTTAACCTCCGACGCGATCTTAACCTCGACTAGGGGGCTCACAAATCCCAACCTAGCGTTAACGGTCGAGACTCCTTGTCTCGCCGGGAACTGCCAGCTCAGCGCTCAGACAAGAACGATTTCCAACGGCCAAGTTGGGTCTTATATAACCTCGAGATCACACTCTCTCGGGAACGCCCCTGTAGCGTTCGTACACGCGTATGGGCGTGCCCAAATACATGTAGACAGCTGTCACTCAGCACGCCACGGAATATTCATTGAGGCGCCGCCACCTTCGGGTCAACGGCACGCTCGTAGACGAGCAAGTTCGAGCGACCCCGCGGGGCGAAAACGAAAGACGGCGACAGTGCGTCATGCTGACCAGGGCGCGACAACAATGGAGACGCCGGTAATCCCAGCGGGTCCGGCAGGCGTTCCTGGAATCCGGCGCCGCCGTCTGCCCTCTCAATGGGGGATTATCCTTGAGGAATGCGAAGGGCCAGACAATCCGTCTCCCGCGCACGCCGCGACGAATTAGCGGTGGCTGCAGCGCAGTGTCGGCAGTGCTACGTCGCCAGACAGAGCGGCGCGTTCTCACGCGCAGCCCGGGCACCTGGCCGCTAACTCATAAGTGGACCTTACAACTCCCCCCTTTAAGAGGGTTACTGGGCCTCTTGGTTCAGTCAATCCGAAAAGAATTTAAAAGGGCCACTCGTTTCAACTCTCCTTCCGCAATAACAGCGGGATAAACAAACAAACAAACAAACAAAAAACACGTGGAAGGAGCTAGGTATAACCACAAATGAGCCCCCTTCTATTTCTCCAGCTGATCCAACTCCCTCTAGCCTAAACTACAGACACAACCTATTCACTAGCCGTTCAACAGGGACGGAATACTCTAGCAAACCGGAAACACACCAGAAAATTGCTAAAAACACTAAGTGCGGGTAAAAAGAAATTGGGTCGTGTCTCCGGAGCGCGTAAACGCCACCAACAACGGGACAACTCAAGCTATAACACTGATGCGCGCTATAACCGCAAACGCGCACAATCATTCCGGCACTCGACAACAAGAACAAAAGGAATAAGAACTGGTAAAGAACGCGGGCAACTTTGCAGTCAACAAAAATAAAACGTTAATAAAGTTTGCATTGCCACTATGCGCACGCGCGCAAATGTTCTCCGTGACGGCGTAGCATGATAACGTTCCTTCAAGAATGTCCAGCTGTGCTTTCGCTCACTTGCGGTGCACAGAAAGTTCAGTTCGGTGCGCGGATCGATCAATTCGGTGCACGGATCGAGCACTCAAGGCATCTCGTCGCGCACAACCGCGGCACACACACACACACACACCACCAATGAAAAAGGACGGATGAACGGGAACGTTCACGTCCGTCGTGGCGGTGTTAAGGCTCGGAGGCAATTCAATACTAGCCTCCCCAAGCAACAATCTGAAAGCAGGGGAGTGCATTCGCGTACTTCCCGCCCCCTCTGCAGATGATCCAGACCGCGTAGCGTTGCAATGTCAACGCAAGTCTCGACAATTTAGCCCCATGAGGCGAACACAACTTCGGGGAAGACGGAGTGGTATCACAAAATGCGGCTTCGCTTCCTGTCCCATAGGCCAAGTGGCCATGCCTCTCCAATGCCCCAACGTAAGGCAACGCTGCGCGCTGGCCGCGTGAGCGCAGGGTTGATGCTGGAGCGTAATGGCGGCCCGCGAACGCGACGACCTTCTCGGGATCATTCTTTCCCTTGCGCGCTGACTGCCCCACCACCACAACCTCACAAGCACCTGTCACTACCAAGAACCGCTCGTGCACGCTGGGTGCATTCTGAGCAGCGGCCTGACAAAGACCGTTTTTCGGCTGTTTCAGCACGCACTCATCCTGGCCCAACTCAGAACTAGGGCCTGTGACACACTGCCAGGTCGCAGAACTTAGTGCGTCAACCCATCCAGCGCGGCTCCCGACTGAATCTCGGTAATGGCCGCAACCAACACTAAAGCTACGAAGCTCTATCTCAGCCACCGGTTCCGCGAGATCGCCGATTGCGTCTCGTTCCTCTGTTTCAACGGTAGCTGCCTCCTTACATGGTTTTTCCCTCTCCTTCGCAACCTCCTCGGGAGCTCTCATTCTTGCTTTCGCAGTCTCCCCGCATGCGTTTTGGTGTTCTCCATCAACCTCCTCGGTTACACTCTCACTATCAAGACTACCAAACTCACGCGACATCTCCGTATCGTTAACTCCGTCTCTTTTTCGCTCCGTCTCGTCACATGCTTTCTCGTCTTCTATCTCCTTTCTCTTCTGGGCGGGCTCCTGAACGCCCGACACGGAGTTCGCTTTCTCGTGCAACTTTCGAGCGTAATTGGGAGCGCGGCGGCCCCCAAGACTTTCCTGCGCGACTCCAGTCTCCTCCGGTCCACCGATTAGAAATTGGGTACTGCCCGTGCCAGCAAGTTCAGCATGAATTAGCGCAGTGCCCAGTGCAAAAGCGGCTGGCGGCTCTACACCCGCGACAACGGGGCTACCCCTTGACTCTGCTCCTATACCGGACGCGCTCGCTTGAACACTCCGCGTGCTCGCCTCCCTTTCCATGCAGCTGTTCACGGCTGAGCCGCTCGCTTCCCGTGCGCAGCCACGGCCGCTTATCTCGTTCTCACACGGCTTCAAATTGAAAAACGGGCTGCCCCCATTCAACTGTGCTGTCAGTGCATAACTGGGCCCGCTCGACGGGTTCTGCCCTATGCGCTGCAGCTCCATCCTCAAACTTCGCCTGCGAGGCTGCTCGTCATGTTCGAGCATCACTTCATTACACCGCTCTACGGTATCACCGGCCGCGCCTACCTCGTCGCTCCTCATCCCAATGTCCATCTCCGCGCGTTCGACATCGGCGGAAATGCTAGCCTCGTGTAGGGAGTCACGGCTTCTTGCTTTGTCATCGCAATGTACATCCTCCAAACGCTGGCCGGAACCATTCAACTTCGCTGTCGCTATGCAACCAGCTGGATCTTTACCCCATTGCTTCTGCTCGCGGGTGTCCGAGCGCAAGGACGTCTGCCTTCTCCGCTCCAGCTCCAACTCATACCTTCGCAGCCGCTCTTCAGATTCGAGCTTCAGCTTTTCCATGCGCTCTTTAAATTCTTGCGCTGCTTTTCTCTCTCGTTCTGCCGCTTCGCGCTCTGCTTTTTCCTTTCGCTCTTGAAACTCCAACTCCATTCGCCTAATAATCATTATTTCGGACTCCGCTTGGACCATCCCTCCTGCTGCCATGCTCGCCAGCGTGCTCCGCGTGACTACCATGCAACCCCGGACTCAGCCTACACCGCCACAACGAAGCGCAAGAAATCCCACTCACCCGCACCTTCGGTGGTCGGCTGCCGCGTCGCTGGCTCCGTGCGCTGGCTTGGCTCTGCCGCTCCACTCCGCTCGGACCTCGGCTGCTGCCGATGAAGGCGGGCTTGCGTCCGCTTGCTGCCCCTGGTTGTGGCCTGGTGATTTCTTCCGCCAAATCCTGTCGGCTGCGCCAGTGAAGATCGTTTCCCCGAAGTCCGGTGTCGATCAGGAACCCAATCGCCCGGGCTCCGGTTGATTTGGCAGGAGGCTGGCTGGGTGATGGTGCTGAAGTTCTTGGAGATGGCGGTCGAATTGACGAACTCGAGGCGTTGAAGTTGATTAAGTGAAACGGAAGTTTATGTACAGCTATTTACAGTATGAAAACTGGGTACATGAGTAATAAAAAGAAAAACTGCAAACTTCAGCTAGACGCTAGCTCCGAGTGCGCACAAATCACTCGAGCTCCTCAGCTTCGTCTAACTCTCCTACTCTCGGAGCGTACACAAACCGCTCGAGAAACAACGGCCGAGACCCTGTCTCGCCGCAAGATCCGTCTAGTTGCCCGGTGCGGCGCTGCACCCTTAACCTCCGACGCGATCTTAACCTCGACTAGGGGGCTCACAAATCCCAACCTAGCGTTAACGGTCGAGACTCCTTGTCTCGCCGGGAACTGCCAGCTCAGCGCTCAGACAAGAACGATTTCCAACGGCCAAGTTGGGTCTTATATAACCTCGAGATCACACTCTCTCGGGAACGCCCCTGTAGCGTTCGTACACGCGTATGGGCGTGCCCAAATACATGTAGACAGCTGTCACTCAGCACGCCACGGAATATTCATTGAGGCGCCGCCACCTTCGGGTCAACGGCACGCTCGTAGACGAGCAAGTTCGAGCGACCCCGCGGGGCGAAAACGAAAGACGGCGACAGTGCGTCATGCTGACCAGGGCGCGACAACAATGGAGACGCCGGTAATCCCAGCGGGTCCGGCAGGCGTTCCTGGAATCCGGCGCCGCCGTCTGCCCTCTCAATGGGGGATTATCCTTGAGGAATGCGAAGGGCCAGACAATCCGTCTCCCGCGCACGCCGCGACGAATTAGCGGTGGCTGCAGCGCAGTGTCGGCAGTGCTACGTCGCCAGACAGAGCGGCGCGTTCTCACGCGCAGCCCGGGCACCTGGCCGCTAACTCATAAGTGGACCTTACAGGGAGCTTAAGAGGGTTCAACGCTGGTCGACCACTCTCGACATGTCGTAGACATTCGAGTCATGGCCCGGGGGTTAAAAAGAAGGTCCCCTTCACCCCGAGTAGTCCGAGTGGCGCTGGCTACCACCCCCAAGTGCAGGAAACAAAAATACCTTCACATAAATACCCGAGAAAGTGCTGGGGAAACAGCCCCGCCGGTAGCGTAGTGGTTATCGCACCAGACCGGTATTCTGGAGGTCGTGGGTTCGGATCTCACCCGGCGGGCATTTTTTCACCACTTTCTTTTCGACTCAAAAAATTCTTCATCTCTTTCTATGATTCACCACAACCTCCCCTTTGCTTTCCGAGGTTTTCTTTACTGCCAACCCTTATTTTCTGTCTTATTTCACGGAGCCCCTCATTTCCCATTTTCTGATTCGCTACATGCTTAGCGAGGGCCTCTGTTCTGGCAGTCTTGGTGCCAAAGGGAGCTTAAGAGGGTTCAGCGCTGGTCGACCACTCTCGACATGTCGTAGACACCCGAGTCACGGCCCGGGGGTTAAAAAGAAGGTCCCCTTCACCCCGAGTAGTCCGAGTGGCGCTGGCTACCACCCCCAAGTGCAGGAAACAGAAATACCTTAACATAAATACCCGAGAAAGTGCTGGGGAAACAGCCCCGCCGGTAGCGTAGTGGTTATCGCACCAGACCGGTATTCTGGAGGTCGTGGGTTCGGATCCCACCCGGCGGGCATTTTTTCACCACTTTCTTTTCGACTCAAAAAATTCTTCATCTCTTTCTATGCCTCACCACAACCTCTCCTTTGCTTTCCGAGGTTTTCTTGACTGTCAAACCTTATTATCTGTCTTATTTCACGGAGCCCCTCATTTCCTCTATATATATATATATATATATATATATATATATATACAGAAAGATAGGTCGGCAGTCTACAATGCCAAAGGAGGCATGGGGGTGTAGTTAGGCTCTTTTCTTTGTCACTACGGTTAATTAAGTAAACATTATTATTATTATTTTTTTAAATATACAGAAGAAAGAAAGAAAAACACGCGCCCAGAGTGGGGACCGAACCCACGCCTTTCGATTACATGTCGAATGCCTTACCAATTCGGCTATCTGGGCGACTGTGTTCTCCTTCACTTTCTGGGCTATTTATATTTACTGGAAGTGTATCTGACGCTTGAGGGTGGTAGCCAGCGCCACTCTGACTACACGGGGAGAAGGGGACCTTCTTTTCCACCCCCGGGGCGTGACTCGAACGTCTACAGCCTGTCATGAGCGGGTTACTGGCGGGAAGCCCTCTTATGCTACCTAGGCATCAAGGCTGCCAGAACCGAGACCCTCGCTATGCTTTCGCAGAATAATATAGTAAGGAAAATGAGGGGCTCGTTGATGAAATACAGAAAGATAGGTCGGCAGTCTACAATGCCAAAGGAGGCATGGGGGTGTAGTTAGGCTCTTTTCTTTGTCACTACGGTTAATTAAGTAAACATTATTATTATTATTTTTTTAAATATACAGAAGAAAGAAAGAAAAACACGCGCCCAGAGTGGGGACCGAACCCACGCCTTTCGATTACATGTCGAATGCCTTACCAATTCGGCTATCTGGGCGACTGTGTTCTCCTTCACTTTCTGGGCTATTTATATTTACTGGAAGTGTATCTGACGCTTGAGGGTGGTAGCCAGCGCCACTCTGACTACACGGGGAGAAGGGGACCTTCTTTTCCACCCCCGGGGCGTGACTCGAACGTCTACAGCCTGTCATGAGCGGGTTACTGGCGGGAAGCCCTCTTATGCTACCTAGGCATCAAGGCTGCCAGAACCGAGACCCTCGCTATGCTTTCGCAGAATAATATAGTAAGGAAAATGAGGGGCTCGTTGATGAAATACAGAAAGATAGGTCGGCAGTCTACAATGCCAAAGGAGGCATGGGGGTGTAGTTAGGCTCTTTTCTTTGTCACTACGGTTAATTAAGTAAACATTATTATTATTATTTTTTTAAATATACAGAAGAAAGAAAGAAAAACACGCGCCCAGAGTGGGGACCGAACCCACGCCTTTCCATTACATGTCGAATGCCTTACCAATTCGGCTATCTGGGCGACTGTGTTCTCCTTCACTTTCTGGGCTATTTATATTTACTGGAAGTGTATCTGACGCTTGAGGGTGGTAGCCAGCGCCACTCTGACTACACGGGGAGAAGGGGACCTTCTTTTCCACCCCCGGGGCGTGACTCGAACGTCTACAGCCTGTCATGAGCGGGTTACTGGCGGGAAGCCCTCTTATGCTACCTAGGCATCAAGGCTGCCAGAACCGAGACCCTCGCTATGCTTTCGCAGAATAATATAGTAAGGAAAATGAGGGGCTCGTTGATGAAATACAGAAAGATAGGTCGGCAGTCTACAATGCCAAAGGAGGCATGGGGGTGTAGTTAGGCTCTTTTCTTTGTCACTACGGTTAATTAAGTAAACATTATTATTATTATTTTTTTAAATATACAGAAGAAAGAAAGAAAAACACGCGCCCAGAGTGGGGACCGAACCCACGCCTTTCGATTACATGTCGAATGCCTTACCAATTCGGCTATCTGGGCGACTGTGTTCTCCTTCACTTTCTGGGCTATTTATATTTACTGGAAGTGTATCTGACGCTTGAGGGTGGTAGCCAGCGCCACTCTGACTACACGGGGAGAAGGGGACCTTCTTTTCCACCCCCGGGGCGTGACTCGAACGTCTACAGCCTGTCATGAGCGGGTTACTGGCGGGAAGCCCTCTTATGCTACCTAGGCATCAAGGCTGCCAGAACCGAGACCCTCGCTATGCTTTCGCAGAATAATATAGTAAGGAAAATGAGGGGCTCGTTGATGAAATACAGAAAGATAGGTCGGCAGTCTACAATGCCAAAGGAGGCATGGGGGTGTAGTTAGGCTCTTTTCTTTGTCACTACGGTTAATTAAGTAAACATTATTATTATTATTTTTTTAAATATACAGAAGAAAGAAAGAAAAACACGCGCCCAGAGTGGGGACCGAACCCACGCCTTTCGATTACATGTCGAATGCCTTACCAATTCGGCTATCTGGGCGACTGTGTTCTCCTTCACTTTCTGGGCTATTTATATTTACTGGAAGTGTATCTGACGCTTGAGGGTGGTAGCCAGCGCCACTCTGACTACACGGGGAGAAGGGGACCTTCTTTTCCACCCCCGGGGCGTGACTCGAACGTCTACAGCCTGTCATGAGCGGGTTACTGGCGGGAAGCCCTCTTATGCTACCTAGGCATCAAGGCTGCCAGAACCGAGACCCTCGCTATGCTTTCGCAGAATAATATAGTAAGGAAAATGAGGGGCTCGTTGATGAAATACAGAAAGATAGGTCGGCAGTCTACAATGCCAAAGGAGGCATGGGGGTGTAGTTAGGCTCTTTTCTTTGTCACTACGGTTAATTAAGTAAACATTATTATTATTATTTTTTTAAATATACAGAAGAAAGAAAGAAAAATCTTTCTGTATTTCATCAAAAAAATAATAATAATAATGTTTACTTAATTAACCGTAGTGACAAAGAAAAGAGCCTAACTACACCCCCATGCCTCCTTTGGCATTGTAGACTGCCGACCTATCTTTCTGTATTTCATCAACGAGCCCCTCATTTTCCTTACTATATTATTCTGCGAAAGCATAGCGAGGGTCTCGGTTCTGGCAGCCTTGATGCCTAGGTAGCATAAGAGGGCTTCCCGCCAGTAACCCGCTCATGACAGGCTGTAGACGTTCGAGTCACGCCCCGGGGGTGGAAAAGAAGGTCCCCTTCTCCCCGTGTAGTCAGAGTGGCGCTGGCTACCACCCTCAAGCGTCAGATACACTTCCAGTAAATATAAATAGCCCAGAAAGTGAAGGAGAACACAGTCGCCCAGATAGCCGAATTGGTAAGGCATTCGACATGTAATCGAAAGGCGTGGGTTCGGTCCCCACTCTGGGCGCGTGTTTTTCTTTCTTTCTTCTGTATATTTAAAAAAATAATAATAATAATGTTTACTTAATTAACCGTAGTGACAAAGAAAAGAGCCTAACTACACCCCCATGCCTCCTTTGGCATTGTAGACTGCCGACCTATCTTTCTGTATTTCATCAACGAGCCCCTCATTTTCCTTACTATATATATATATATATATATATATATAGATGTGTGTGTGTGTGTGTATGTGTGTGTAGCTAATCAGAATGGGAAATAAGGGGCTCCGTAAATTAATACAGAAATACAGGGGTGACGCTGGCTATTACCCCCAAGAGCAAGATACAGTTGTCTTAACATAAATACCCCAGAAAGTGGCTGGGAGCACAGTCCCGGTGGTGGCGTAGTGGTTATCGCACGAGACGCGTATTCTGGAGGTCGTGGGTTCGAATCCCAACCGGCGGGCGTCTTTCTCCACTTTCTTTCGAAACAAATGCATATATTTCAACAATAACAAATGACTTACCGCATTTTTCCCCTTTGCTTTCGTTGGCTTTCAAGAAAAAGAAAACGTGTGTGTGTGTGTGCATATTTGCTTGTGTTGTTGCCATTCCATAATGAACCTGCCTCCACGCTTATGCTTGTAGCATGGACCATCACCTTTTGTGGATTTTTGTACTTGCCTTCCTTTTATGTAATACCCCGGAAGGGGCCCCTAAGTGTACCATTCATTATTAATAATAATATTATTATTATGACGGTAAAACTAAACGGGGAAAGAAGACTCGTTGAACTGAGCTTGTACCATGTAATTGTTTTTGCGCACCGCGGACGAAATAGTACTCTGTTCACTGGCTGTTCTGACAAGCATTCTCGCAAATATTACGCGCGTAGGGCGAAGACCACCGGCAGCGGAATGTTCGGTCTTGGTCGATAAAGCTGCTGGTCCGTCGGCAAGACAGTCGGCAAAGCTGCTAGTGTCCCAGCGGCGTGATACAGGTTTTTGCCACGGTTCCGGCACGGCGGTGCATCGTTAAAGAGGATCGTTTATATACTGGAAGCCGTTCAAAGCTTTTCCAAGTCCCTCAGCCTTGCAACAGCCTTGTGCTTGGAAAGGTTGATTCTCAAAGCCAGCTTTCGTGAAGCCAGCTTTCGTGAAGCCAGCTTTCGTGAAGCCAAGTTGAAGTAGAACATAACCAAAGTGAAAGGATAGAGGCGGGAGTTTCATTGCATAAAGAGAGACTTGGCCATTGTGAGACCGCTTCACTCGAAGAATGGACTCCCGCCGCCCTGCACTGTCCCCGTGCGCCTCAAAAGACCGCCGGCGATTCTTTTCCAGCTATTTATACCGAAGAGGAGTTGATGAAACTCGGGAGAGGTATTCGCTTCCGGTTCGAGGCATTGTGCAGGCCGTATTGCACGAGAAGGAGACGTCAATGAAAGAGAGGTTTGCGAAAATAGAAACTGCACAAGTGGTGAACTAATCGCGATGATAATGCATAGTAGAAGAACTGTATCAAGATTACTGCTGCCGCCTGACTCGCTACCGTTGCATTGTGTAAATCGGTACCTGTCGTGGAAACTGCGATGGAGGAAGGATTTCTGCTCCTCGTTCGTAGTTGGTTGGACCATTTTGAAGAAAACTAAAGGGAGTTATTTCCACATAGGAAGTTCGTGCACTTGCGTAACACGCTCTCTAAAATATCACAAAGGACCCCATAAATTGGATGACGTGTTTGGTCGAAATCTCGCGGGACTACTGTTCGAACGTACCTCCAAAATGAAGGCTATACGTTTTGTGGAAAAACACTGACGAAAACGGATCATGCCTTGAAAGAGGTAGCTCAGGCACAAAAGTACCTCAAGCACGTCTCGTACACTACGGCCAATGGGCCTAAAACACTTCAATGCTGAAATATTACGGGCACCATATAGCGAAAATATGGCGTGCGGCTCCTGTAAGGCCTAGAGATGTTCTGAAAATATGGTCGCGTTGTTGGACCACTATGAACCATCTCCAGCTCTGGCGCTTCTGTAATAGCACCCGCCAAATCTAACAACATTCAAGATGTCCAACTTAACTACGTCAACCGCTACTGCGCTGAAAGCTATCAGTGATGCTCTTTCTTTTAGGGCCTACGGGCTGGAGCTGATGGCGTCTCCTGTCGTCGTCGTCGTCGTAACCGTCATCGTATAATCGCCGTCGTCACATGTAGTCACGGTACTAAAAGACCGGGAAACTCATTTACGCCTCGCGCTAGAACGTAAAGGCCCAACCACATGCAGCGTACTTTGGGCGTTTTCACGCGCCGACATCGTCCCGCGTCGAGGCGCGCCAGCGCGCGTCGCCAAAAATGCATGACGACGCGAGCTTACACGCGGGCGACGCCGAAGTCTACGCTCGCCAGCTATCGGCGTCGACGCAGCGTGAGAAACCATCGGAATGCGGGCGGCAGCGTCCGGGTTTCCTGTCCGTCTCGTGGTTTGGGGTCATTCCTTTCAGCAGAAAACAATCAATTTATTTATAACCTGCGCTAATTGGTTGCCTTGAAACAAATTTCAAGCTATTTCTGTTCTAAAGCGCTCATTCATTCGTGGCTTGTTCGGCTTTCATCGGGATATGCGCTCGGTTTGTGTGACTTAAATAAGGGAGCTCTGGCTACATCGCTTGCAGTATTAGCATAAGGTGGCTTGTCCGCAAGATCGGTCCGTGACCAGCAAGCGTTATCAACGCCAGAATTCTAGCGGCGCATTCCATTCCATTCCATTCGTGGTTACTGTTGCTTGCGCAGGGGAGACCGGGGATGTGCGACAGCTTTTCTTGACTCAAATAAAGGAGCTGTGGTTGCATCGCTTGTAGCACTAGCATTATTGTCCTCGGCTCCAAGATGGGTGCGCAAGAAACAAGCGTTACCACTGCTCAAACCTCTCAAATGTGACCAAAACAAAGCACACCCGACAATATTCGTGGGCAGCATCGGCTAGTATACCGAATTCTTCGAGGACGCCTCGACTCCTCCCCAGGACCGGATGGCATTGTCGCAGAGTTCTATTTAACTTTCCGCAAAGAACTTAGCCCCATCCTGGCTGGTGCCTCTGAAGGCACGCGGAAAGACAAACTTCTGCCACCGTCCATGCGGGGAAGCCATCTGGTCCTTATACCAAAAAAAAAAAAAAACCATCAATAGAATCTGCCCCAGATGTTAATGACTTCCGTGCAATTACGCTACTATCAGCTGACTACAAAATGCTCGCCAAGATCCTGGCTAAGCGGCTCGAGTTGGGACTCGGAGGCGTGGTAGGAAACCATCAGACCTGTGGTTTCAAAGGCCGCTCTATCATGCCCAACTTACATGGGATGAGGAGCGCCTGCGAGGCGGCAAAGCCAGGCGTTACCCCGTTGGCAGTGCTCCAACTGGACTTAAGGAAAGCTTTCGACCAAGTAAACAGCCCATATTTGCTAGAGCTTCTACGCCACTGTGGGATTGGGAACATTATGCTAGACTGGATGGAGACTTGTTACAAATTCATTACCACCAGTCTGGTCCTAAATGGTCTGCCGGGAGTTCCCATCCCCGTTCAGAGATCGGTGCGTCAGGGATGCCCGATGTCACTAGTGCTTTTCTCCCGGTACCTAGAGCAACTTTGCCGTATGATCGCCGCGTCAGACCCAATCAGTGACCTTGTACTATAGGGGACGAGGAATTGCGAGTCCTGGTATATGCGGATGAAGTGGCCTTCTTCTGCTCATCCGTGGAGCAGGCGGGTGAGGTGGTAGAGCTGGCTCGTCGCTTCTGCGGCTTTTCTGGTGCAGAAATAAACATGGCCAAGTCAGGGGGTGCCTGGCTTGGTGAGTGGGTTGGTAAGCCTCGACGCCTTTTCGGCACTGATTGGAAGGATAGTTTGGGGAGCTATCTCGCAGTAAATTTTAACCTGACTGGAGCGTGCGTGCTAAGATGGCGGGGGAAACTGGCGGCTGCTGAGAGAAACCTTCAGCCATGGAGGACGAGACACGTCACCATTTTCTCCAGGGCACACGTCTGAAATGCCCTCGTATACCCTGCCATGCTGTACAGCGCACGTATCACGACTATCGACGCCAGCACAATTCACAAACTCCACCGGTTATGGACCATCTTTCTCCGGCGTTCAACATATGAACCCATGCATCGGTCCAACCTGTTTTGGAATCTGGAGAAAGGAGAGGCCTTGTGAACGTACAGCTCAAGCTGATCGTACAGCGCTTCTTTTATTTCCGCGACCAGCCGGACTCTTTCCTCCGCGCGGCATTACAGCACCTCGGCTCCGCTCACCTGGCCAGGTGGGTCGCCACGTCAGAGGGTCTTAGCCACGGCCTAAGCTACACTGGTTTCTACAAAGAGGCAGCCGCGGCGCTCGTGAGCTTGGAGGAGCAGCTTCCCTGGGAATACCTCTTCGCCACAAGCCCACGAAGGCTTTACTGGGACCTCCTGGCGAAAGGCCTCCCGCCTCCTCTTTACCGGCAGCCTTCCGAGAGCGCGCCAGGCACGAACGTATTGAGGCGTGTGAAAGCTCTTCCTGTACCCACAGGGTCTAAGGATTTCTTTTTTCGCTTCCGCGTCGGAGTGTTGCCCGTTATGGCGCGGCAGTAGTCTCGGGGCTTCTTTATGTCTCACGGTGCAGGATGCGCCTGTGCGGCCAACGGATATGCCTGAGCACGTTTTCCTTGCATGCAACACTCCCAGTACTTTTGGGGCGAAATTCAGTCATTCTTTGGCACCCGATGGCAGATAACCTAGCCGAGCCTCAGGTTCCTAAATGCGGAAGCGGGAGGTCCGGCCCTTCGCGACTGTGTCTTCGTCCTGGGCCTCCGCTCTCTCTGGAGGGCACGGACGGACGCGGTTGAGTGCTCAGTGAGCCAAAAACCAGCCTGGCGCCACTTCATTCAGAAAGTAAACTAGACCACGAGCGCGCTGGAGGGACCCCAGTCGGACGAGACACTGCGCGAGGCACTGGCGAAAAGTGGTCAGGCGGCGAGTTCATTTGAAACAAAGGAGGCCATCCGCCGAGATAAACGCGTGTCTGTGTGAGTGGGCATTGAAGGTACGCACGCCAGATACGGCAGGCGGCAGTACTCACCTTACCCAGCTCTTTATTTCCGTTTTATTTTCTTTCGATTTCTTTCGTCAACTCTGATTCATTCTTTGTATATATATATACCTCATAGCCAGCAACCTGTTATTGGCTTTTTTTCCTTGATGCATTGTGAAATTTGTTGTTCATACTACAAGCCTTGGTATTGCCTGTAACCGAGACCTTTTTTTTCCCCTATATATCTATGTGCCTGTGTGTTCATGCGTAACAATAAGCCTGTTAGGCGCTGTCGTACTTTCACGTCCCATCTCTTGCCCCCATGTCAACTGTACTTACATTTATTTCTGTAAATAAAGTTATTGTTGAAAAAAAAAATCCTGGCGTGGTCGAGCGGTTGCATGCCGAACTTCCGTTTTGAAAGCCCGCGGTTCGAATCCTGGCAAAGACTTGGTGTTTTTTGTTTGTTTTTTGTTTTTTTTTTTTTTTGTGGTAAGGGTTTGATCAGTTTTTTTTTACAGGGTACACAAAGGCTTCCAGAGTACCTTCCCTTTTATCTACAAATGACGTTCGACGGTAACCTCAGTATCAAGGCATCGCTGAAATTTGTTTCGCTTACACTTTCAATTCATGAACGTGCAGTCGATACATAAGATGAAGGTTAAATCAAGTAGCAATGAAAGCAGTTCTGCGAAGTGCGTCTTCGTTTATTATCCTATCTTAATTTGTTCAGATTTGACCGTGCTGACTCGAGATACATTTCGCAGCATTTCAATATTTGCCCGCCAACATTTAGCAATGAATAAAGACGCCAACTGATTTTTTTTTTTTTTGCTAAAGCTAGCGTCTTGATAATTGCAGTTCAAGAATCGGCAATAACTGCTCATAAATGACTTCAAGAGGATGGCATACGTGTCCAGCGACACCCGCCGACGCAGTGACTGGCGCGCGACTTCGCCGGTCTCACGCGCGGTTACTCGCCCTCTCCTGCGGGTCCGCGCGTTGCCGCCGGACGACGCCGACGCTCGCCCGACGCGTGATTTCGCGTCCACGTGGTTAGGGCTTAACGCGTACAGAAAAGAAAAATACCGGCATACTCGCTTACGTCTCACGCTGGAGCGCTTCGTAACGCGTACTAAAAAAGCACCGGGACACTCGTTTACGCCTCGCGCTAGAGAACTTCGTGCTTCAAAAAACAAGAGACATTTACAGCAAAGTTGTATACCTCTACCCCCAACGGCTTTATCTCCGTTGGCAAAAACGCCAAGGCGCCAAGAATGCACTAATACACAGCATACTTCGCCCCGCTCAAGGTTTCACGTTAGTGGAGATGGCCCGGGATTTTCACTGCAAATACCTCCTAAACTTGAGGCGTGCTGTATGTATCCAAGGTGTTAGACATTTTTGGGGAGGAAACGTTCACGCGAAAGCCTACAGGTCGAGGAAGCTCTTCCTCCCCACAAAAATTCGGTTTGCGTGAAGTACCTTCACATTTTTTTTTTTTTTTTTTCATTTCATAGAGCGGGTACTGCCGAAGAAAAACATCAGGCACGAAAGGATTGCGAAGGCGGGAAAACTGCATTGCATTGAATAAACCTCCAATGAATTCACCACAAGAGGAGCAGAACGGGAGCGGAACCACGAGAGAGGTGGGCGGGGGAGACAGGAAAGGCAGTCAAGGCCCGTTCATAGCGACGAAGGCGAGCGAAAGCGACGGGAATTACGTCGCTTTGTCACGCGACGATATATAGTTCCTGTCGAATGGTCATGACCAATTTTTGTCGCCGCGCGACGAAGCGACAGAATTCCCGTCATTTTCGTCGCTACTGTGAACGGGCCTTTACGGAACAGCGGCGGCAGAAGACAGTCGTCCTTCCTGTTTGCACCGAAGCTAGCAGATACGCGGCCAAGTTTTAAAGACGATAGCTTTTCCTGAACTAATTAAAACCGAAGATCAGTGTATGTGTATCTGTCCGTCCGTCCTTTCGCCCCTTAATTCAGCTATTTGGCCAAAAGATCAAATCGAAGCCCCTTTCTTAAGAGAATGATGGTTATAGAGAAAAGAGCTCCACAAACCAGTAACAAAAGGTTCCAGAAGAAGGTGCACGAGCAGTGGAACGCTGGAAAATTGAATTGACTCGAACAAACCCCCACCGTGTTTATAGTAGGAAGAGAAAGACCGGAAGGGAAGAGTGTGAGAGGTGGACCAGAAAGACAAAAGAGGCATTTACGTGGCACTGGTGGCAGAATACTATCGTGTTTCCGCGACATTTGCAGCGGAGCAAGCAGATCCGCGGCCTTCTTTTGGGGGGTGAACCCCCTTAGGGACTCGGGCTGTCCGTGTCTCCTGTCGTCGTCACCGTTTCATGAACACTGGGACACTTGTTTTCCAACGGCTCGCGCTAGAACACGCCGTGCTTTGAAGACACGAGACTTTTACAGCGAAGCTATATATCTCTAGCCCCCAAAGGTTTCATCTCCGTGAGCAAAAACTACAAGGCGCCAAGAATACACTTACACACTACACGCTTCGCTCCTCCCCAGGTTTCACGTTAGTGGAGTTGGCCCTGTTTTTGTCAACTGCTCTGTCTGTTCTGAGGTCGAGTCCTACCATTTATGTCGGCATGTCATCTTTGTTGCAGAAAATCAGGAATTTTCTAGGGGCGAAGCCCCTTAGGGGTTCGGGCTGTCATCGTCGATGTCAGCATCTCATGTAGTTACGGCACTAATAAAACACCGAAGCACTTGTTTTCCAATGCCTCGCGCTACAGCGTAACGCGTACTAAAAGTGCATAATGGATAAAACCGGTTCAAAATAAACTAACATGATTTAAAGATTTGTGTAATGCTCTCTGTCCGCTTCAGCAATCGTCAAGCAGAAGCACAAGCTGTTTATAGGCGGGCTATAATTTGTGTTATACTCAAATAACTGGGTCTTGACACCGGGTCTTGACCCTAGCCTTGATAGGGATTGTCGGTCGAAGCAAGTAAAAGCACACTTCCCTGGTGCCGGGCTTCGTTGTTCACCTAGGACGAGCCTAAACTTCGGCGACTGTATGCCACGTCCCCAGATGTAGCGGATGGACGGGAGTTTGCTGACAGATGAGGTCAGTGTAGCATGCGCTGCGTCCACCGCATCGCGACTCGACGAACCCACTACTGTTTAAAGTCCTGCTGGCGCGAGGTGTTAGTCCGGGAGGGGCGAGCGCGTAAAGCCCGCATCACGGCTGCGCTCAACGATACGTTGTGGAGGCTTCGGATAGTAAAAAAATTAGCAGTGGCTTAGCTCGGCTATGCCAGGATATACGTATTCTTAGGTTTCCTGGTTGTCTAGGATTAGCTGATTATCATGGTTACTGCTGCTAAAACGATCACCAATCAAATCCAATCCAGTCCAGTCCAGTCCATTCCAGTCCAGTCCAGTCCAGACCAGTCCACTCCAGTCGCTGCTCTTCGTGCATGCGCAGCACGGCTCTCCATGAGCCACGCGAAATGGCTATGAAGCGTCTCCGGCTCAGCGTCAGACTTGGCTACTGCGCATCTGAGGCGCACAGCTGGGCACGCGCCGGCGCCAGTGCATCTGCCGCGGCTATGACGTCACTCCTCTGGATTGCGCAGACCGGCGGATGTGCAGACCCAATTCTCTACACACCCGTACTCCAATTGGCTTGGATTTCCAATCCAATACAATCCAATGTATTCCAATCCAATCCAAATACAAATTCAATCCAATCCAAATCCAATACAATCTAATTTTCCTCGCGCTTGCGCAGCACGGCCCTTCAAGGTCCACGCGAAACTGCTCAACCTCGGCCAGTGTAGCTCACGCTACAAAATGGGCGGCGCTTTAACCTTCACCATGCGTGACTACGTAAATGTATTGAGGGCGCGATATGAACACCTGTTACGGCAGCCCTCTCGCGCAGCTAGTACTGCACAGTTTTCAGGCCGACCGGTGTCAGATCCATCCGTGTTACGGTAAGTCAAAGCAGGCGCGCTTGACGGACCAGGATTGGCGCAAGTGCCAGAGGCTATGTTTGCCGGACGGCTAAAAAAGCGCTAATACCGACTACATTTGTAAGGTGTTCACGGCACATTTTTCTCGCCTCCTGACCTCAGATAATACGTTGCAGGAATAAGTCTTTGGGGAATGGCTACCGGATTTTGTGAGGCGCTGCCACAGGTACACAATGGCCTGGCGAGCAGGCTACGTGCGCTGCATCGACAGAGGAGCTGTATGATCGCGTCAGACGTCTAAACGGCGCGGCAGCGCCGGGCCCTGATGGCATACCGGCAAGGTTTTACAAGATCTTTTTTTCCGTTGTTGGACGTGCGCTTCTGTCATGGTGAACGGCTTTCTTCTTTATAGAGAGCGGCCGGATTCCTTTCGCGAGGCGTGAGACGTGCTAATAGCGAAGCCTAGAGGAAACCCTTCGGACCCAGGTGCGTACAGACCAATCACGTTCCTCAACACTGGTTATAAAATTGTCGCGTCCATTCTAGCCCGCCGAATGAGCAACATACTCCCGCATATCCTAACCAGCGGGCAAACTTGCAGCGTCCCGGGGTGGTGAATTTTTTCATCCTTGGCCCTGACGCACGACCTATTTCACTTCGCGTCGGGGAACCGGCATTTCCGTTTGTTTCATATCGGTCGATCAGGCGAACGCTATCGATAACTCTGAGTGGAGCACCGGTACATGCTCGGCTGTACAGCTGCAAACCCCATATATTAAAAATAATGCATCCTTTATTCGTTGCCATAAACAGTTTTCTATCGACGTGACCGGTGTTGCAACCGATTCAGTTGTCTGGCAACCATTCTAGTAGCAGAACTCGGACTTACTGGCTGTTTGTACGGTTTGTAGCCAGTTTCCTAGCTTAAGTTCACGTTGTTCTGCCGAATTCTCTTCGGAATCTTACCTGTTTTGTATCGAAAAGCACAAGACCGCTCAAGCGAAAAAAAAGTGCCCCTTGCGTGATTTGAACTTGCGGTGGCCTGGCCAGCCTGCTTTGAAGTCAGAAACTTTATTTACAGCACTAACCACGAAACAAGCGCGCGCGGCAGAAAACTGCGACATAAACGCTGCTTCGCATTTGTAAGCCAGCGCTCCGGTGTTTTTTTCATTAATTCAAGTCAACCCGGAGGTTTAACCGCCAACCTACTGTTGAACTCTTCTTCAGTAAGCCAAAGTGGAGCATACCCAATCAGCAAAACAACTTTAACAGCAGTGTTTATTTGAGGAAACAGGAACGCAATCGAACTGCGTGATGGCGGGAGTCGGCGACTGGGTGCTCTCACAGCTTCTCGCTAGTTATTTTGCCGCTTGATGAGTAAGCGGCGGGTTGGTTTTAAGTTCCGACTACTCGAAGTCCGTTCGATAAATGTGTTTATGTAGTAAATTCTCATTTTAAGCTTTCGGTCATTTATCTCGTCAGGTCAGAAGTTTTACGTTCGCGCAACTCACATTACAGGCTACGTGAGACAAGTTTGTTGAGGTATACCGGCAAGCAGAACGACAGTTTAGACTCGTGCGAAACAGCGTAAACAGTTTAGGAATGCCCAGTTTACTTTAAACGTGGTTACTTCTGCCTGCGCCACTCGTCCACTTTGTTGACTGAAAGTTCGACGATGTTGATCAGTCGTATCAGAGAGCAGACATGTCCCGTTCAGTTGCAGGACGAGTTTCATCATGGCGCCGATGTTGTAGCTTTATCTGCGCTTTGCGAGCCCTTTCTATGCCGACATGTTGTGCAGACGAGGGGAAAATGTGATTGGCTGCTTAGTAAGACGTCACGACTCCCTTCACGGGTTGAGGAGGAAAGACTAGGTGAAACCGGAGCTGCACTTTTTTCCCTATTTTACGATATCGGGCTACGAAACGGGTACGTATGGATGGTTTGTTTATCAAGGTTTCACAGATAAAAGTACCCACACAACACAGTTTGTTTGAAAGTCTCTTCACGACCCCATATGCGGACGATTTGTCCTATTTTCTCCGGCATGAGGGCAGCTATACGGGTGTTTATACGGCTATTTTCGGAGTATGGTGAGCTGTCTGGATCCCGGCTGAACATGGGCAAAACCAGAGCAGTACGCTTTGGGTCGCTTGCCACTGACCTTGCTGGAGATGTAGAGTGGGTGAGGAAAGTCCGGGTGCTAGGCATAATTTTCCACGCGTCTGGAGAAGTTGCCCGTGAAACGTGGAAGGGTCTATTGGACAAACTCATCGCTATAGCTTCAACTTTCAGGCTGTCGCTCTCTGAGAGGAGCTATATTATTAAGTCGTGCGTTTCAGCGGCGCTCTTTTACGTGGTGAGAGTGGCACGGCCCCCTTGCGACATAACCCGTCGGCTGGCCACAAAAAATGGCTCTTTTTTCTGGGCTGACAAGACCGAGTCAGTTGCGCGCGCTCTGATGCGCCTGCTCCGCAGCATGGGCGGCTTTAGCATGCATGCCATGCCTGAACCCGATGTCAAGCGTTCTAGCGTTGCGCGGTGTGTGGGAACCGGTAGATGATGGTGAGTACCCGGGACAGGCTCTGCTTCGCTACTTCTTAGTACAGCTCTCTAGTTGTTTTATGATGAGCCTATTCCCGGACGTACAGTCTTGCAGCCACCGGCTTTCTATAGGTACGTTGTCAAAACACTTAGAGGCTTTCAGTGCAGCAACTCAGATGTGGATATTACAGCCTCATCTGCAACTGAGATATGCGAGAATTAAATTGCTATTGGGCAGCTGGATGATTGGCAAAAGGAGAGGTCTTGCGGGGCCCGCAGTTAACGCCAGCGGTACTTCCTGCAGACATTCGTGATTTCGGGTGGCTGCGTGGCTGGAGAGCCCTGATGACATGTCACCACCTAGCAGCACTTGGTGTGGTTCGCTCTGCTCGGTGCCTGCAATGCGGACGCACTGACACTCTAGAGCATGCTCTTTTGGAGTGCCGTGTGGCCGCCACATTCTGGGTTTTACTCAGCAAAATGTTTGAGCTTAGGCTGGGAGCCCCCACAAAATCGAGAGGTCCCTTCATTCGCTTTCCGTTGTGAGTGGGCGCCTTTGTTGTTTGGAGCCAGTGAGGTGTAGCCGCCTTGCAGGCACGACAGCAGCGTGCGATGTACCCCCTGTTGTGGCGCGTTCGTAAGATGGCCATAGAGCACTTGCAGCATGAGCTGGTGGCGCCACCGCCTCAGCAAGCACGCAATTGCGCCTCTCACCAGCGCTTCTCCAGCGCCTAATCAGCGCGCGCCGTTTGGCAAAAGAAAGACTTGCAATCTTTGAATACCCTGATACACTGCATGCTTCGCCCCTCCCCAGGTTTCATGTTAGTGAAGATGGCTCGGGATTTTTTTTTATATTGTTGTTGGTATTGCCCCCCCCCCAAAAAAAAAAAAAAGATGCCGAGAATATAGCTACCACGGCGAACACCAATCCTATTGATGTTCGACGTGAAGACGTGAAAACGTGAAAACAGAAACAGAGCTGGCCTAGGGCACCTCTGTTTCCGTTTCTACGTTTTGTTTGCGGATAGTATTTGCCACCATCCTCTAAAAAGAGGCACAGAGCAAAATGAAGCGCAACCCGGAGATAGTGAGTAAACCATTAACCATTTTCAGCGCGTTCCCGAAAAAATAGCTCGCAGTGCGCCAATATCTCGCCCCGTACACGCTCGCGTAGAGCTGTACGTGTCAACGCCCGCATGTTGTTGGGAGAACGTGCGGCTTCTCTCGTTCCAAGCCCCGGTCCCCAGCTGCTGCGGAGCAGCTTAGTTATTTCCGAAATCCGGGCTTAAAATCTTTCCGAGGGCTTCATCTATATCGGCTAGTGACGCCGTCTTTCTCCGCAGGGCTGTTGATTAGGGCTTATTGTAAGCGGAAGGCAGTTGCCGGAAACGATGGAGGTGGTCTGGTCAATACCGGGCTCGGTGGGGCTGCAGGCTTATAAGTTAGCCGATTTAACGTCCCGTACTGCAGTATGAGCGATGCCCTGAGTAAATACGGCATGTCGAAACACTCTAAATACCTCAATATTGTACGAATGCTCCTCTTCTTCTTTTTTTTTTTTTTTTTGAGCCTGTGCTAGATGGCGAGAAAACAGCTCAATCGGCCCCGCTGTGAAGTTTTCCTATTTAATCTGTAAATTCCGGTAACTGCGACCAGAGCTCAGCCTCGCAAAGATGGTCACCCGTATCGTAATAAAAGCAGTGTGTGATTGGCTGGCGCCCGTAGGGGAACAGCGGAGGGAGGCACCAGCTAACCATACTGCTTTTCTACGATATCTTACTTGTGAACAACTTTGTGAATCCGGGCCCAGGTACTTTTCGCCAACATCTGCCGGCACACGTGCGGGTTCCTTACGCGCAGCCTATTAGAAAGGAAAAAAACCAACGACTAAGATAGACTGTGATTTCAGTCGATGAAGCATGATTCATAAACCCTACTGCACCGACACAAAAGTGCCACTAGACTTCTGTGGTTGATTTCTTTCAAATGCGGCAGCATTTCATCAAACCAATAATGTAGTTTTATTTTTCTGTTTCTTGGATGAGAAGGAATGCGGTCCGAAATTACGTACGAACATGGACAAAATTGCTTAGAACTCTTTTCCCGAAACTGTTTTAATCTATGCTCGCCCATGAGGCTTTATTAGATAGTGACGTTTCCACCTCCTCTCTCTCACCGAGAACCGCAGGCTACTACAACGCAAGTTAATCGTACCTGAAACTCCTCTCGCTCCGCTAAGAATACGGTAAACACTTACGAACCTTCGGTATGCACCGTATACGAGGCAATATTAAATTAAACGGGTTATCTCTCACTACGACTTCACGAAATGGTTCTCAGATTTCGGTTTTGAAGCGACGTTGTAAATTGTCCTTGATTCAGATTTTCAAAAAGGATATTTTCGAAGAGAAGACAAATAATTCCTCGGCACAAGTAGTTTCGGGGTGACCTTTATAAGGGTGGAGAAAAAACTAGCGTGTTTGTGTTCATACGAAAAGCCTGAAGGAACCCAAGAGGTATGAGCCCGCGACGAGCTGCGTCTTCGCACGCACAGCGCTTGCGAAGACGCAGCTCAGAAACCGAGCGGCACGGAGCTGGAAGAAGGCGGGGTGTCCGCTGGGAAAGGTATGAAGGGAAACGGCCCTTGCACGAACGTCGCGCAACAAAAGCAATCGCTGCGTGCCGCCGCTGGCGGACGAGTGTCTCGCGGTGGGGGCGCAGTACGTGTTTGCGAGTAATGGCGTCGCTTCCGAGCTAATCTCGGCTAATGAGGGATTAATGGCATTGCTCACGCCTCTATGCACAGCGGGCCCCGGCGCTAACGACGCTGAGGGCGAGAAGGACGAACCTGCGCATTCCGCGGCTTCGAGGCATCTTGCTGGTTCCCCGCGCCGCCGAGCGCTATAAGCGGAGATGCGTGCCTCGACGACGGTGGCGCGCCGTCTCTGCTAGTCTCGGCGACAGCTCGACAAAGTACCCAGTTGTTGACGCAGGCGCCATGGTGCCGCGGTAGCTACTTCGCAAGCGAGCAAGCCGTCCGCCCTACTGTGAACCAATTAAGTTTATTCTCTCTCCCTCTCTATCTCGCTACGAACATATTACCGAAGGTACCTTAAACAGCTCGCTGCGGGATGGTAATACGGCAGAAGATGCCCCGCATTACACGAACCGCATCATTACACTCCTGCGCGAATGAACTGTTTCTGCAGTGAAGACCTTCGAAGAATCTTCATGGCGAGGTTAAGGAGACTGCTGCCTCGCCTGCAATTCATGCGCAGTACAAGCGGGCTTCACGCAGCTTTTTTTTTTTTTTCAAGATGCTGTGACTATATATAGCACCGGGGCACTCTAGCAGTTAGTGCAGCGGCAATGCAGCATCAGGTAATGCAGCATCAACCCTCTCTTTTCCATCCCCGTAAACCCTGTTCGAGGTGCACCTGCCAGGCGTCGCGGGAGAGTTCCGCGAACGTGAATGCACCGAATCGCCTCCGTGCGTCCTAGCCGCGGCAGCGCTGCTTGGCAACGTACGTAAGGCTGTCGCGACGCCGTTTACGGGCTGTCGTAAACGAATGCTCCGAGGCGATCTATCCCGGCAGGCGGAAAGTATACAGCAAGGTTATTGCAGCGGCTTGGGCACTTTCGTCTCTGTCTCTGGGCCCCGCTTACGAGCAGCTCGGCCACTGCTGACGAACTAGCGCGGCAGTGTCGACACCCTTCGGGCAACGTTCCGAGAAAACTGGGGCAAACACACGCGAGCACTGCCACAGTGCTCGTTGTCGTTAGGGGCATTGAAATGGCTCTGTTCAGCTGTCCTTGTGAGGCTTGCCGAGAATTGCTTGGGTAGCGCTGTCTCGAAAATCATCTACCAACGGAAGCGACGTTAGGCTAAAAAATTGGGGTGTTTTTCGTATCTGGTCTTCCAAACAACGTGGCGTTAGTTTGCAAGTCGTTGCGGTTACCCGGTGCTTTTTTCCGATTCCTTTATAGTGAGGGGGTTGGTTATTGTCGGTGACATGTTTGAGTGGTGTCCCCTGGCTCTGACGTCAGCTTAGGGACTAGCGCCGGTGTCGTCTGCTACACTCGCGCCGCTGTCGTTCGCTTGTTAGGGGCAGCAGTGCCTGTGCTAGAAATCGCCCGGTTTGATGCTTTGGTAGATTAGAAAGCATATTTTGAGTAATTCAGTTATTTTGGCTATTGACACCTCTGAATAGTTTCAATCTGTATACCGCACAAGTTTGCAACACACGAGGAGAGAGAGAGAGAGAGACAACTTTTTTCAGAGCATCGGTCAGATGATTGTGTGTAACTCATTTTTTCTAGCTTACTTGCGAATTTCAGGGCTCAGAACTCATCGATAAGTACTCAATATGCATAGGCTTCGCTAAAGTATTTTTGAGATGCTCTTATAAAGACAACAGTCGGTAATGCTACGCAGCAAGCAGCGGGTCACACAGCAGGAAATAAAACAACTATCTTCTATTTCTTTGGTTGTTGTTGACTGGTATCAGATAAATATTTTTTTTCTGTGCCCAATGCATTAATTTTTCTGGACTGTCACAACCGTCTTATTAAAAGTTTTGGAGATGTTTGGGAGGCCCACAAAGTTCGTGTGGATATTTTCTTCAGGCTGTAAGGCATACAGCACCTCCTTCAGATACTGGCTTTCGTTGTGGCTGCATTGAGATGGTCCATATCCCCAGCGTGCGTTGTTTATTCCCATGCAGATGCAATGAGAAAGTTTGTGCTACGCCACTGCGAAACGGCGCAGACAACGTTGTCCAAGTACCGGAAGGCGGCTTTTCTGCACTGAATTTCTACCGTAACTATCGTTATCGTAACGAACTGAACGTCAACCCGAACAGTAATGACATGATTACGGTGTTGAAGGCTTGATGTACTCGCTAAAGACCGCAATAAATAGTATACATGCCAATTTTCAGTATAACAACAATCGAAAACTACGAATATGTCCAAGCAGCTCTTTATTGTTTTCCGACCTCTTCAGACATAACGAACAAATCCTGGCCTACTCCGGATGACGTTCCGTGATTTAAAATTACTTTTACTCTCTTGTCCTGGACGGAAGAGCCCGCCCACTGACCAGCTCGATTTTACTGTTAAATAAAGTCTTCTCCTTCTCCTCATCTTCGTGAGCGCAGTTTTACTGGAATACATATTTCAACATTGGAGAAATATGGATGTGGGAAATGTACCGAAATATCCCTCCAGGTCTTGACAAACTAGCGTTACTGTATTTTACCCATACACGTTGCTCCTTTTGCTCAATAAGCCTCTATACTGGTTAGAAGCCTGGTGTACAACCAGCACGTGCCTATCACACGCTAGGTTATTTGAAACTCAACCTACATTTTTCGTGCCCCATCGAGCATGTCGGCACACTTTCACGCCATGAAAACGTAAAGTGGTGTGATACAATACTTTCGAGCGTTCGGCATTGTTGCAAAAACTGTTTTACTTTACATACGATTACCGGGAATTCATCGTAAGGCGTTCTGCCAAAGCTGACAACACGAAGGCCCGGAATTTGTTTTGGGCTTGCATTTTGGCCGTTGTCGGTTATTAGACTCTGGCTGTTCCATTTGATCGAAAGACTGCTGAATACAGAAGCTGACGCTTATGTCCGACTCTCTGAGCTCCGCACAGGACCGGCTTCTCAGGAATAGGGCGACGCCGGCAATGTTTCTTCCGGAGCGGTATCAAAAACTATACTTTGGATACCTTGAGTTAGGGTATGCGATTTTAAGTATTTTATTGTGATACAAAGCTGCGCACGCGTAATGTTTGGTGCGGACAAGCATAACAAGTCAACCGATCGCAAAGAAACAGTAGGGAGAGCGAGCCAGAGTGAAGCAGACGACAAATACGAGAATCCCTAAGCTGACGTCACGGAGACGCGCTTCGCAGCACCGCCTGTGGTCGCACTCACCACCAAATGGAAAACATCTTCTCGGCTTGGGCAGTGAGGCTGCCCCCCGTAGCCATGTGTTTGCCGCCGACATCTCGGAGCATGCTCTGCCGGGTGCCTGTCTGAAAAATAAAATGTTTTTGTTAGTTTCGAGGTTTTGTAAATCCAACTTAGGCCCATTTTCTGCAGATGCTAGAGTGATAACCACTGGGCCTTGAGCATTTCTTTGACACAGTGCAGATACACGTGACTTATAGAATCAAAAAACCACGCAACACTGTTGAAAAAGTATAAACCAAAGTCGAACCCTTTTAAAGTTAGAAATATAAATCCGGAAGGCAGAAACACGCATCAGGCAGTTGAATTCAGCTCTGAGGCTTACTATGGGGGGCATGCAGGCTACAAATGCATGCGCACTACTGCCAAAACATTGCCGCCTTCGCCGCTAAGAATGTAATTGTGGGTTTTCGTTTCAAGTGTTACAAACTGTTTTGAGGTCCAAGCGGTGGAAGATTTTACGTCTAGTGGATTCTCCATAACTGGAAAGAGCAACGCAGGAAAAGACGTGCGATTTACTGCTTCTGAAAAACCCATAAACACACACAACGCATGTGCACATTTTCCCCGGCAGTCTCGCCTCCGGAAGGTGGAATTTTTCGTGGACCAAGGGTTTTGTTCCGTCGCGTACACAGCTCGCGGGACGAAGACATGACCGAGCGACGTCTAGTCCAGTGCAGCTCTGTTGTGCTCCCTTCACGCCGAAGCGCGCGTCATCTCACGAGCAGCGCCGGCAGAGCAGGAAGGCGCGTTCGGCGCGACCGGCAGTCGTGGCCCGAGGCGATCCCATCAATTCCACTCCCGAGAGCACGACGGAACTAACGAGAGCGCGATCGGTCCGCTGGGCTATCCGTGGCGGGGCCCCGGGTCCCCCGGGAAACGTCGAAGATGGAGCACGTCGGCTGTGCATGCGCGCGCAGACACGACCAGTGAGCGAGGGGGAGGCAGCGGGAATCGCGCCCGTCCTGTGGCGCAAGATTGCGGACCCGCCCCGTGGGGACACCGCAGGCTGCTGACTGGCCGGCGACTACGCGCGCCCCTTCTACACGGCGGGGTTGTGCAATGTTCGCCAGCTGCAACGGCGCCCGAACGTGGTGCCGCGCAGTCACGCACCTGGTCCGTGCTCCGCACAAGCGGCCGACAAGCCCCTTGTGGCTTACGGTGAAGCCAGATTCGTTTTCCCCGGCGGATGCCACTGTCGGTGAACGGACTGAACGGTCTGGACCCCGCAAGAAACGTCCCCCATCGTTTCGCCGTGTGTTGCGCAACAGCCTTGTCTCTGGCAGACACCGGGCGTCCTCGATATTTGGGCTTTGTTGCGCCGCCGCCTTTTGCTAAGTCTACCCCAAGTCTGCCCCTTACTGTTCGCTGAGCATGCTGTCTCCACGACGTGGGAGACATGCGTGGATCAAAAATGAGCGTCATGCATGGATCACGTGCATACATCCCTTGTACGCGCGTCGCCTTTAAAGAATCTGGTCCACACTTCCCCTCCCTGTCTGCGGCTGTCACTTTTCAAAAAGGGGGCCTACCCCTGCATTGATCGTGCCAAGGCTGAACGCAGCTGCCCGGACGAAGATTGTCTTCGTGCCGTAACATTGGCACTGTACGGCGGCGGCTACCTGCGCTGGAGTTTTGTCTCTTGTTTGCCCACCATCCTCTAAGTTTCAACGTTGAAACTCCACCATCCTCTAAGTTTCAACGTGTATGGAGACACTTGGCACGGAATTATTCTGAATTTTGATCGCTATGTCCGGAGTGTAGCATGACCGGCGGGGAGCAGGCGCTGGCTACCACCCCCAAGTGCGGGAAACAAAAATACCTTAACATAAATACCCAAGTAAGTGGTGTGGAAACAGCCCCGCCGGTAGCGTAGTCGTTATCGCACCAAACCGGTATTCTGGAGGTCGTGGATTCGGATCCCACCCGGCGGGCATTTTAAATGCGGAGCATTTCTTAGGCTCGCGATGTCACTCGTCGATGTTGTCGGCGCCGTCCACACGCTCACTGCGCATGCGCGTCGCGTCGAGGCGCAGGTGCGCGTCTCTCCAACGTACCCTCCTCGCTCTCAACAACAGGTGCGGCGGTGCGGGAGGAGCGCGTGTACCCCGTGCGCTCCGTCGCTCTCAACAACAGCTGCGGCGGTGCGGGGGGCGCGCGTCTGTGCGCGCATGCGTCGTAGCTACCCGTGCGCTGCGTCGCGCTCAACAGTAACGGCGGCAGGGCGTGTACACGTGATAACGGCGTGGTGGGTGCGTGGAAAGTTCCCGCGCTTGTGTACGGAAGTGTGCGCATGCGCGTCTCTCTCCGTACTCCTCTCCCTCGAACGCGGGCGGTGTGTATATAAGCGGCGGAGCGCGCGTTCGGAATTCAGTCACGGGCGTCTTTGCTTGGCTTTCGCTTGACTTGACGCTTTGCTTGACGGCACCAAGCAATAAAGACGGACTTTAACTTTACACTCCTTGCCTTCGCTTAATTCTCCTTCATTCAATAAATAAGAATAATAAAGACGAAATAACAATTAAGCATTCCCAAATCATACCCAATTACGCAACATTCACGCGATACCCCAACCACTCTGCGACGCATTTACTCGAGTTCCCCCCGTGGGAAGATGCGGGCGGGTTTTTTTTTTTCACCACGTTCTTTCTGACTCAAAAAATTCTTCACTTGTTTCTATGACCTACCGCATTGCCCCCTTTGCTTTCCGCAGTTTCCTTGACTACCAACCCTTATTCAAGTATATATATATATATATATATATATATATATATATATATATATATATATATATATATATATATATATATATATATATATATATATATATATATATATATATATATACCTTAACATAAATACCCAAGAAAGTGGAGGGGAAACAACCCCGCCTGTAGCGTGGTGGTCATCGCACCAGACGCGTATTCAGGAGGTCGTGGGTTCGGATCCCACCCGGCGGGCATTTTTTCTCCACTGGCGTTCTGTCTTTTAAAGTTATTAACCTGTTTCAATGACGTACCAAATTGTCCCCTTTGCTTTCCAAGGCATTCTTTACTGCCCTACGTTATTTCTCTCTTAATTCAACGAACTAATCGCCCTCGTTGCCAGTTCTAATTCGCTATATATATATATATATATATATATATATATATATATATATATATATCTATATATATATATATAGAGAGAGAGAGAGAGAGAGAGAGAGAGAGAGAGAGAGAGAGAGAGAGAGAGAGAGAGAGAGAGAGAAATGTTCAACACAGCACTCGCGCACGCCCGCAGGACAGAATGCGCGCACCAATAAACACGTGCACATTTGCGTAAGTCTGCCGAAATCGCAATCGGCATGCTTTAACGACGCAAAAATTTGCGAGAGATTTTTTACTTCTATCGCAATCCGCAGACTGCAGGCTACTCGCGGACGCACGTCGTTCGTGGGCACAGCTTGCGCGAACGAGCCAAACTAAAAGAAAAAGGAAAGGCCTTCGCAGCACGCATCTAGGTCGAGTGCACTTCGCCGTGTTGGCACTGTGCCACGATTTCGCGCTACAAGCTTGTGTAAGGCCGGAGAAATCTTTTTCTCTTTCGTTATCCTTCCTTCGCCTCTTCCAGACCTGCAAAGCGTTCCGCATGAAAGCAAAGAGTACAACAGACGACTCGGCAAAAGCTGCAGTTTAGGTGCAGTATGAGCCTTCGCGTTCGCATAAGAAAATGAGCCCGTTCGCGCCCCCTCCCCTTAAACCACCTTCTTTACCTTTTCTTCCCAATTTCTGTCTAGGTTACTTTTTTTTCTGCTAAAATTCCTGCGGGGACAGCCACATCTTGAAGAAGAAACAATGACAATAGGCGGCACAAACGTGGTCGGGGATTCGACACCGGCGCAGAATTGAAAACCCGAAGCGCGCAAACCATCGCAAGAACTCTTAACAGCCGGCTAAACCGATTTCGAAAGTGCTTCGCGGTAACTTTCATCTTCTGGCTCAAGCAAAGCGTGTAATACTGGTCGCAGCAGTCTCGGGCCACTTTGATATTCGTCGCCAGTAGAACACAAAAACAAGCCCGTTGCTGAACTGAACTTTCACTTGAGTGAACTTATTCACGACGCAAATCACGCGCGACAATCACCGGCGGACGGGGCCGAGTGGAATTTGGCTGATTAAAAGCCCGTTCTGTGCCCGCCGCACATAATTTTTACCTTTGCACCCGTGTTTGCAAATTCGTTTCTTTTTTTTTTTTTTTTGCAAAAGTGGAGGAGGACGAGTTTTTCTGCTGCAGATGTTTTTTGTTATTTCTTTTTGGTCGTCCAAAATGCTGCCGTTATCTCTTGTAAGAGCTCTCCCTTGGAGGAAGAGGGGGGGGGGGGTGGCTTGTTTCTTTCCTTCTATTAGTTCTTTTAAGGCTCGCCTATTTCCTATTCCTCGTTTCTTTTGGCCGGCTCTTGGCTCTCTCTTTTTCAAGACTCTGTTCATACCGTTTCAAGTTTCCGCCTGGCGAAATGCTTTCACAACGCAGGTTAGCATACGGAAGGGAGTGCAGGCTCCGTGACAATTCCTCTCGAACGAGCTGCAAGCCGCGTTATATATGCCACAGCAACTGCTGGCCGGTGAGGGATCATTCTCTGCAAGACTAATGGCGAAGCTTCTGGGTTCTGTGTCCAAATTCGGAAAACATATAACATCCTCTGTTGCGGTTTCCGGCCATTCCTAAATGCACACCGCGCGTACACATTACCACTGGTCATTGTGTCGCTGTACTATAAAATCTAGAAAGAAGAGAGCACTGCGTCAAAGACGCCATTGATTCTTTCTTCAGAAGTTGTGCTGCCCCGCTGTACTAGTGACCTAAAATGTTTTCTAGAATTCGGAGGTTTTACGCTCCAAAGCTATAGACTTGCACTGCGAGGCAAGCCATAATAGATGGCTCCTGATGAATTTAGACCTCCTGTGAACCTTAAAGTGCGCCGAAATATCAACACACGGACGTTTTTGTTTTAACAGCAATGCTGTTTAAGCTTTTAGTTCCGTCATCGAGCGAGATACAAATACAAAAAAAAATACACGTGAGCGTGCGCGTCGTGAGGAGCGCCGGCGTGGGCCAGCTCGACCTTCTGGAACACTCATCCGAGCGTTCGTGGCGTAATCTCTCGCCTGCTCTTCTGCTCGCCAATTCACGCGCCTTCGCGACTGAAGCGGGGAGCACAGACGCCGAGTTCGCGAAGCCGGTTGCCGCGGGTTCTAGTGCGAAAACTCTCAGCAGCAAGTTCGAAAATCCATGCTGCAACATCCGGGTTTCTGACGAAGAGAGAATCTCCAGCCTTGCACAACTAGTGCAAACTGTGCCATCTTTTTTTTTTTTCGTCTTAGTCAGGGCAACGGTTTCCGCGGACGGGATCAATCCCGCGTTAGGAACCATGCAGCTCACTCTAATTTAAACTGCAGGGTTCATACCCCTACTAGACGACATGGATGATATGTCAGAATCCTCCAACTCTGATTCCGGGGCTATTGTCTAAGCTAATGAAACTACGGCCTCTACTGGGAAATCGCACCTCCCTCAGCATGTGCTTCCCCCAAAGCGCCGCCGTGACTCCAAGCATTCCTACCAGCCGCTAGACAGCAGTACTGTTCCAAGCCAATGCATCCAAAATCACCCCTCGATTAAACCCGCTTGTTGAATCAATAGGGATGATTTGGCCCCATCTGGAGTACTGCAAGTACAGCCAAACCATAGACTTAATATCCTGTATATTGATACATGCAATGCTGATCCCACGGGGCGTCTTTTGAAAATATCCTCCATTTCCGGAATTCGTTTGCAGGCATATGAGCCAAGCCCCATCAATTGCTGAGTGGAAGGCATCAGAGGTGTTGCCACGGACCTCACCAGTTCTGACATCCTCACTGCACTGCGCCTAAGGGCACCTGTGAAATGCGCCCGGACAGCTTGGAAAACCTCGGAGAGTGTCCAGGTTGTGTTTGTCACTGAAACGGTCCCTGAACGCGCCCTTATTGGATACACGCGCTACCGTTTGTACGAATACGTGGAGACACCCAGACAGTGGAAAAATTGTTCCGGCACGTGGCTGAGGTCTGCGAACTCTCACTGCGATGCCCACAATGCGGAGGCAGCGACAACCGCACGAAGTGCGCCGTTGGAATTCTTCATTGCCCAAACTGCGGGAAAAAGCACGTATCCACTTTTGCTAAGTGCTCTGTATGACGTGAACCCATACTTCTAGTGAACTAAGCACAGGACAAAGAAAGAAAGAAAAGACGAAACACACGCTAGACTTCAACTTGGTTTATGCAAAAGGAACAGGGAAACACGCATATATGTACATGATTCGAAAAAACAAAAACAAACAAGCACATGATTCCGCAGATATGAAACGGCGCAAAGTTTTCACTCGCTCTTATCACTTTTCCATTGATGCACAAACAACGCCTGGTCACATTACAGGACATGATCTTCACCGACACGTGTGCACACCAGTCGCCGATTGCGCATGATCATGGGACACCCCCTCTCTTGCCAAAAAGTCGATTCCACTTGTTGAAAGTGCCAAAGATGGGGCACTGACGCAGTTCTCGCCCTCCCTGTTAATGACAAAAGCCTCGAAAACTTCTCTATCACTTTGAGAACGAGTTCTAAACAAGGCACTCGTCTGCATGAATTCGGGCGTGCATTTGCACCTACGGCAATGGTCAGCAAGGTGGCCAGCTCCCATCTGCGCACTCACAGCTGCGCGATGCTCCCTCAGCCTATCGTTGAGGCACCTGCCGGTTTGACCGACGTAGCACCGTTTGCAGTCCAAAGGAATCCGGTAAACCACACCCGTCGCGCACTCCACAAACTTTCGGTGTCCCACCACCTGAAGAAGGTCGGTGGAAAATGTGGTGTGCAGGTGGTTTTCTCGGCTCCAGAGAAGCTTTCCAAGATGGTAAGAAAGGTGAATGAGCCATGCAATCAGTAGCAGAAAACAAGCCAAAAACGCAGCGTAACATTACAACCGCTGTGTGTATTGACATCAAATCGGCGCATACGACTGCATGTACGATGAAGCTATATGCTCGGTAATGAGGTCTGCGGCAATGAGGTCGGTAATGAGGCGTTGGCGGTCGCATGTATGCATGGATTTCTGACTACTTAACAGGTAGATACGTCTACATGTCAGTTGACAGCGGTGACACACCGCTATACAGAGTGACCGGTGGTGTTCCACAGGGTGGTATACTCAGTCAGGCGCTCTTCAACATAACTATGATGGGCATAGTAAAGTGTTGGCCACAGTCCGTGGAAACAAATTACACCATCATCCCGTAGGGGAACCCTGAGTAGTATGCAAAGCAGCCATGGGGTCGATTTAAGTGCCCATTAGTTTTCAGTTCGTCGTTTCCGTTAGGTTGAGGTACGCAGCTACCGTTATATCAAAGACGATAGTCTTTCTTGGGCTACTTAAACCCAGAAATTTTGGTCTGTCTGTATGTCTGTCAGTCTGTCTGTCTGTGACTCCATTCAGCCGCCCGGCCAAAGCAAAACAATGCCTGCGCAATAGTCTTATATAGTCACAGCCAAATTTACCCGTCTATGTCCGGTGTAATGTTCATACTTGTCAACATTGTTGAAGAAGAACAAGACATTACGCAAATATGAGACAACAAATCAATACAGAAGGGATATTTGCAGTGTTCCTTTATAAAAAAATCAAACATGCTTGACTTTTGCGAAATTAAATACTTCATCAACTGCAGAAAAAAAATTCACTCAACCGTCGCCTGCTGTCGCCCGCGCCACTATAGCTTCTAGCGCCATTTTAAGAAATCAACCGGCAACAGTTACGCAAGGTTCCACTAGATGGGTTCCACGTTCTGCTTGCAACGCACGTGGAGTACGGAAACGCGGTTCTATAAACGTTGAAGTAGGGCGCCTCGATTAACGAGCGTCTTCGCCGTACGGCAGCGTTCGCATCGAGACACCCGGTTTGGAGCAGTGGAACGCGGTAAATTTAAAATGATTTAAGCAAACCTTTGGCGTCTTTACCGTCGGAGGAGCGCGACGCAAGAGGAACAACGTGAGAGGTGAGCGGGAAAGCGAAGGGAGGCATCTACTTCGCAAAAGCCGATAAAGACTATCGTCTTTTGACAGCATTTGCAACGAAAGGAGCAGATACGCGGCCAATTTTTACAGTTTGGTTTCAATGGTAACATCACACTTTTCACTTGCCGGAACTACTAAATGAGAAATTGCGTTGAGCCAATGGCTGTTTCGCATACTACTCAGGGTTCCCCTACGGGAAGATGGTGTAATTTTATTAGATGCGACGGGGCTATGTCCCTCCCTTGTCGTTGTTGTGCCGTGCACACCCCCACTGCGCATGCTCGGCTTGCTGAACGCCCGGTGGTGTCTTACCCTTTAATGGCTCCTGGAGCGACAGTGTTACCGGTGTCTTCCTGGGCCGGCCCCAGATGAGCCGAACATGCGCAGTGGGGGTGTGGACGGCGCCACTATAACAAGGGAGGGACATAGCCCCGACCATGAGATGCTGGAGCGACAGTGTTGCCGGTGTCTTCCTGGGCCGGCACGAGACGAGCACGCTTCCCCTTAAAGGGCTCCTGGAGCGGCAGTGGTGCCGGTGTCTTCCTGGGCCGGCAGATGGATGGACGACGGACGACGGACGACGGAGCTGAGAGCACGAGATGCTTTGCACGACGGACGACGGACGACGGAGCTGAGAGCACGAGATGCTTTGCATCAAAAATCTAGGAAAATGCAGTATGTTTGTTGGTTAGCATTCATGTTAGAGTTTAGGACAGTTGTAAACTCCAGCAGTTGTGTATACATGACAGGCCTTTTCTGAAACCATGCTGATGGACGAAAAAAAAATTGTTGGATTCGAGGTGATAGTACACGTTAGATGCAATAATGTGCACCAGTTATTTACAGCATATGCACGTCAAAGAAATCGGGCGATAATTTTCGGGTGCGTGTTCGTTATTCGATTTGAAAATGGAAACATCCTTGGCGATTTTACTGTCGGCAGGTAACTGACTTGATGACAGTGATTTACTGAAAATATGGAACAGAATTTGACTAGAAATGCGCCCTTTATAATTTTCGAGTTGATGTTATCGACACCAGATGAAGTGGAGACTTTAAGACTGCCGATCAGTGAAGCGATGCCTCCAGGAGTAATATTAATTGGCTGCATATATCTGTAATCGGATTCGGGAACCATGGGTATGGTGGAATGATCATCCTGAGTGAATACCGACGAGAAGAAATGATTGAATGCATGCGTACACGCGTGGCCCTCAAGGGGAATACCGTTGTCACCATGTAATAGAATGTTATTATCAGAACGATTGTTTGAAATTGTCATCCAAATCTTTCTGGGGTTGTTTTTCAACAGTGAAGGTCAATCATCAGAAAAGTATTTTTGTTTAGCACTGTGCACAGCAGAGTGAAAAGTTCCCAGAAATTCTTTGTATTTGGCACATGAAGACGCAGTGGAAGTAGATTTAGCACTCTTATACAATCGTTTCTTTTTGTTTCGCATGTTTCTGAGTTGTCTGTTGAACCACGGATGAAATTTATCATTTTTGATTGTGATTAAAGGCACCAGTTCGGCTATCTTGTTCTTGAAGAGCACCCAGCTGTCATTTACAGACCGGGAACTGAATGAAGGTAGGAAGGATTTATGGAAGAATTCCTCCAATTCTGCGTTGATTTCCCTTGAATTACCTCTATTATAATCGCGTATTTTTTTGTAATGACGGTACCGGAAAATTTTAATGGAGTGTGAAATTTAAACTGAAGGAACTCATGATCGCTGAAACCATCGATGTATGATACGAATCCTATACTTTCTGTGCAGTGGCTAATACAAGATCGGAGATTTTGGACCCTCGAGTGTGTTCGTTTATAACTTGCACAAGATTGAAGTCAAAGGTTAGGTTAATGAATTCGGTTGAAGTGCAACAGGGGGTTGAGAGGAGCGACCAATCAATGAGGGGGAAATTAAGCTCCCCGAAAAGGTAGACCATATCAGCAGGGCATTGTTTCAAGGCACAAGATATACTTTCACGCAGTTCCTTCACGAAAGATGGATCGGAGTCAGATGGGCAGTAGCAGGCGCCGATCAAGACCTTGACGGATGCAGTCACGCTTGCAGCACAAGTTAGTTCAACAGAAGCATTCGTTCCAACGAAAAATGACTATGTCCCGTTTCTAACTGCGAGCAGGACACCACCACCCGTCCTGTGTGTTCCTATAAACGCTGTAGTTCCTTTTTTCGTTACAAAGTTCGCTATCACTGATGTCAAAATGTAGCCAAGCCTCAGTTAGCACCAAGATGTCGCTATTACTGTCGTCCAATTAAGAACATAACTGGTCGCGCTTGGGAAGTAAGCTTCGAATGTTGGTGTACGTAACCCATAACGACGGCAATTCTTAAGTTGAGTGGTTCTTAGGTCGCAAGGGGTGGACGCCTGTCCTTAGCTATATGTTCGAAGCGATAACAGTATCAGTTGCGTGGTCGTATGTGCAGTTTTTAATGTCCATGCGCATTCTGTCTACCGATACCTTAAATGTCTTATTTTCTTTTCTTGCGAAAGCTATTAGTTTATTTTCTGGCTAGTCGGGTTGAGAAGGCGAAATCTGCACCGATCGAAAACGTTGACCCCTTAAGCCTGTGCGCCGAAACTAGAATGGTTTGTTTGTCCTTGAAGAAGCAGAACTTCGCAATTATGGGTCGGCATTTATCGGGAGTAAACCTTCCCAACCTATGCACGCGATCAAACTTAGGGTTGTCGGCGGTAACTTCAAGCTTATCCGAGCAGAAATTTACTATTTTCTGCTCAGAGCCAGGCCAGTCTTCCTTAGGGTCATCCTCAGTACCATAAAACAAGTTACACCGCCGAGCCCTGTTCTCCGCGTCATCCCACCTTGCTGTGATAGTTGTTAATCTCTCGTTTAAGCTGCTTAAAGAGTCGCTGGGTGTAGAAGAGTTCGTGGTGCATTGCGACGCAGCTTTAGTTTCCAGTGTTCTTAGCCGTTCGGCTGGGCGCTTGATATCGCCATCGGTCGCATCTTGCCTCTCCTTCGGACATTTTAGTTCAGTTAAAATAGCACCCTGCCTTGCTTCAAGCTTGCCCATACTTTCAAGGATAGAAGCAAGTGTTTCGGCCATCTTAGTTTCATCAACGGGACCGGGGTTTAGTTCCACGTCACCAGAGAGCAAAAGTAGGAATTGTGCTTTACCGGCACCAAACCGCGATAGCAGGCACAACACTTGTTTTACATCATCGTACAGCACTGCAGGGCACGAGACCGCTATCAGACAATAATTGTTGCTCCTAATACATTTATCAGGGTAGCGGTAACTGACCTGAAAGTACAGCAGAGGTAAGTGCCCCATCTTCGTAGCGGTGCCATGCCCAAGGCTGGTCTGCGGGAGCAGCTGCTTATATCCGGTGCCCGGCGCTTCGAAGAGTGACGTGGTAGAACCCTGTTTCCAGTCGAATTCTCTGGAGACGTTCAAATTTGGCGATTCTTGATTTGGCAGTGGCAAGAAGGTAGGCGTATCGCTCCGTCCGAAAAGCGCTATCTCGGAAAAGCAGGAACGGAAGCCGAAGATGATCGGTGCCTCAAAGTACAGCAGAGGCAAGTGCCCCATCTTCGTAGCGATGCCATGCCCAAGGCTTCGTACTACATTCAGGTGTATAATTGCGCAACTTCTCCAATACCTGTCCGGAGTTCTATGCCAACATTAGTTTCTGCCCACGACCGTGGCCGTTTTAAGCGCCTCTAAAATCAAGGCGATGGCCTTCATCCGTGTCACTTCATCCCGCTAAAAACCTCTCTTCGCTGCCTTGAATGTAAGGCAGAATGCTGAGGCTTCTATAGATTCACACGCAGTCTCTCGCGTGCTTCGTAACTACAGCGCGTAACTTAACGAAAACACCAGCGCGGTCGGGAGTTAGCTTCAAAGTATAGAAACTCGCGTCTTGGCAAAACGGAAGCGAAAGCTGAAGATACTGCCGCGTACTCTATGAGACCTAAATTATGCGAATTTGACATCAGCGACAAAAATTGTTACGCCGTAGGGCATGGTGGCAATAACTTCGTATAAAAATGCAGGGTTGTCTTTCTTTCCTCTCTGTCTCTCCTTCGCTCTCGCTGTTTTTATAAAGATGTTATACTGCAGCCCAAAGAACAAAAGAAAATTCTGCTCAAGTTGCTGCCCCAGCATCCAGCGGAGCACATCGGTATCGGTCCCGACATAACAAAGCGCTTTTAAAATTTCATGCGCCTATTTTGATGGCAACTTCGTTGTTGGGTTGAAAAAAAAATCTAAAGGAAGCCGTAGCACTCAGAATAGCCGGCAACGCAGGAAACGAGACGCTTTCAATCAACTCTGTAAACACGACGAGGTGGCTGTGTTGACATCACTGCCCGTATTTGTAAAATAAATAGGAGTCACGCCGGTCAATAAAATGCCTGTGAGCACAGAATCATGGCAGAGAAAAAAGATGATTATAGAGAAAACGCGCGGCTCAAGAACACGCTCCCTCCAAAACAAAACAAAAAGGACTGTGACAAAATCGCCGTTATACACATACAGGCACATTTCCTAGTTCAGTGTTTGCTAAGCACCAATATCCGTGACGGCGCGCGCCCTGTCGCCGTCAACGATTGCTAGAACGCCATTGCATCTCCTTCACGCGCACGATAAACCGCTGGTACTCAAGTAAAGGCGAATACTGCTCATCCCTAAAGTCACTTTCGGAGCAACAAAAACAACGCGTAATTTAGACCCTTTGATGAGACACTTTTAAGCACACTATGGGCAAAATCACCAATTGCTTTGTGTTCTCGGTTGTCCCGGAAATTTCGGTCTGTCTGCATGTCTGTCTTGCCCTCGATTCAGCCACCTTGCAAAAAGTTACATGAATACTTGACGGAAGAGTTCATTTAGGCATAAACTTTCAAAACCACTGAATCTGGAGATGCACGTCCCTTAGAATTGTCAACATTGTTGAACAAAAAGAAAACATCCGCCATATTTGAAGCAACACATTAGTGCAGAACTCGTACTCGCAGTGTTCTTTTAGTTACAAATAAATGTGTGCTGTATTTTTGCGAGAGCAAATTAAAAGTTATTTGACCTAAAATACAAAAAACTTCTCGTGCGAACCTAGATTTGGAGGCGGTATTTCAATACGAAGAGTAACGGAAGCTCCGCTCGAGCAGTGGAAGGCGGGAAAATTGAATTGACTTATTCAGAATTATGCCGTGTTTACGTGGGAGGATCGAAATGGAGGGGAAGAGTGAAAAAGGTGGGCGGGGAACAGAAGTGGCGCATTTACGTGGGAAGGGCGGAATAAGACCACCGTCTATCGACGACATTTGCAGCGGAGTTAGCAGATGCGCAGCCAATTTTAAGGTATGAGGCCTAGTGCTGAGGTAAGTTCCTCAAGAAAAGATCAACAAAGCAGATTTTTGTCTATGTCATAAAGCACACTTTTTAGGCCCATGAGTGCCCTTTAAATTTAACTATCTGCAATTTTTTCTATTTTTTATTTGAAAATTGTATTAAACGTGGGTCTCACGCCAACACTCATAACTCTAATTTAACTCCATGAAACACACATAATTTTTGTTAGTGGTATAGGGAAGGCTTTGGCCTGTGCAATGAACCAAAATTATAGAGATAGGATGAATCCTAGAAGCATAGTGCTGAAATACCCAAAACATTGAACGTTTTAATTGGGTGCGCTTTGGTGTAAAAGGTGGCCATATCAAAACTTTGAGCTCGATTTTATTTTTGAGGTTCATTGCAAACCAAATAATGTGAGGAAGACGTGTGCCATTTTCACTAAAAAATAGTTATTAGGAAAAAAGTTATCCATGTTCGCGTGTGGAAAAATCCCAAAAAAGTAATTTCTGAGAAAATCAACAAAAAAGATTTCAAGCTGAGCAGCGCTTACATAAGATGATAAGGAGAGCTAAAATTCCCAACACATTTGTAGCTACTTCCTTCTTGGGTCTTGCCCGTATCTGATGTTGCTCGTGTGGCTCCTCACCTTTCTTTTTCTAGCTTGCTTTGCAGTGTCAGCGCTCTGACGGGATGCCTTTGCGATGCGCGGTTGATCATTCGTTTTTGGTATTTGGTTTCTCACTAAGCGCATCTTCGTGCTCCAAACTTCCCGTTACTTTGGCTACCACTAAGAAAATGTAAGCGACAGAGAGTAAGCACATAAACCAAACAATCCGAATATCCTTTGACGCGCGCACGAAGGCTCCAGAATGTAAACAATACGTGCAAAACATCGCGCATCTGCCTTCTGAGAATTTTGATTTCAATTGAATACTTAAGTGTTCAAAACACTATTAGGGCAATATCACATTTTTGTACGTGATACGATTGTTAAATAACAAGCTAACTCTAAACCAGGGCATTTTTGTGTTGCACACAACACTGGCAGTTTCAGTTTTGGTTTCGAAAACGCCTTGTGGGCTTACGTTTTTTGTTATGTATCTTTCGAAAGAAACTGTGTAGGAAGAAATTTTTTTCAGCAAAATGATGTCAAATAAATTTCACATCTAATAAAGGAGAAAACAAAAACTTGACATTTTGAAAAAAATTTGCAATTTTGTCTAGGCCTCACACCTTAACAGCAGACCTGTTTAAGCTTTTAGTTATGCCGTATAGCGTTAACAGAAAAAATTCAAAGAAAAAAAAATGGCCGCGTATCAACTCCTATCGTTGCAAATATCGCGGAAAGACAATAGTCGGCTGGCGCCGCTGCCAAGTAAATGCCTCCGTTCGCTTTCCCGCTCACCTCTCATTCTGTTCCCCTTCCGTCGCGCTCCTCCCAAGGTAAACACGCTAGAGGTTTGCTCAAGTCAATTTAAATTTATCGCGTTCAACTGTTTCAAGGCGGGTGTCTCGATACCAGCGCTTCCGTACGACGGAGACGCGCGTGAATTAAGGCACCCTACTACAACTCTTATTAAACCATGTTTCCTACTCCACGAGCGTTCCAAGCGGAACGTGGATCCCATCTAATGGAACCTTTCATTGCTATCGCCGTTTGATTTCTTAAATGCCGCCAGGAGATAGCGCTGGCAACAGCAGGCGATGGTTTTCTGCCGTTGATGTAGTATTTCATTTGCTATCGGAAAAACAAAGGATCCATATTTTTTTTAATAAAGGAACTCTGCAAATATCACTTAAGCATTATATGCTCCCTTATATTGCGTAATGTCTTGTTCTTGTTCAACAACGTTGACAAGTATGAACACTGACACAGGGCTTAACTGAGAGTATGTAAGACTGTTGCGCAGCTTCCGTTTCAGTTTGGCCGGGTGGCTGAATCAAGTCACAGACAGGCATACAGACAGACAGACAGAAAGACCGACTAAAATTTCTGCGTTTAAGTATCCCAAGAAAGACTATCGTCTCTAAAAAACACCGAGCGCAGGTGGGTGTGCGCCCGTAAAGAGCGCATGGTGTCGTCCAGGCTTGCGCGTGGAGTTGCACCACGTGAGAAGCTTGCAAAAAATACCAGAGAAAAATACCGAGCGCACAGGCGCCTGCACCTCGGGAGGAACGCTCTGCCCAACGATCGTGGCGTGAACCCTGGCGCGCTGTTCATCTGGTCAGTTCACCTGTATTCGCGCCTGAAGGGGCCAGCACCGACGCGCGAGTTCGCGCTACAGACGCTCGCGAAGCCGATTGCCGTGGGTTCAAAACAATCCGGGCCTGCTAGTCATGGAGAACCTTCAGCGGCAAGTTCAGAAATCCATGTGAGGTGCAACAGCCGGGTCTCTGCCGAAGGGAGAGGGGCCGCCAGCCCTGCTGTTCCTCCAGCCTTGCATACAAACGGGAAGTTGCAGCCGGAAGCGCCAATGTTCCCGGAAGCGGCCAGGATAGATCCACAGCTCTTTTCCAGTATGTTGGGCAATAGGGCGCCCTTACAGGCAGCGCTGCTGGCGTGTAAAACTCGGAATAAATCTGTGGTAGAGATGCCTCGTTACGTGCAGGCGGTTTCTTTTAGCAGCGAAGCTTTTCTTCGTCGAGTCTTTCAAAGAGCGAAATGTTGTAACGCGGTCGCAGCGATGTGCAGAGGGCGTAACCTAGCGAGAAGGAGAGCAAGCGGCAAGCACACATATCGAAAGTTAAAACAATGCCTAAAAGAGACGTTTACATAGGCAAAGCTTTTCTGAACTACTCAATATGGGGGAAGTGTTTACATTTCTCGACATTGTGGATCAAAAAGAAAGTATTAAGCATATTTGAGGCAAGACGTCAGTCCAAAATTGAGATTTGCATTTTTCTATTAATTAGAAATACAAGGCTGCTTGATTTTTGCTATAGCAAATAAATACGCAATGAAAAAAATAAGAAGCGCTCGCGGCGCCCCCTTGCGGCAGTGTTCCAGGTTCGAAAGTTACGCACAGTATTGGTTTGGGCGAGCCGGTACATAGCGACGTATCGAAGCGCAGCCAAGACGAGGACAGGAACACAGAAGACGACACACAGAGCGCTAACTTCCAACTTTAGTGACACAGAAACCCCAACCACCACATATATAGCGGTCTTATCAGCCTACATGCCTCATCAGCCAACATACCTCAAATGCTTGCGGAATTAATTAAGGGGCAGAAACGCATATCGCAGGAAATAACAGAAATCAAGAACTTTAATCACATGATCAACTCCCGGTTTGATGCCCTAGAGGCACGCGTCTCCGCACTGGAGTCGGTTCCTGCCGCCCTTCCATCTGCCACGCTCAATGGCAATGTGGAAAGTGAGCTTCATCAACTGAAAATCAAAATCGATCAACTCTCTTTGAGCAATGATGAGTTAGAAAATCGTTCCCGCCGTAATAACTTGCTGTTGCACGGCTTTCCTGAGGCGCCTGATGAAATCCACGACATTCTGCTGTCTAACATTTCCGCGTGGTTCGGGAAAGAGCTTGAAATCGATTGTCCGAGTATTGAAAGGTGCCACAGGATTGGCCGGAAGCATGCTGATCGCCCGCGCCCGGTTATAATGAAACTTCTCGACTACCGCGAAAAAACAAACTTCCTCAAAAATGGCCACAAGCTTAAAGATTCTGACTTTCGCATTTTAGAAGACTTTTCTATACGCATACGTTCAATCCGAAAAATTATGGGAGGAAGCTAAGCCCTTCCGCGATAATGGCTCGATGGTTCGCTTAAGCTTCGACCACGCGTTTATTGATAAAGTTCGGTACAACTGGGACGATAACACTGACACCCTCGTCAGGGTTCCTTCTCGCCCTCCAAAAGCCGCAATCAACGCTGTTACTGTAACCACCTGACGCCCAAGTAACATACAAGAGCCATTGCGCGTCCTTAATGTTAATGCCCGAAGCTTAGTTAATAAATTCCCAAATTTTCTTTCACTGGTCACCACCCATTCACCCCATATTGTTGGCGTGACTGAGTCATGGTTACACGATAACGTTTATGACAGCGAGGTAAGGCCACCAGGTTTCACTGTTCTTAGAACTGATCGGCGACATGGGAGAGGGGGAGGTGTTGCGTTATTTTTGCGGTCTGACCTTCAATTTTCAGTACTCCCCAGCCCGCCTGACACCGAATCCGTTTGGTGCAAGGTATTTTTCGGGAACTTTTCCATTACCTTCGGTGTTATCTATCGTCCGCCGTCATCGAACCTAGCTCAGTTACTCGCCTTAACTTCGTTCATGCACGAGCGTATCTCGTCTTCAAGCTTGATCTGTCTTGGCGATTTCAACGCTCCCGGTATTCTGTGGCCTTCTTTATCTATCACTGGTTATGACGTTGAAATAAGCAAAGTTCTTTTAGATTTTTCATTATCCTTTGGTTTGAAACAAATCGTCGAAGCCAACACTACAGGTGCCAAAGTTTTGGATTTAGTATTTGTTAGTCCCCATCTATTAGATAACGGCTATGATGCGAGGTTACTGATGGTATTTCAGATCACATGGCTGTTCTTGTTTCCATGCCCGTTCCGGTTCGCAACAATTACTTTGTTTACTCTACATTTCCTGATTTTTCACGCGCCGATGACTCCTCCATTATCGATTATTTAAGCGATTCTTTTGACAATTTCGAACAACTTAGTTTATCGAATGATGTGAATTTCTTGGTGGCTTCGTTCGAAAATATTGTTGCAACCTGTCTACAGCGCTTTGTGCCCCCTAAAACAAAAAAGAAAAATCCTCGCCTCCCTTGGATCTCGCGTGATATACTTCACCTGTCTCGTCGTGTTGCGAGGTTAAGGTGTTAAAAAGGAAAAGGTGATCCCCTTAAAAACGCCGAATTTAACGAAGCTAAAGAAGAGCTCCGCCTCAAAGTGAATTCATCTAAAGATTTTTACTTTAAGGTTACATTACAAGGTTTACTGAAAACTAACCCTAGGAAATTTTGTAGTTCAATTATACCCTCTTCAGCCTCTACTAATACTATCCTAGTTAACAATGTCCCGTCTAGTGACCCTGTAACTATCGCCACTGCCTTCAGTGAGTACTTCCAGTCAGTATTCATAAAAGACAACTTCGAAATACCCGATTTCCCACATGAGTCGTATTACTCAATTGGCGATATAACCGTGTCTGTCGAGGGGGTTCTAAATTTAATTTTGCACCTGGACAATAAGAAATCCTGCGGTCCTGATGGAATTAACAATGCTTTTCTGGTTAGATATTGCGTCTGGACGAGCCGGTATTTAACTGCAATTTTTGATAAATCTTCATCTACTGCGACTGTCCCGTTAGCATGGAAATTGGCTAAAATATTTCCCATGTTTAAATCCGGCAACAAGCAGTCACCATTGAACTATCGCCCGATTTCATTAACGTCTCAATCATGTAAACTTCTCGAACATATAATCTTCAGTCATATTATGAAGTTTCTTAAATTCAATAACATTTTTTGTAACGTCCAGCATGGTTTTCGTTGCGGCTTTAGTACAATAACTCAGCTTGTTGAATTTTCCCATGACATTGCCCACGCTCTTGACAAAGGAAATCAAATTGACGCAATTTTTATAGACTTATCTAAGACACCGTTACCCATTCAAAACTTCTTCATAAACTTCGCGTTATACTTAACAACTCGGCCTTAGTTGATTGGATTGCTAGCTTTTTACATGATCTCTCCCAGTATGTTTCGTTTACCTCCACAAATTCGTCGGTAGTACATGTGTCATCCGGAGTTCCCCAGGGTTCGGTCCTGGGGCAACTTTTGTTCTTAATGTACATAAAAGATCTGCCTAATTATATATCCGCAAACATCCGCCTCTATGCTGACGATTGCGTGTTGTACAATGTAATTAACACGAATGATGATCATATTTTGCTAAATGATTTTTTTGCTCAATTTTGCAGGTGGTGCCAGACGTGGCAAATGAATATTAACTTTACAAAAACGGTCACTTTATCTTTCAGTACACGCAGTTCCGTTTCTTTCTTTAATTATTCTTTCAACGGCTCTTCCCTGCAGCGGGTGAACGAATATAAGTACCTGGGCGTCATCTTCACGCCTACATTGTCTTGGTCAAGGCACATTGATTATACATGCAACAAAGCTCTAAAAAAGTTAGGCTACCTAAACCGTACATTGAGGGAAGCTCCACTCGAAACGAAATTATAAAAAAACGCTTACATATAAAACGCTTATCCGACCCATCTTAGAGTACGCCTGTACCATTTGGAACCCTTATAAAGTATCTGAAATTAACACACTTGAATCTGTTCAGAAAAAATGCATTCGTTTTATTTTCCGCCGTTTCGATTGGAGCTTTTCGCCGTCATCCCACCTTGCTACACTAGAATTACAACCCCTGTCCGAGCGCCGTGAACGCGAATGTCTTAAACTTTTACATTATCTTACGAATACTCCGCGCTACTCACAACAGAATAGCTATTTGTCGCCCGATGAACCTAAATCTACCAGAAATAGCCACAAACTCAACCTTGCAACTTTTTCTCCACGAACTAATCTATTTAAGTACAGCTTCTTCCCGCGAACAATTGAAAAATGGAACCTACTACCAGGTGAAATTAGGTCATTGCCTTTGGAAAAATTTTTGCAGAATTTAAATTGATTATGTTATGTCAGTTTTGCATAATTTCAATGTCTTCCTGTACTTATTATCTATTATGTCTAAACTTTATGAATAAGTGAATTTAAATGTGTTGCGTTTTTATATGTGTTATTCTGTGCAGAAAAGTGTTTTGCATTCTATGTACCAACCCACTCCTGCGATAGCCCAATTGGGCTGCAGTATGTATAAATGAATAAATAAATAAATAAATTTTAACCAACCACGGTGTATTCAACATCACAACAACACAAATAAAACTGCGTAGAAGTCTAACATTGTAAAAAAACGATAAAAGTATCACAATACAAGTACACTGCTAAAAAAAACGATAAAAAGACGATAAAAACACAATAAAAAAACTTTACAAATATGAAATTGCCAAATTCACGCAAGGGCAAGCAGAAAACGCATGCGCGAAAGACACACGCTCCGGACAAGAATTCAGGGGTTTGACATTAAAAAATCCAACTCTTTGTCCCCGAGAGCTACCGACGGCTTCGAAACGCAACGATCCCCCAAATCAGCAATGGTTTTCGCTTCCAAAATTTCGCGTGTAAGGGGGTGTCGCTGCTGGGCCACAACACTTCTCAAAGAGGGCAGGAGGACAGCCACACGTTTTGCAGTGCAAATCAAGAAAGCCTCCATTCTGATTACGAACATTGTAGCCATGTTCCTTTAAGCGTTCGTTCAGCATATATACCCTATTGCCCAGGTAAACCTTGCCGCAACGTAGCGGAATCTGGTACACGACAAGCTCACTGCACTCAACAAATTTAATTTCCTGTGCTTTATCTTGCATGAGGGTTTCGCCGAGCTTTGACAACCCGCTGAGATTTTCTAGCTTCTCGGGAGCAGAAAAAACTACATCTATGTTGGAGCGACAGGCTATCTTCTTGAGATTATGGGACAAGCGATGCAGGTACCGGATCACTGTCACCTTGCTTTCTTCGGCTGGCGGTTGCACGTGATCACGTTCTCTCATACGTGACTGCCTGAGTGTGCACTCAGCCACCGATACCATAACATGAGTTGGCTACCCTGCTTCTGCCAGGAGGACCGTCTCCTTGGCAAAGCTTGATAAAAGCTCGTTTACTACATCCTGGTTATAGTTCAAATGAGGCATGTTGGCAGATAAGAGCACTATATATGTGGTGGTTGGGGTTTCTGTGCCATTAAAGTTGGAAGTTAGCGCTCTGTGTGTCGTCTTCTGTGTTCCTGTCCTCGTCTTTGCTGCGCTTCGATACGTCGTCAAAAGTTACAAAAGGTTTCAGTAGACGGGGCGATCAGTGGAACACGGCGAAAATGAATTGGCGCGAACGGGAATCGATCTGCTGGCTTTGAAAAGTTTCATGATACCTTGCGATTAGGGTACACCAGCCAGCTTCGCTGTTGACATTAGCGTTCGCGACGTTACGTCACGGATGCTGGGCTACTTTTTTCTCTTTTAAAAACGTTGGTCTTTCTTGGGTTACTTAATTAAACCCGAAAATTTTGGTCCGTCCGTCTTTCTCTCTGTCTTTTTCATAAATAATCCCACTGTCCCAAATGCCCTCCACCTTCAGGTATTGGGCCTCATAATATCTAAAGATGTATCTGGCTTAATTATAAAAGCCCTACCCCACCTACACGCACATTCAACGAACTCGTGCACATCATCTGCCGCGACTCCAGTCTTCGCTTCGTACTTCACGAACACAACACTCTACGCATCGTCCAAGTCGTTTTCATCACCAGGATAGCGTATGACGCGCCATACTTGGCCCCCAGACCACAATAAATACGAAAACCCGACGCCACCATGCGCCAGACCTACAAGACCGTTGTGGGGTTCCCAATCCGCACAGCAACCTAGAACCTTTTGCAACTAGTATACGGGTCCACAACGCCTTGGAAGAAATATAGGGGGCCCACCACGCATACAAAGAATGAAACTCACGCCCATGGGAAGAGCAACACGTTTCCGCCTGCACTACAATGCCCCGCCACGACACGATGAGAAGATTCGAATCCCATCCGACATACCACAACATATCAGCGTAGCACGCCTACACCGAAATACATGCATCCGGGTTTAAACAAAGAGCGGCGCACGGCACGAGCTCGCTTATTTTATACGAGCCATCTTACCATTCACTCGTTACCCAGATGCATCGCCCTATCCCCATCATAGAGCACATGAAGGCTTCTGTCGTTAACACACAAGGCACAGAATTGAGAGAAGCGACTATTCTCACCACCTCCATCGACACTGCCGAGGAAGTTGTCATCGCTCTTGCTTCCACGACGGGCGAGGAATTCTTTCCTATTATCGTCGATTCTGAGACCACCTGCGGTAACTTTCTAATTGACCGCATCTCTCAACCCGCCCTGAACCTTCTTCGACAACCGAAAACATTACCAGAACGTTATATTATCTGGTCACCAAGCCATCGAAGGGAACGGGCGGGACACGCCACTGCCTGTGCACACACACGCACCGGGCCGTTACCGCAGAAGGAGAAAGCAACGACCGATCTACCTCAAAGCCAGCACCACTTCGCACATACACCGAAATCTTTACCCACTACAAAAATGACCGCCGCCACTTCCCACCATTCCGTTCAAAACACGCGACGAAGAAACCACTTTCCGGCGTCTACAAACCAATTCCTATTCCCACAACACACTACTAAATGCTACGTACCCCACCCAATACCCTGCCACCTGTAACTTCTATCCTATTGCTGGCACCCTATATCCCGTGGTATGGGAGTGCCAACGAACCCTTACCGTTACCCTAAATTCCAACCTTACCTACGAGCAGTGGGTGGAGAAGGTGGCCAGCTCCGAGCTGTCAGACAAACGCCGACTGGTGGAACGGGCCCTGACGGCCAGCCAGCACAAAGGCATCTTCGACGAAGGATGCCTCTCACTGGGTGCACGACCTAAGGACATCCTTCTGCTCAGCAGTACATTAAATCTCTCTCTCTCTCTCTCTCTCTCTCTCTCTCTCTCTCTCTCTCTCTCTCTCTCTCTCTCTCTCTCTCTCTCTCTCTCTCTCTCTCTCTCTCTCTCTCTCTCTCTCTCTCTCTCTCTCTCTCTCTCTCTCTGTTTTTTAAGGAAATGTGTGTTTGGTGATACATACAAAACCTTAAATGTGTACATAGGACACAGAACATTCATGTCAATGCCTACAGGTGTATACAGAAACTGATAATGATCAGCAAAATCACGTCAAATATGTGCCACATGTATAGCTATATGCACAATGAATTGGAATATATGTTAAAAAGGAAAATACTTATGCCACACTGGTTTGAAAGTTAGGACCCGTACAGAAACAAAAGCACATGATTACTGTCTGAGGAACCCTTCCTCTCCGAAGAAGAAAGCCCTTCCCAAAGGCAAGACAGAACTTCCCGTCGCATGCGCCTTGGAATAGGCCGCGCAGCCCGACGGTGGTGGCCATTCGCGACCGCCAGCAGCGGTTTCGTCATAACGCAAAAGCACCCGCCACCGTGAGCACGCACGCAGAGCGGCGTCTGGGACAGTACCTTCCGCTTGTGTGTCGCCAGATTCCTGCAGGCCTCGAAATCCGGAATGACCGCGCCACAGCGCATTCTTGGACCGCGTATTTGCTATTTTCTAGGAATGTGCAATAGGGACACACTGAGCTGCGCGTTACAGACCAGCCCTGGGGTCTACCGCGTGTTGGGTGAACAATCCTCGGATTCCAGGCGCCACATGCAACCTCGCAAGTGACCAGGTAGAAGGGAGGAGGCCAATGCGCCCCAACTGGCCTTACTCATTCCGTTGGGAGAAGAAGGGAAGTAAAAACGGCCATGATGTCAACCACGATGCCTTCCGAAATATTTGCTCTGGGGCACGCCGCTAACAAGAGCCTATAGAAAGCTACAGATACCTTAAAGAACGCCGGCATGCCTTCAGCCTGTGGCCCGCGGTTCAATGCCACCCCGGGCATGCATGCACGCAGCTGTGTACCGAGGATGCAGTTTGCCAAAACACGTGCGGGCCAAGACTCCCCTTAAAGTATGCTCAGCAAACCCTCCCCCCCCCCCCTCCCCAGAAAGCAGAAAGCAAAAAACACATACTGAGGGGAATGCGAGGCCGCCGCGATTCCGCGGCTGCCCGAGGACCGATCGACAGACCAGTGGTGTGCTACCTACCTTCCCATAAAAAACAACAGACCGAAGATTGAGTGCTAATAAACACTTTTAAGGGCCTTTAAAAGTGTTGATTACCATTCAATCTTCGGTCAGGGGCGTGCTTGCTTGCGCGAGCGCTCGTGTCTGGCCGATCTGGGCCCCGTCCCCGAACCTTGGCTCCGAACACGCCTCGGGAACAGGCCCACGGGGAAACAGGCACCCGGGCGGCAGTGGCTGGAACTCCGCGACAGCTCCTGTCGCGGAGTTCCAGGTCCTCCACGCAAGTACTCCCCTGGCTGAAGCTCGAACCGTCCCCCGAGCGCAATCTTTGCGCCCGTTCCTCTAGCGCTGTCTCGCCGCTACCTCCGCAAGCCCATATTCGTCTCCTCATCTTGGACCGCCGGTTCGTCTCCGTCATCTGCTAGCGCTTTTTTTTTCGCGCCACGGGGATGTCAGTCATCACACACCAACAAAGCCGTCACATCAGGAACAACGTTAGTGACTTCTCCCATCCCGAAGACGCGAAATACCAAGCCCTGGCAGAACGTGATCGCCAATACATTACAACAGCAGCGAGCACCAGACAGTGAGATTTGAAATAATTGATTTATTTAATGTGTACGCGACTGTGCGGCCTTGGAGCGGGCTAGAAATAGGGTAAATAATTAGTAAAGCAACAACAATAACAGTAATCAGATAAGCAACGGAGGATTTAATGAGGAAAGATGCGCTGGCGCAAAATGCGGGCAAACTTCGTAGAGCGGCCCTATCATATTTCTCGGTCTTTTTGTTTTCTTGCATCAATTACTCTCCCTTCGACTTCTATGCAGGCGTATTACGTCATCCCACCTAGCAAATATTTGCCTACGACGGCCGACCTATATATCATCCGTTTTCTGTGCGTAAACAGTCTGGAATATGTGGAACGATCTGTGTGGTCAAAATAGTTCAATAACTAGGCGGATCAATAAAAAAAAACAGAATGAGCATAGCTTCGTGCAGCAACAAGCCCGTATCTTCAAGTTGAACGTGGTCCGCGTATTTCGCACATGTACGTGAGCGTTCCCCAACCAACACTAACACCTAAATAGCAAACATGTTGACTCTACCTTCCACACCGCGCTTGTTTGGACTGGCTATGTGCACAAAATGCATTAACAAGCCGCAGTCTATGCGCAGCTGCCGACGATCTATGCCAAAGGCAAAATTCTACGAATGGGGCCTTGGATGTATAGCAGGGGCTCGGGGGTGGAGCGATGCTGTTGCTCGCAGGGCGCAAGCCCGTCGCCGTGCTAAGGCACGCACGAAGGCAGCCGGATCGATCGAGAAGCCGGTGGAATTAAGAAGTAATTAAATCCCTCTCCTTCTTTGTTTCCGCGTGGCTGGCGCGATATAAATTGGCGAGGCCTCACGGGCTGCTGCCGCCGCCGCTGAACGCCGCGGAGCGGACGTGACAGATGCTCATTAAACCTGTCGCGGTGATTAAGCTTAAGGCTGGAGCATCGCCGAGAAGCGAAACTGTTTCGCTTTGGGGAACCGAAAAAAGGTGAAGCAAACTGGACAAAAACAAAACGAGATCTGCGCCATCACTGCACGCAAGGACAGAGTGGTCCGTCGTCCATGACGGGGCTTCGCAGAGTTCGGAAAGTACGCTAGGTTTAAAACAGCACTATTGCCCGTACTAAGGGCGAGACTGGTCTACCGTCTAATTTGTTCTCTCGCTGCGATTTGGCTGTTCACATGTCCAGTGTCGTTAGTTCCCGTTTGTCTTTCCTTTTGCTTTCCCTTTTTCCGTTGCCGACAGACATGCTGCCCTTGGAGGTAAAGTTAAAAATTAAAGCAGTTCCACTCAACGTGAAAGCTGTCGGAAGTGCAGAGCAGTGATTCGCCATAATGGGCTGTAGCGCCGTTCCGCTCACGGCTACCACCCAAAGTAATTCAAATTTCCCGCCTCCGCACTGCTCGCGCGCCCCCTGCCTGAAACTGCGCCAGCGGGAGTTCTGTTCTTTTTGTGCTTGCTATTCCTTCCGCACGTGCCGGCGTTGCACTGTCACTTTTTTTTTTCGCTTACTATGGCAAAAACCAACCCAACGAGCGTTCCTAACTAAATGAACGCGCGCGCTGCCGGTTATTACGTATATTTTGCCTCAAGTGTACCTGCAGTTTTCTTCGCGCTAGGCAACCGGGAGATGTATGACAAGCGCCAGCGGTTCACGAGTTTCGAATGTTTATGACTACATAAACTGCTTAGCTTTCGAAACCTCTGCGTTACGGCGCGATGATAGCCGCTACGACGGAACGCCGTGTGGGGCTCTACTTGGGTCCAGAGAGCGAGCTACGACGACGAGGCGAGCCCCTAAAGTGATCTGCACTTAAAACATAAGCGTGGTATCTAGGGTTCTACGTTGCTTAATTGTGAGGACACACTGCCTTGTCGTTTTTCAGCAACAAATTTTGTATTTATTTTATATGTCCGTTTTTCTTGTTTCTTTCTTTCTTTCTTTCTTTCTTTCTTTCTTTCTTTCTTTCTTTCTTTGTTTGTTTCTTTCTTTCGGAAGGAGCGTAAATGTAGAGACTTCGTAGTTTCACGGCAAAACAATTAACGTATTGCCCCGACTGAAAAACTTGCGAAGGCAACCACAGCTGTTTTTTTTTTTTTTTTGGTACACTGAAGGATGCCCTAGGGCATGATTTCCAGGCCCCGTCATCACCCGTCATGCCCCCAATTGACCCAAGGCCGCACGAAAGGGGGAACCCCCAAAACGGAGACCATGGTCCTCAGTCTTCAGTTCCCCTCTCCCTGGCATCGCAGCAGACGGAGATGAAAGCTGTCCTAGATTGGGTCCGATTGGCGCTAACTCAGGCCCGCACGAACAGATGGAAAGGCAACTACCGCAAACTCGAAAGGCCCAACCTGCACCGACGCCACGAGTTCAGCAGACCGTGTACTATGACCTTGGAATAGAACATGCGACGGTGGCCGACCTGCATTTACTGCAAGACGCACACTACCGTAAGCGGCTACACGGTACCGCAAATCCTGTCTGACTGCACTGTGGAGGATCCAGGAGGGAAAGCCCGACCCAGGCGTCCCGTTCTCTTGAAGCAATAGAACGCACACTCCGAGCGAGGCAGTGAGCGCAGATTCGTCTTTCTCTTCCCCACCCGCTATCACCCTCCTGCCTGCGCCCATCGTATTCTTTATTTACAAAGTGCGCTACATACGTGATGCGAATCTAGCTTCCTCTGTATAACCACGCTTACCAATAAGTCCTGAGGCTCTGAAATAAACGTATCCACAACAACTCCATCATTTCAGCCAGTCCACAAGTTCAATCAATCAATCGCCCAATATTTTAGTGTGCCAGCACTAGGATGGTCGACCATACGAAATCGGTGCGCATAGAGGCCTAGAATGGTGTTACATACCCACAAGGGAACACGAAAGATTAATCTGGACCAGCCTAATGACGGAAATAAAACAAGGCTTGTTTACGTGCCTAGAACAAATCTCCGTCGGACCACCTTATGATTTTTAAAGCGAAGGTTGCATGTGTCAGTGATTCGCTCATGAGCGCCGAAAACGCACTGAAGGAAAGCTAACTCGTTGATGACGATGAAACTCAGAACGTTTCGAGGCGACGCCTTCAAACAACGAACTGCGCAGCGGCTACTTATAACTTCGTCCGAGCCTTTCTGAAAGATCGGACATCCACAATACGCCTGGGAACCATAAAATTTGACCCTTTCCCCACAACGGCAAAAGGCACCCCTCAGGGATCTGTCATTTACCCCTTACTTTTCAATATCGCCTTCCTCCAACTTCCAGCCAAACTCTTCGCAATCCCCAATCTCCACCACGCATTCTACGCTGATGACTTAAGAATCTGGACCAACACCGGATCGGCGGGACAACAGCAAGACAATAGACAGCAAGCCATCGACTACACGCTCGAATATATACAGCGCCGAGGCCTCACCTGTGCACCCCAAAATCTGCATTACTTGTTCTCCGCGCACGCACACGCGGCCGTCCTGCCCAACCTACTCTTGACCCGTCCGTCACCGTATCCTCCGTTCCCGTCCCGCAAGTGACCACTCTTCGAATTCTCGGCGTTCCCTTGCAAGCCGACAGCTCGGGAGCTGCTCTTCTTCTGCAACTCCATCTGACCGTCACGCAGCTTACGCACCTCATCCGAAGAGTCTGCACTCAGCACCACGGCCTCCGAGAGAAAGACAACTGCCAACTTATTCATGCTGTCCTGATAAGTCGCATCATATATGGGGCATCGTACGTCCAACTGAAACCAAAGGAATGTCCAAACTCGACGCAGTAATTCGCAAAACATACAAAATTGCTCTTGGACTCCATGCATTCACTCCTACCACGCACCAACTAGTCCGACTCGGCCTCCACAATACACTGTCTGAACTCCTAGAAGCACAGCAAGTCGGCCAGTTCGCTCGCCTATCCACCACCCCGACGGGCCACAACGTTTTGACACACCTTGGTCGTTCCGTTCCTATTTCATTAAACGGGCCACAACGCATGTCCCCCCAAAATCCGCGCACATATCAAGGTCTCACCAATGCCGCGAACGGGGGTCGAAGACAAGCACGCGTTCGTCTCCTAGAGAAACGATACTCCAACGACCCCGACACCCGATACATGGATGTCACAACCTACTCGAACCGAACAGCCCATGCAATGGTTGCCCTTAATGCTCAAGGCTCTATCCTGACATCCACCACCATCGCTGATACCAACACCACTACTGCCCAAGAGACAGCCATAGCCATCGCCACCACCACAGCACCTACCGGCTATGTAACCATCCTTACCGACTCAGAGCAAGCATGCCGGAACTTTCTGACCGGATGCATTTCACCTCCCGCCCTCAAGCTTCTCCAGACAATAAAGACCCTGCCCTACATCCAAATTGTATGGACCCCAGGTCATGCCTCACTCCCAGGGAATGAAGCGGCCCACGCCGGTGTCCGCGGTATCCTACTTTGGGCATTCCCATCGGGGGCTGGCGACTTGGCAGCACCGTCCTCCAACCTTCCCGTTTCCAGCCGCTACATCGATATACTGCACCACTACCGGCAGAGCTGCCGCCGTCCCCTCATCTCTCCCTCAACACTTTCGACGCCCGAATATGACGCAGACTCCAGACGGAAACATATTTTAACACCCCTATTTTTCACCGTATATCCCCTGCTACATACCCTTACAACTGCCCTACCTGCCAATGCTCCCAATATGACGTACCATTTTGTATGGACATGCGCCGACCACCCGAACCCCCTTCCTCCCCCCACCCCAGAGCAGTGGGAGTGCGGGCTGACCAGCTCTCAGCTCGGGACTCAGGAACACCTGATCTCCCGGGCTAGAGCAGCAGCAGTCGCTCGCGGCTTTCTGAACTAAGAGGCCACTCACTTTCTTATTTTTTTCGTCGGCTAAAATAAAGAAGTTTTTCCACCACCACCACCCTCTTTCTTAAAGGAACCCTGCAACACTCTTTGAACAGTGCAAGTAAATCTGCGCGACGCTTAGCTTACACTACCAGAAATACCTGAGCCAAATATTACACGTGCACATGAAGCGGTAAGCGCCCAAATCGCTGTGAAAGACGCGGAAAAACCAAACGCGCTCTCTTCAATTCTCCTCATTTTGCACCCCTGGCATGGCCTCTGCGACGTCAATTGGGCCATGGCTGTCCTGGCTGTCCTATTGGCTGTCGCTGATCAACTTCGCAGCTAAATTCTGGCATTTCCTGTGACGATCAGCCGTCGTCGGCGCTGTGTATGAACCTCTTCTATGTCTGAACCTGTCCGCATGCTTTTGCTGTTTCTTTTGTTTTGAGTGCACGCGGAGTTTGAGTGACGAACTAAATATTCCACTTTCAACGAGCCCACTCGACAACAAACGTTTATTGCTCCAAAAACGCCCTACCAGCCTGGGCGCTTGCTTGCGAGCAGGCCACCATGCCTGCTTTTTTGTGGCGCCAGACCGGAAATAGACCCTTCCACTTTGCCGAGAAACGGAAGAAAACGCCGCGAGCCGCCCCCCTCTCCGGGAGAGAGCACGCAGCTTTCGTCGCGTTGTCCGCGATCGAGTTGAGAGCGAACGATCATGCGCGATTTCTCATCGCTCGTAGTTTCGGTTATAGTGAACGGATTTTCACAATTCTTGCGGGAGGATATTGCTGGGACAAGACTTTACCCGAAAATACATTCCTAGTAGTCGATGGTTAGTGCTGTAGGGCGCCTTTAAAGAAAGATGGTTGAACGCGAGGCTTTCTTCATGCAACCTCAATCAAAGTCAAAGTCGTAAGACAATGACCACGTAAAGAGCCCAAGAAGTGCTGAGTGACCTGAATAAAATCCCGTAGTAGCACCAGAACATCGCAGCGGCTCGCTCAGCGTTTCTTGGGTTTGTTCGGTGGTCGTTGGCTTGGGACATTGACTTTAATTCAGTTTGCAAAGTAGAAAGCTTCGCGTTCAACCATTGTTCTTTAAAAAGAGGGCTTCGGATTTTTATTCGTTCTGCCAAAGTTTGGGACCGATTTCCAGTGACGTAAAAGTGTGTTCTATGGCCCAAAATGAGCAGAACTTCAATACCTGTCTGTGTACCAAATCATTATTCTGTCGCAAAGCAAGGAATGTTTGTCGTCTCTAAGTGTTACTGTACCAGCTTATCTGAGATTGACCGCCAGAATGTACCATTTTTGACGAAGGCATCCCACATTCGCTTCCACCAGCTCCTGTCCTGCGCTGCTCGAGTCCATAGTTTACCCCTGAATTCCTTTATTTCATCCCTCCCCCGTGTTATTGGCCTTCCCCTTCTTCGAGACCCATCTCTTGGTATCCACTCTGTTACCCTAATTGTCCACCGGTTGTCGGGTCGTTTCACCCCAAGGCCAGCCCAAGTCCGTTTCTTTTTCTGTACTTGAACTATGATATCTTCTACTCTAGTTTGTTCCTTGATACAGGAAGCTTTTTTCCTGTCCCTAAGTGTTTCTCCTATCATTATTCCTTCCATGGTCTGTTGAGCCGATCTAAGTTTGCTTTCCAGTTGTTTAGTAAGCGCCAAGTTTCAGCTCCGTATGTCATGACCGGCAGTGTGCACTGGTTGTATATTTTTCTCTTGAGGGATAGAGGTAGCTTACTTTTCATTATTTGGGAGGGCTTGATGAGTGCTCCCCAGCCTAGAGCCACTAAATAAGCTACCTCATCTAGTGGCTCTACCCCTGCCCGTACCTATTCGGCGTCGGATTGCTCTCTCGTGGTTGGTGTAAGCACTAACAATCTTCCACTTACTTCTTCCAGTGTTTCGTTTCCTAAGCTGAAAAAGAGGCGTTCGGCATGATTATTCCTCATTACTTTAGATTTATTCATGTTTATTTATAGACCCACGGCCATGCTTTCTGACTGCAGTTCCTCGAGCATTGTTTGCACGTGTTCTGCAGTCCCACTCACCAATACTATGTCGTCTGCAAACCTTAAATGGCCCAAGTATTCTCCGTTTATCTTTAATCCTGTGTTTTCCCAGACAAGGTTTCTGAATGCCTCCTCCATACATGCTGCGAATAGTTTTGGAGAGATGGTATCGCCCTGTCTTACGCACTTTCGAATCGGAAATCGCTTTTTTTTTATTGGTTCAATTTCCAACCGCGGTGGAGGAGGAGCGGAAAACATCCGTGTGAACAGCTTGACAAGTCCCCTCCTCCTTTCTGGCTACCGCGATTGGCATAACACTCGCAACAGAGATTGTAATAAAGATCACTTTGAATGAGAGGTTATCCTGCTTGTGGGGGGTTATCCTGCCCGTGCGTTACTTATATATGTATTCTAGAAGTTTTATTTAGGTTTCCTCTATTCCCTGGTCTTTAGTGCTTTTAGTGAGTACAGAATCAAACGCTTTCCCGTAATCTCTAAATGCCATGTAATGAGGGGGGTTTGGTGTACTCTGCGTATTTTTCCATCACTTGATTGACGACATGGATGTGCTGCATGATTGAGCCCTCCTTACTAAACTCAACCTGCTCTTTAGGTTGTTAGGAATCCAGGCTATCACCTATGTGGCTAACTATAAATTTGGTAAAATGCTTATAAGCAACTGAGTGTAGGCTGGTCGGTCTGTAATTCTTGAAGTCCTTGGGATCTCCCTTATGAATCAGAATAATGCCGCCGTTTTTCCAGGCTACGGGCACTTTTTGAGTGTTCAAGCATTCCGAAAATACTACAGCAGGCTTAGTACAACATCTCTTCCCTCCTTCAAAGATCTACGGTTATGTCACCGTCACCTGCAGCTTTTCCTATTTTCATGCCTTTGAGAGCCTTTCCAGCTTCCTCTTCAGTTACTAGTGGGGCATCGCCATTTGAGTTTGTACTCGCAGTAGTTTCCCCTGTTCTAACGTCGCTGGCATACAGCCTGGTGTAGAATCGTTCTGATACCTTTATTATATCGTCCAAGTTGTGCGTAATGTTACCCTGCTCACCTCTGAGTGCGTACATCCTGTCTTTGCCGATGACTAGATTTATCTTAGTTACTTTCAAGATTCCCCATATTTGCAGCGTTTCCTCGATCGCTGCAATGTTATAATGCCCGAATGTCGTTTGTTTTAATTCTGTTAATCAGTTTCGAAAGCTCGGCTAGTTCAATCCCATCCGCCGTACTTGACACTTTCATGTTCTTATGTTTGGCAATTAGTCCCTTCGTTTCCTTAGTTATTTTTCCCATTTATTCCCTACATGTTGCCTCTCACACAGCTTCTGCTGATTCACTGAGTGCCGATGTTAGGTTGTCATTTAGCCTGTCTACACTCACCTCGATGTGCTCGTTCAGAAGCGACAATTTGCTTTGAAGAGTTAATTTAAACTCCTGCGATATGGCTCGGACTCACTTCATGTGGGGTTTCTTGCTTTTCACGAGTTTCCTTCTTTATCTTCTGAGGTTCAGCCTTAGCTTGCATCTAACCATCGATCGCTGCTTCGAATCTTACTTAGCACCTCTACGTCTTGCACGATACCTGCGTTGTCACTTAAAATGAAGTCAATTTAGTTTTTGGTTGTACCAGCTGGATTTTTCCATGTCCATTTCCTGTTCTTTCGTTTGTAGAAGGATGTGTTCATCAACCTCACGCTATTTCTCCCTGCAAATCACACTAGTGTGTCTGCTCGACTGTTGCGACTGTCTATTCCGAAGTTTCCTACTGACTTTTCTCTCACTTGCTTCTTACCGACCTTTGCGCTAAAGTCTCCCATAGTAATCGTTAACTGCGTTGTTGCCTTCTTCATTGCTGATTCGACGTCCTCGTAGAATCTATCTACGGCTTCATCATCATAGCTGGTTGGTTTGCGCATAGGCCTGTACTATTTTTAACCTGTATCGCTTGCTTAGCTTGATCACAACAGCCGCTACTTTCTCCCGTATGCTGATAAGCTCCTCCACGTTTCCTGCTGTTTCTCTGTGGATTAAAAATCCCACCCCGTAGCCGTACTGTCTCCAAATTATTTCCGTGTCTTTCGTTCTTTGTTTAGGAAATAGTGAATTTTTAAAATGGTTTTAATTTATATTTTTAAAAACAGCAAATACTGCCCAGCGTAAATGCGATATTGGCGACTCAAGTTCTTGCTACGTTTTCAGCGTGTCCATTATTTCCGCGCTTTCTCTTTGTTCTTGACATTGCGCAATGTTAATGCGGTTTGGTGCTACGTACCCTTCCTTGCGCTAAAGCTTCTCTCAGCGAGGCTGGTTGGCAATAAAGAAGTGGCGAAGAGGAAAGATCTTCCACGAAGCAACGAAGTGTTGCAGGGCCACTGGCGAAATCGCATTTGCAGCGACAATGCACGGTCTAGTGCCGCACGTGGGACGCGCCCCAAGGCTGCTAGAACAAAAACGGAGCCACCGATCCACCCCGCTCGGTTGCGCCCGCGAAGCTTTCGGCAATGTTCTCCCCATGGCGCAACGCCAAAAGGACACAATGGCTTAGGAAACTGAAGGAACCAACTTCTAACTTGTTATCATAGCGTTTCGTCTCTCTTCTGTTTGCAGGCGTGACACTTATGCGAGTTTGCACTCTTGCTTTTTTTTAAGGGGGGGGGGGGGGGGAGGAATGAGTTTCTAGGCAGGCGCTTCGAAGCTGGGACGGAAAATTGTGGCACTTGTATTATGCAAGCCGCGAAGTGGGTTCTACTGGGAAAGCGTCTGATTTCTTTCTGCAATTTGGAAGTGAAGCGCAAGTACAGGACTTGTAGCGCAAAAGGATCACTGTGGAGCACTTCCCCCCCCCCCCCCCCTCCTTTCAGACGTGCTTACTCGGCAAGATGCTGGACACGCCAAACACGCCAATAGCGAATACAAGTACAGGGACCGTATGGATGCACTTGGTATAGCTCTATCTGATGTTTTCACAATTTAGAACGAGGTATACTGGCTTTTACGCGGGATGCAATTATGTTGCATCAAGCGAGATCATTTGATGCGCCCTGACATTAAGGAAAGTGGGAGTAAGAAAGAAGCACCTTTTCAGCAAACCGTTCACAGAGAGGACTGAAGAAAGGAACTCAATAAACAGTACCTCCTCAAACGCTGACAGCGTGCCTTGCTGGAGGCTTATAGCTCCATGGGCAGCATTTTAGGAATCGTGAATTTCACGCTAAATGTCCGTAGTACAGCACCGGCACATCGGCACGACGGTGTGCTGAAGCGCCAGAAGGACCTTAAGCCGTATTACCAATGATGGGATACACAGCGTGTAGCCTGGGACCAACTTGTCACTCATTGGCCGCCTTCAACAAGGTGCGTGTGGGAGACGGACAATAATTACGACTCACGAGGGCCATCCTATTAAGTTTTGCCTCCTTCAGCTAGCCGCCAATATTTTGCTATAAACTCAATAGAAAGGGTATTGCGGGGCTGCGATTCCGCCGCCCAGATCGCAAGCTCGCTAACGGCATCATCGGGCTTCCCTAGTATATGGCCCATGTCGGCGTTAAGGATAGTCCATTTCAGTGTCCACTACAGGGGTGAATTACCGGTCTACTTAATTAGGGCGGTCTGTTTCATGCCTCACGAGGGTAAGACTGAGTATTAGTAAAGTCAGCGTCATGGGCCACCTAAAGTATTTTGCATGGAATAGTTTCTTTGAAGCCGCATACGCAAGCAACTTGGAAGTGCGCTCAGCAATTCATCTATACGTGGGCTATGACGTGCTGCAGGGATAAGTTCCATCACCATTAATTCTCAAATGGTCAGCTTAAAAAAAAAGACGTGTTTCAATGACAAACACCGTGTTGTAAAGAAATACTGAGTCCAGTTGGCATGCGCAAACTGTCTTTGCAAGTCTTGTTCCCATGTGACCCATTCAGTAAGTAATACTCCTCCACCGAACCTCTCGACTGCCACTTGCTTTTATTGCCTATTCGTTGACTTGCTTGAAGCTCTCGACAAGTGTATCACAACGTAATGACACTGAACATTAAGTGTGGGCTATCGATTTTCCAGCATTATATGTTAATGTGCGACAGTCAACGACATTTTCTTCCGCCTCAGTAGGTACTAGAGATCCGGACGGATCAGGTCCTCACGGCGATAAGATGATAAGAAAAAATGGCTCCGGCTTAGCTCAGCTGGGGCGGTTATGCAAATGAAACCAACCGAAGCACAGTTTGCAAACAGAACGATGTGTTTAGTCGAACGTTCCGTACGGCGAGCACTCATTACCGTCGTTTCGTCAGTTGCCGAAGCCGTCGTCGAAGGCGAGGCGTCCATCTCCGCCTCTAAGCTCGTCGCTGTCGTTTTTTTTTTTTGTTTGTTTGTTTTTTTAATTCTTTTCCCGACGCTGACGTTCGGGAAGTTCCTTTTTTCACTGTCATCCGCATGTGCCTTTGCGCGCTCGTACTCACCTTTTTGGCTTTAGCTCATCGGCAAGCCCAGCGACGTCTGCAGGATGGGCAGATGCAGCTTCCGTTTTCGCATCTGGAACCACCCAGACAACACAACTTGGGCACAGGTGGACCAGCGTTCTCGCAGTCTTCACCTTCGCGCAGCGGCGGTGGCGTGGAGCGGCGGAACTCTCCGCGGCTGCGAGTCCTGTGGTATAACCTGCAGGTCCAACTCTCACGCACGGCCAAGCTCGCTGGACTAGTCCAATATTGCTTTTGGAATAAAAAAATAGACAGACGGTTTGACTGCGCCAACCACAACATATTCTGCAAAAGCATCATCGTGCATTCCTGCTCGTAAAGCGCTATCTGATCCCCCTGCTGTGCGACTGGCCGTATAAGGACCTAACACTTCGCTACGCATACGGAAATGAAAGTACGGGAAGAGATTTCTTGCGGCCGGCCCTCCTTTAGTTTGCGCTCAAATTAATTGATTGACTTTTGATGCATTGAGTGCTTGTTATACGCCCCAGCAAGCACCAAGTCTAAAAATCATTGTCACTGTGATCATTACATTGACACAAAGCTACCACTACGATCACTGACTACCATCCCTACCCAGTACGACACTACCATATTTAGTTACCCCTACGATCACTAGAAGCGCTGGCGTATACCGCGGTTCGCTGATACCTGGCCTGTACGACCCGTGAAGGCGCATAATTCTCTAGGGACAGTTTTATGGCGTTCATACGCCATGACACAGTGTCACGAGTCGCGCGAAACAGTTGGTATTGCAGTGCTATATCCCTGTTTTTACAGCCTCCAGCCGTGGTAAAAAAGAAAAAGAACTCGAATTCGTGAGGCTAGTTCCCTGGGTGTCGTAAAAACACTTGGCTCGGTTACGAGATGCGTGTGGTAACCACGGGCGTACGCGGCGTCAGAGTGGAATATGGAAAACGGGGTCCGGCCGGTTATGTTATCGACACGCGAGTCATGCCAGATTTCCCGGGTGCAGTTAATTACAGAACCCGAAAATTGGCTCCGTGAAAGCGGCGCACCTCGGTGCTAATGACTTTTTAACGATCCGGGGCACCGCGGCAGCGACGGGTCGTGAGAGGTGCTGTTTATTTCTTGCGCCTTCTTTACCCGGCACTGCTTCTGCGGGCAACCCCAACTGGCTCTACTGCTTTGATTCGGGTTTTTTTCTCTTTCTTCTTTTTGTGGGCTCAATTGCTGTGCGCCTAATTTAGAAGTTTGCTAACGAACGAATGTCTCTTAGATTCGTTTCTGTTGTTGTTGCGTACGTGGTTCAGGATAACTTCAACCACACCTTAAAACCAGCAAGGCCCACGTCGACAGCAATAAAGCTACTCATTTTTGTTCATAAAACCTCCACGCAATAACTGCTTTTTTGCCTCCATCAATCAGTTCATTAGTGGAGAATAACCGTTGTAAGCCGCGTACTGCAGAGGCTACCATAAGTTACGTGTTATAAACTTGTAGCCTGTACATTAACGAAATTATTCCCGCAATAGCCTGCTGATAATAAAAGCCGTGGCGGCTTTTGCTTTTGCCCCTCCCAGAAAGAACGTTTCTGCTTTAAGCGCCTTTTTTTTATTTCAACTCCTCAAGATTTAAAGGGCATTGCTTTTCTCCCTGTCGCCATGAATTTATAAATACGTAGCAGCTTGTATTGCTTAAACAATTATTTATCTTCTCTTCCCTTCCATCCATACATCCATGCATATTCATATCTACACTCTGAACAAGAATTCTAGTGAAAAGGTAGTAACGGGTTGTATTTGCTAACTCCTTAAAAACTTTACTACCGCCAGAATGGTACGTAGATCATGCCACTACGTATGGAACCTAAATGCTATCGTTACTATAGACCGTGAACTTAGTAACGGCTGCCTGTTTGATACTAACATTTCAGCTGCTCCGTCATCACTGTTGTCCTATTCTGGCTTGACAGCGGTGGAACCCTGGTGCTTTCGAACACACAATGGGTCACAAACTACTCAATTTATGAAGTTTTCATTGAACGCTTGATAAGCTAATATCCAAGCGCTTCGCGGGGAATTTTTCATGAGAAAGGTGAAATTTTAAGCTTTCTCCTCGTCTGGTAAGTACAAGGGCTGCACTCGTATGCTCTTGACAAGCCTTCGCGAGTACGCAATATTCTTCTTTTTTCGTCAACTAAAAATTTATCGACAGCATGGTGCTTGTAGCCGGCGAATTCCAGACGTCGACTTAAATATCGAGTGAGAAAAGGTATGGTCTCTCTTGATTAAAGACCAGTACGAAACACGAAGCTGGAATGGAATATGCGACAACTTCGGACATTTCCGCGCGTTCTTAGGGATCTATTGTTGCCTCAGTTGGAACTTGAAGAAAGCAGTTAACGACGAGTTGTGTGTCGATGGGGTAATCAAAGCTCTCCACTACGTTGACATTTTCGTTCTGTACAAGTTCCCTGAAGGTGTCACTTCTAAGCAAGCCGCGACCTAATATACGGCCTGTTTGTACCGAACCCGTCTGGCCTTGTTTCAACCAGGAAGCTCGCGCCCAAGTCGGGGCTTTTATGTGTAGAGTTGACGCTGTACTTCCATGCGTAACACGTTTGTGGGAGGCGTTCGCTGCGTTCGCCGGAGAACCAACCGTTTCCATCGGCTCACTGTAAGATGGTGAAGCGCCGAATCGGTCTGGGCGAATTAGGTGTCGCCCTGCAGAAAAGTTCACATCGCCTCGAGCTCACAGCTGCAACTTTGCCAGGCTGGCTGATTGGAGGCCTAGTAGGAATCTTACGAAAAGGCGGAAGAAAGGGCCCGGGAAGAACGACAAGAAAGAAAAAAAACACTGCCGTAATTTTGTATTTCTCGGTGGGTCCCACAAAAAACAAGAAAGCGGCAAGCAGGTCACGTGACCGATTGGCTCTTTTCGGCTCCTAAAAGCTTGTTCATGTGGGCAAAAAAGTGAACAGTAATGACCGCACACCTGTAGGGTGGGATAAGAAGCACAGGAACCTCTGCATAGCATGCCACCGGCAAGGTGTGCACGGCGTACTGCTGTCTTGCGGTAGCTCGTACGCCAGGTCATTCCTTCAAGACGTTTATAAGCAGCAATTTCGCCGCACGCCGCAGAAATTGTCACTGCACCGAAACTTTATTGTGCATAAACTTGTGAGCAACTACCGCAACAACGTACGTGTAAACTACAACCTTCGTGCGTAAGCGTGCCTATCGCCCTTCCCGAAAAAAGAGACAAGCTATTTAAACGCTCCGATTGTCGCGAGTGCAGGATTCTTGCAGTTCACGAAGCTGCCTCGGTTTGTCATTTTTTAAGCGCGAAGGTTGTCTCCTCTTTATTCTATAAACTCGCTCGACGCAATGAAATTCAGTGGTCAGCCAGCCGCGCCCTCGTCTGGTCCTTTTTATTTCTTCCCGTTCACGCGCTGTCTTTAAATTTTAAACACGCTACGATTTGCCCAGTTTTGCCCCTTTGTTTTGCACACGGCGTGGGGCGTAGCAAGCCAAGCGTTTTATTGGGCTAAGGTCGTCAGCGTGATTAAAAAGATATCCTCGCTGACTCCAGACAATTTTATTCTCAACGCTGGCGAAAGTCACTGCGTGCGGCATCACGCTCACAGATGAAAAGAGAAACTTCAGGGTTGTCCTGATCATACTGAGAAAGCCCGCAGAGGCGCAGATTGCGTTGCTAATGAGCTAGGCACCTGATCTGGTGCGCTATGTCTTGTTTGCACTTGAGATTGCCTGGTGGGATTTATTCGGATTTGCCAGGAAGTGCGGGGATTTGCTAAGCCCCTTGTTGACTCTGCCGCGCAGGTCTCGCGGAACGGCGTGCAGAAGCGGGAACAGCACATAGGCAACGCTCACTGGGCCTTTCCCTGTTCGTCAGTATGACCCAGGAAAGTTTAAAATCTGGGACACCTATGACCGAAGTATTGTTATACATATCGGTTAATGAGATAACTATTCTCTAAAAGTGTTTAACGTCTTCGACAGCCCTTCGAGTAGGGGTTGCGTTGTGCTCTGTTCCTATTGGTTCAATGGTAGTTATTCGTGACAGTGTTACGATTAATATTTAACCGTGTGATGTGTTTATTGCATCTCTGAACGCCCCTTCGCTAGCTGTTGTATCTTTCTCTTGGGTACATGCCATTACCTTCCCCATCGTGGAAATAAACGTGTCATTAAAGATGTCATCCCGTAGCGGGCAGCCAAGACCTCGAACCCTGCTACCTTTATTCTTTTGCGTCACCACTGGCTTCGGGCTTATGGCGGCAAAATCAATACTTAGGATGGTGAACCCGTTTCAAGGAAAGACATTCCTGAGAATGGCGCTATAGGGGAGGAGTGTGCGTGCAGTCAAACAGAGCCCTATGCACTCTTACTGCTCTGGGACCCGCGCGTGGTGACAGTGGTAGGGGAGGAAAACGGCGATCACGCTTCGTCGCTGTGTGTCGAGGCCACCTCGAACTGCTTGAGCCGCCTCGACATCGACTGCGATGCATAACACTCGTTCAACGCATCGCTCGCTTCCTTTGAAAGGGCCATGCAGACAAAACGCGTTTGGTTCATTCGATAGATTGCCTCGTTAGAATCATACTGACACCACTTTTAAAGCAACATTTCGCTCAAATAAGCTACATCATTAAGGAAAAAAGGGAATGGCCATGCGACCCACAAGCTTATTCAACAGAATCGATGATATCCTATGCCCAGCTCTGCGATTGGCTGAGGCCGGTAAAAGCAAACGCAAAGTAGGCACGGCATATAGGCCTGCCGAAGGAGCTATTTGAGACTGAATGTCCATTCATTTTTTCAGCAGTAAGAATGGTGGTGTAAACAATGAAAGTTACAAAAACACACGGAAACATAGAAATACCAATGCGTACTGCTGTTGGAACTGGGCGCGCTATGCTGGTTTTACTTACACAGCAGCCTGCCACTTTGGAGCTGTCTTACACAACACTAGCCGATTGGCGTAAGCGACGTTGTCCTACGTTACCCTGTTTGTCGAGGATACCCTATGTTTCACGAAACGATTACTGTCTGCCGTAACAAAAACAAGCCAGGAGCAAATACGGTCAAAAACAAAGCAACAGCGGACAACGGTCGGCGGCTGACTATGGTAATTCATTGTAGAGTTTAACGCGCCGATCAACGCAGGCGATGAGGCGCACCGTAGTGGAGGGCTCCAGATTAATGTTAACCACCTGGGGATCTTTTACGTGCGCCGAAATCTCGTGCACACGGGCGTTCTTGCTTTTCGCCTCCATCAGAAAAGCGGCCGCGGCGGCCGGGAATCGAACCCATGACCTCGAGCTCAGCAGCGCAACGACTTAGCCACTGAGTAACCGCGGCGGGTGGCTGACTATGGTAGCCCATCTGGGAGGACTGACGGTAAGCAAGGCTGCAGAGCCTAATGACGCACTGGAAGTTCTTTTAAGTACCCGCCCACATGACTTCATAGCAGACGTCCCGAAAACACACGGTTTGGCGGGAGGATGAAACTTTTAACCTAAACAGATTGATTTCTCAGTTAATACGACATCGTTTGCTGCTGGACAAGCCCTGGGGACACTATAAAAGCACCAAATATTTTGAATAAAACAAACGTATTTTGTCTGCGTGACCCCTTTAAAGGAGGACGCTAGAATGGCTGTGATGCTGGTTGACCGACAGTTTCGCGAGGCACAAGTAACACGGGTGCGCCTTCTAACACTGGCCCACGCGTCATTCCCTGGAAGGTGTTCACGTAATCGTTTCCAAAACCGCACAGAAGGATACCGCGAGGCTTTCCGCTCTGTTTTAACGTAAAATGAATGTATCCCTCGTCAGTCAAAAAATTGCCGCTGAGGTTTAGAACTTTCCAAGAATATGAAAGGGAAAGCCTAGTTGGACCTCTGGTGACCTGCTGATGAACTTTGCTGCCACGCCGGTCACCGCTTGACCATCCCCATGGACAGTACCCTCCGAAGATTGCTCCGCTCGTTCACCGTCGCCAAGTGCCTTGTGTTCGCCCCCGCCGGTAACTTTACCTCTCAAGGCGGCTCCTATTGCACTTTAGGGAGCGGCCTACCCTCATCCGGTGCTACCCACCGCGGTGGCTCAGTGGCTAAGGCAGTGCGCTGCTGAGCACGAGGTCGCGGGTTCGATTCCCGGCCGCGGCGGCCGCTTTTCTGATGGAGGCGAAAAGCAAAAACGCCCGTGTGTACTAGATTTCGGCGCACGTTAAAGATCCCCAGGTGGTCAAAATTAATCCGGAGCCCTCCACTACGGCGCGCCTCATCGCCTTCGTTGCGTCGGCGCGTTCCACCCTACAATCAAAATAACAAAAATAATCACCCGGTGCTGCTGCTTCCCCTTCCCAGCGCGCGCTCTGATTCCGTGTAACTCGCAACAATTATCTCTTCCTCAGACGTTCCACGGAACACAGAGACCGAAGGCTTTCGCCTTAAAAACCTGCGAGCCGTGGTAGACCTATACTCGGGGACAACTTTCTGTGGCAATGGAGCGAAAGCTACGGATGGACGGGGAGGTGGAAGCTAGCTGCTCTGTGTTACTGCGCGAAGTAGTTCCCAATAAACTGGTTTCGGTTTCAGTTTCGGCGTGACCGATACGCATTTGATACAGTTCATTTCTTCGCACAAGCTCCGCAGTTGAGTGCGCTGAAGCACGATCACCGAGCATGCAGGCATATTGGCGTCTCCTTCCACACGCTTCATTTGTTTGTAAACATAGGCCAACGTTTTGACTGGACACGGCCCGAGCGGCCGTGAACTGGAGAACTCAGACTGAATGTGGACTCTGTATCGTTCAGAAAAGAAGTGAATTTTGTAAGCGCTGCAGTTTCGACTGAATGCACCGATGTGTAAGCTCTTCTACTGGGCAGCAGCACCGGCATGTGCGGCGTAGTTACCTAGCGCGGTCGCGGTATACCGAAAGAGCAGCATGCACACATGCTTACGCACACGCTCGCTGACGCCGGGAAACTGGCTAACCGAACGGATTGCGAAAACCGCGGAGAGTCCCGGTTGCATCAGTCTCACTTGGGCGTACACTTTGCAAACCACTCGCTTCGTTTGTTTAGACAGCGAAGCTTTACAAATCCTATGCGGAGAATGAAGTGGCCAGCTGCCGGAAGCAGTCGACAAGAACGCCATGTTTGTTTGTTTTTTCGAGAGGGAACCATTGCGACGCCAGTGGCGACAGCCGCAACCAAAAATATCTGAAAATGTAAAAAAAATGCTCTGTTTCATAAACTCTGGCTAGCAATTTAGTAGCATTATCACTGCAAGTAAAACATAAGAACTAAATATTCTTGAATTGCTGAGGTTACCGCCAGCCAATTATTTTTGTTGAAATACTTCCAGGTGCGCAGTGAAAAGGCGTGGTCCGGCTCCGTAGCCTTGACTGCATTGCCACAGAAAGTTGTCCCCGAGTATAGGTATCGCAGACGCGTCGAACGGTTTCGACTTTCACAAGTGCCTTTAAAGCGTGCTTTGCCTGCTATACACTTGTGTACTTTGAAGAAGCCCACTTATGTAGAGAGATGAACTATTCATATGGTGGCTGATTACCCAGCGAAGTTTTTCGGTTTCATTGGGCTGTACACATTCACAAAACAAACATATCTTCATGGAAAAGTGGAACCTCGATAAATAGACATCAATTAAGCAGAACTGCCACTTAACAAGAGAGTCTTGCAATTGGCTGGTTTTCTATTAATCCAATCTAAAAAGAAATCTCGTTAATAGGGACCTAAATTTTCAGATCAGTGTTTCAGTATAGCCGAAAACAAACTGTCAACTGCAATTAGATGGGCAAGCGCAGCAGCATTGCTGTATGTAACACTCCCACGTTTCCGTCTCCGGCGGCTTAGGGTTCCCTGACGTATTCCGCGTTGTGCACCTACATCGCTTGCTTGTAGTAGCGGTGGCCTGAAGTTGTTTTCAGATAAGCTTAAACCTTTAAACCTCTGTTAGAGCCCGTAGACCGCCAACTCTCATCTTCTCGTCACATAATGTTTGTTTTAATTTGAAAGTTCGCCTTGTCGCATAATCGAGAGACGTGCTTGCAGGTACGCAAAAAAATTAGCTTCGTGCATGGA
>NW_027526295.1:288751032-289058532 GCF_048455015.1 Haemaphysalis longicornis | reverse complement strand
AAAGCGCGCAGAAATAGTGTAAGTAAAGAGTCGGATACACAGCAGGAACAATAACAAACTAGGTTTACTTACGTAGTGGCAACGGGACTTGCCTTCATCAGAGTTCAGTTACATGATTTCGCTGTCGCGAACATTTGGACCACGTTTCTTATATAGCTTTGCAGAAAACTGTGAGAAGAAGCGGAAAATGTTTCGGAAATGGAGAGTATTCATACAGTCGGGCTACGCCTATGTTACAACAACAACAAAAAAAGGGGGGGGGGAGCGAGATAGAGAAAGGGGTCGTGTTAACAAAGCAGCGTTCAAGGTTGCACCATGACGGGTCAACGTATGAAATAGGTAGGGTCACAAAAGGTTAAACATGAATAGATCACGAAGAGTTAACATTCTTAAGTGGTGGTGGGAACGAGGCCTCCTTCCCCAGGACAAATGGCATTGTTGAGCCGCATTAGGCTAATAAAGCTGCTGTATTAGGGAAGTTTCTGCGAATTCTGATGGGAAACTCAAGGATAGGATTAATGAACATAGTTATAAAAATTATAAAGCTGCCAATTTTAATCGAGGGATAAGAACGTTAGTTTTTCGTAACTTTCATTAATCCCAAGTGCGGCTGACCCAAACTTATAAATGAGATAAGATTCCCGAACCTCGCGGTCGTGGTGCGTTTTGAAGGCGGATTCTAAAATCGTTGCTGGGTCATTCCACGCGAAACGTCCCAGCCCAAAAATCGACCATCGCCAATTTCATTGAAAAAATTTGTGCTAGGTGCCGATGAAGTGTAGGAGGTCGGCACGGAGTATTTCCCTTGAAAAAAATTTTTCCGTCGTGGGAGCGCTCCTTGAAATTTCTGCAAACACGCAAAATGTGGTTGGAGATAATAAATTTTAAATAAATAGTGAAACTATGTGTAATGACAAATATTATTTTGGATCATTCCCCTTGCATTGTTCTTTGATGTGGGACTGTGTCTGAAGCTGTGTAAGTATTTTTGGCGTTGTATTGGCTAAGTAAAAACACAAAAAATGGCACGTTTTTAGGAATTTTTCGCAAAGGCACCGTGAAAGTTTCACCCAAAATATTTCTATCGTGCATTGATGTGGCCTTTGAGTGTCGAGTAAAAATAATTTAAGCCGATTACAGAGCGTACTTTTCAAGCAAATTGCTTACAAAAATGCAAGAAAATGAGTTTTTGCCGAACTTCACACCTTAAAAAAGCCCCAAGGCCCTCGAGGCAAAATTACATGAGATGGCTCATTATACGCACCAGCACCTTGCCTTTTAATTTAGAAAATTTGATTCGAGTAAATTTTGTTTGGGGCGAGAAAAAAATTTTTAAAGTTCACAATCAGCCGCACTTGTGTCCACTTTGGAACTGCGCCCCCAACTCGGAACGCGTTCGTGTCGCCACCCCTTTTTGTGGCAGGCATGTGCACACGTGGCTCGATACTGAATGAACATTGGTTGTGTCGCTTGAACACAAAAAATACACCGTAAACAACATGCTCCACTCTGCCATTTTTGTGGCGGGAGCTACACTACACTATCTCGGCAAGTCTTGGCGGGATGACCACTTTTGACATTGAGCGCTAGAGGTCAACCCCCTTCCGCAAGTGCCCATCACGGAGCAGCAGCCTTAGGGTAGGGACAGATAGACGGCAGGGGACAGATAGGCGAGGAGGGAACGGGAATGTGTAAGCAAGCCGCCGCCGCCACCGCAGTGATAAGCGCGCCACACGAATGGAGGCCAGCAAGCCACGTGCGGCGCAGAGCCGTGTGCGATGAAGGAAGATGAAAATCCAGCTGTGGTCACTCATAAAGTGGCCAGGCTTAAACGACGCCGTGAGGTGGAAAACAGGAAACAGGCTACTGTTGCTTACAGCTTCGCTACTTTCAAGTCTTGCGTGTTAGTGTGAGTTTCCGTCATTTTTATTTTTGGGTCTTCGTACAGTGAACACAGCAAGTGAGTGTTTTGTAGTGGCAGTTATCAGCGAGCTGGACCTAATCTGTCTGATGCGGAGGAAGAACGATCGCAGAGTAATTTTGCCTGCGCACCACACTTCACATAGCCCCAGAAAATTCAACGCACAATATTTCTCACTGCAAACATACCATTTCTTGCCACTTGTTTCTTTTGCCTACGGTTTTTTTTTTTGTTGTTGTTGTTCACAGATATTCAACGCTTCATCAGGTGAATAATCACCGTCAACGAAGTCTGCCTTGTTCGTTTTTTTTACCTTCATTTCTTTCTAGCTTGATTAGGATGCAATGGTAAAAAAAAGTGTTGAAAGAGTAGCTGGTCTGAAGTGATGAAATTGTCGCGCTCCTTTGACTGGGATTGCCACCAAGTTGTGCCCTTGTTTCTTGTATTTTAGAACTTGGAACCATTATTCCTTTGATATTGTTTTAGCCCAGGCATACAGGTCCTTTCGGCTCTCAATTTGATCTTGAGAAGGTTTCTGGAGAAATGCTCTTTCCGTCAGACGTTTAAGTGCGCCGCCAACGCCGTGACATCCACTTTTGCCGTGTAAAGTGGCAAAGAAATTCTATTATGCCGACAGTTTATGGCCATCCTTGTGTAGAAGAGACTCCCGAAGTTACTTTTTTTTCTTGTATTGCGAAGAAGCTCCGTCAAAGAAATAATAAAGTTCTTCATTTAGTTGAGGCTGATTTTGTTTCTGTATTCCGAGCACTGCGCTCTTAAATATGTAAACTGCAATGATGGGAAGTGACTGGGCAAAGACTTTCAAATAAAAAAGTGGCAGAGTGGAGTATGTTGTTTACGGTGTATTTTTTGTGTTGTCAAGCGACACAACCAATGTTCATTCAGTATCGAGCCACGTGTGCACATGCCTGCCACAAAAAGGGGTGGCGGCACGAACGCGTTCCGAGTTGGGGGCGCAGTTCCAAAGTGGACACAAGTGCGGCTGATTGTGAACTTTAAAAATTTTTTTCTCGCCCCAAACAAAATTTACTCGAATCAAATTTTCTAAATTAAAAGGCAAGGTGCTGGTGCGTATAATGAGCCATCTCATGTAATTTTGCCTCGAGGGCCTTGGGGCTTTTTTAAGGTGTGAAGTTCGGCAAAAACTCATTTTCTTGCATTTTTGTAAGCAATTTGCTTGAAAAGTACGCTCTGTAATCGGCTTAAATTATTTTTACTCGACACTCAAGGGCCACATCAATGCACGATAGAAATATTTTGGGTGAAACTTTCACGGTGCCTTTGCGAAAAATTCCTAAAAACGTGCCATTTTTTGTGTTTTTACTTAGCCAATACAACGCCAAAAATACTTACACAGCTTCAGACACAGTCCCACATCAAAGAACAATGCAAGGGGAATGATCCAAAATAATATTTGTCATTACACATAGTTTCACTATTTATTTAAAATTTATTATCTCCAACCACATTTTGCGTGTTTGCAGAAATTTCAAGGAGCGCTCCCACGACGGAAAAATTTTTTTCAAGGGAAATACTCCGTGCCGACCTCCTACACTTCATCGGCACCTAGCACAAATTTTTTCAATGAAATTGGCGATGGTCGATTTTTGGGCTGGGACGTTTCGCGTGGAATGACCCTGCTTTAAGATGTTCAAATGCATGCCCGGGACTGTTCACATGCCTTGACAGGGGCAAATAAGGGCAGCTTTTTGCATGAGAGCGGTGAATATTGAACCGTATTCGGAAGGGCGTTTCAGTTTGGCCGATATATTGTTGCCTACAAACAGTGCACTCTAGAAGATATACGACATTAGCGGAGTCACAGTTAAAGTTACCTTTTATATTTACGTATTAGTCTGAAGCCGTGCTGGTGGCGCGCTGTGTAGTGGTCATGTGTGGGCCTACTTTACATCGGGGTTTATTGCAGGGCATGCAGCCAGTAGTTGCCGGTCGGTTGATACGAGAGTTAGTAAGAAAGTCACCTAAATTCTTATTACGCCGGTAGACAACGCGTGGTGGTTCGGGGAATATGCTTTTTAAGCGGTCACTTTGCATTAGGATATTGTGATGTTTTTTTAGCACGGTTGACACTCTTGGAGCGGAGGATGAGTGGGTTAAAACTAAGTTAGTTTGCGGGTTCCCGTTCGGGGCTTTTTTCTTACAGATTACGTTACGGTCTAATTGTTTGGCTCGCACAATAGCCTCGTCGATAACTTTTTCCGGGTATTTTTTATTCAGGAGGGCGGTCTTGAGTTCTCCACAGTTTGAGTCAAAGTCGGCTTGGTTTGAGCAAATTCTCCTAAATCGGTGGGCTTGGCTGTAAGATATTGCTGTCTTGCAGTGTCTGACATGGCTACTTCGGAAGTGCAAATACTGCCGCGTGTCTGTCGGTTTTCTATACAGTTTAGTTTGAAGCCGACCTTGGAAGGTAGTAACGGTACTACCGTTACTAGCCAACACTCGCACGGACAGAAGCCAACTATTCGGTAACCGAAAAGGAGCGTCTGGCCGTCGTATGGGTGGTGCTGAAATTTCGACCGTACCTATATGGTCGTCCGTTCAAGGTGGTCAGCGATCACCATTCACTCTGCTGGCTAATGAGCTTAAAGACCCGTCCGGACGCCAAGCACGCTGGAGCCTTAGGCTTCAAGAGTTTGATGTGACTGTCGTGTACAAGTCCGGTAAACAACACGCCGACGCTGACTGCCTCTCGAGAGCACCAGCTATCCCAGCGTCGTCAGATGACTACGGCGATGACGACGCATTTCTTGGCGTGCTCAACTCATTCCCTCTGTCATCACACCATTCGTTTGAACGCATCTCCAAAAGCAAAACGGAAGGGGGGGGGGGGGGGCAGATTCTTCCATCTCTCGGTATGAAAAGCGGAAGCTCCCTTCAACACGAAAGGGAACTCGCACATTAGTGGTGATAGCACAAACAACGGAGCGCGAGCACTAAACAAACGCTTCGCAAACCGCGACCACAGGAGATCGCCTACGTGAACGCTGCCCACTACCGATACCCAAAGATGGATAATGACTCTCGTCTCAACACCATTGCAATTGTAGCATTTATCAACAACGACAGAGTTGCAATGATGTCATACCCACTCAGTGCGAGATGGCCACAGCTCTTGCAATAAATTTTACTCGAGCGACTCGAAGGCAGCGAAAGTTAACTCCGCCAAAAGTAAAATCGTTCTTGCAGCTCCCTCATCGCAAGACCCACGCACACAGGAAAATCCTTCTGATATTGACTCCGAACCACCGCTTTCTACGGCAAGACGAACTCTCACCAACGCAGCATGTGTTACCGACGACGCCACCGCTACCTCATACCCACACTATCCCCATACGATACGGCGCAGGAGGACCAAGAACAAGCACAGATGACACAAAGACAGATTATTCCCTTATGGAGATACTATACTACATCACTACAGGTTAGCCAGGTGTAAATATTCAGCGGCCCACCACACTCCTCCCAGAAAAGCGGCAGTCAAGCGGCGACTTTTGCAGAGAAACATTTTTAGAGCCCGGTTTCTCTCCACCGGTGGTCTTGACATATGGGCTGCAAAACAAAAATGCATCCGACGATAACACCAATGTAGCCCAGTATTAAGGGAACAGAACATTAGGAAACTCTTCTGTACAGCTCCACCCCGGAGTCACAACTCGCAGCTGTCCGAATGGCCGTAGGCGCCGCTAGGACTCAAGAAATTCTGGCTGGTGGCTAGGGGAAGTAGATAGCCCAAGACGTCTGATCCTCAAAAACCCATCTCGGTCTCGGGACATAAAGTTAGGCAGTCAAGAAAGCCATGGAAAGCAAAGGGGGAAATGTGGTAGGTCATTTTATTACCCTTGAAACAGGTACAGTTTTTTTTTAATCAAGAAATAGCTACATCGCGAATCGAAACAAGAACACAGAAATACGACGGGACGAGCGCTGACTTTGAACTGAATTTAATACGAGAAACCTAGCACCTTTTATATGCCAAAGACACTACAAAATTTGACAAAGACACTACAAAGACAGGAAAGAACAACCTTGGGTGCCACGTAAAGCATCGTGTGCAGTACGTCCCATGTGTGGAGCGAGTGGTTTAGCGCATTCCCTGAGGAAAGTTGGGTCAGTTTACGTTGGCCAAAGTGGCAGATACCTAAATGACTGATTGAGGGAGCACGACAACGACATCAAAAAAGGAAACGACGGATTTTTAGCCTTGCAGTGCAGATCTTGCGGGCGCAAACCTCAGTTTGAAATGTGCGAGGTGACAGGAAGAAGCGGTAACCAAACTACGCGAGAAGTAATTGAAGCACACGAAATTGAAAGGCATGGCAGTGAATGTGTAAGGCGGGTGCCAATCGCGTTGTCCAAAAAAGAGATAGATTTCCTTTCGAACACGCGCTTTACTTCGGGCATAACTTAATTTGGTGTCTGTATCGATTGTGCCAAATGCGTGAACGCGCGTTGATATGGTGGTGTTATACTAGGGATTATACGTCTATTTTCTGATGTTTTTTTTATATTTTATTGGTGTTAGCATGAAGAGTGCGTATAAAAGGTGCAAGGTTTCTTGTATTAAATTCAGTTGGAAGTCAGCGCTCGTCCCGTCGTCTTTCTGTGTCCTTGTTTCGATTCGCGCTGTAGCTATTTTTTTAAATTGACCCACCAACTCACCCAACAGTGCATTTTGAAATAAAGAAAGCAAAAAAGTGGAGAAAAACATGCCTGCCGGATGGGATCCGAACCCACGACCGCCAGAATACTTGTATGGTGCGATGACCACTACGCTGCCGGCAGGGCTGTGCTGCTTTCCACGTTATCGGGTACTTATGTTGCGGTAATCGTTTCCTGTGCTTGGAGGTGGTAGCTAGCGCCATTCCGAGTACTTGGGATGAAGGGGACCTTCTTATTAACCCCTGGTCCACGACTTGAGCGCTTAGGACATGTCGAGAGCGGTCGACCAGCGTTGAACAATCCTAAAGGGGTCCTGAAAGGCGTTTTGAGCACACTAAGTGGACTAGCGCAATCGTTAGGTTGGGTGGTCAACGTCAGCTGTGCCAAGTATAACGTTCTTAGGTGCAGCGGAAAGTTCACACCTTCTTTTCAAAGTTTGTTGCCGCGTACCCATCCTATCCTGCGTGCTTTGGGGCTGCTCCATCTCCCCCCTTGTACGCCGTCGGTTCTCCCATGTGTGTTACAGAGCAGGAATCCTGCACGGGGCGGGTTTTTCTCTAACTTCCGGTGAAGAGAAGCGTCGTCTGCTGAGCGTCGACGGGTCGTGGCGGCGCCTTTGGTTAATTAGCGCTTCCTGCAGCACGCTTAACGCTATCGTGTTCGTCAATATTTATCTTTTTTACTCTATTAATACGCTTCTCGTTAAGGCGCGTTGGCTAGACCGACAGGATGATGACACGACGGCGACGCCGACTTCTGAGTTGCCAGACCACCGTTTGTCACACGACGCCGACGCCGACACAAACACGTCGGCCGACCGAAAGTCCGCGTCACGGCGTGGTGTGACTGGCTCGCTGACCAAAGAAGCCGACAATGCCGATCGGCCGAACGGTCGTCGGGAATCGATTGAAAAGAGAAAACTGCCCCCCAACAACAGTCGGGCCGTAATGAATTCGGCTTTGTTCTGTTAGTTCCCAGAGCGTGATAAACATAATAAGATTCATGAAGCTCATACAGCTCAACACATGCAATCCGTATTTCAGCTTACTGTGGTTCGCCCGTTCGCTTTGGCGACAATTCGTTACCCGGAGTTTCAAATTAACTGCATATTCGCGTGCGACAAGCAAGGCTTTTAGGAAATATAAACTCAGTTAAGATCAGGAGATCAGTAGTTAAGGAATGTTTATTATGTAATAAGGAATCAATATTGACCAAAGTTTTTAAATTAAAGTGTAAAACAAAGGCACGGCGAGCACTATTCCCTCAGGGCGAAATCGCAGTCCCAGCCGTAACAGTGCTGTTGCTGGAGGTCAGCTATGGTTGAGACTTTATGCAACCTGACTGCGCAACTGTTATCCAACAAATGCTCAGTTAACCAGCTAGGAATTCCTGAAATATGACAGAAGACATTCATCTGGTACAAATGGTAGGTCACAATGTAGTATACTTGGGAACTTCGGACGGTTGTACCGGTTTTTAAGTATGGTAAGCGATCTGAACCATCTAACTATATACCCCATTTTACTAATCTGCGTCACTTACAAACTTCTGGAACATATAATATATTCACATGTTGCTCGCCACCTCGATGATCACTCTTTCTTTTTTCATAAGCAGCATGGTTTTAGTTCAGAGCTTTCATCCGAAACACAACTTTTTGAATTTACGACTGATCTTCATATAAACCTTCATTCATCATTTCAGACTGATGTTATTTTCATTGACTTTTCAAAGGCATTCGATCTCGTCCCTCTCAAACGACTTATCAACAAACTTTCTTGCATTTCCCTCAATACCCTGACCTTATCATGGATTAAGTGCTTCCTAATTCGCCGGTCTCAGTTCACTGTTATCGGTGGTGCCCATTCCGATACTACTCCAGTAAACTCTGGCGTCCCTCAGGGCTTGGTTCTCGGTGCGCTCCTCCTTTTAATCTCCGTATATGACCTCCCTTCCGGCATTTCATCAACGCTTCGTCTTTTTGCTGACGATTGCGTCATCTACCGTCGTATATCAACCACCGAAGATCAACTAATACTACAGCAAGATTTACGCATCCTTGATAACTGGTGCGCTCAGTGGATGATGAGGCCGAATATTTCCGAGTGCAAGTTCATGCCTGTCTCACGAAACCACACTAACGTCGTCTATCCGTACTCGTTTAACTCGGCACTGTTATCACAAGTCGATTCATACCGATACCTGAGCGTTGTAATTACAAGCAGACTAACCTTGATCGAACATATTACCAAACTAGCTGCGGATGCCCAAAAACTCTTGGCTATCTGAGGAGGTCATTGTCGTTATCACCTGCAATCCTTCGGAAATTGGCCTTTGAAACTTTTGTTCGTGGTAAAATAAAATACGCATCTTCAATTTGGAGCCCTCATCATATATACCTAATTAACATTCTTGAATCTGTCCAAAATAGTGCTGCCAGATTCATCGCCTCAGATTTCGATAAACGTGCTAGCATCAGTCAAATATAATCATCCCTCGGTCTCCCTGTTTTGTTAGCTCGATGCAAAATTGCACCTCTCGGTCTTTTTCACAAACTATACTGCAACTTTCCACACCTACATGGCTCACTTTTACTTACGCCCATACGAATATCTAGTCGCTCATTTGATTCTATGAGTATTCAGCGTCAGTTTGGCTCTACTAACGCTTTGAACAAATCATTTCTTCGTGGAACGGATGGACGGATCCTATTGTCAGCAAACAAGTTGCTTTTAAATGGCTCCCAGGCAGTTTATCGAACGCCGTTTTATCGAACGCCATGTTATCGAAAAAATGCCCGTTTTATCGAACGCCGTTTTATCGAATGCCGTTTTATCGAACCACCTACGTCCGTTTTATCGAAAGTGCGGTTTTGCGGCTTTGATTGCAATTTTCGGGTTTATTTTGTTTAACTGGCCATCGCGTTAACCTAATCTGCAGTTAGCTTAATTCTACGTTGTCTCTGTGGTGCATTGCATACAAAAACCTGCCTATATATGTTGCCGTGTCTTTCCCGTGTTTTTGATCCCCTTTGTTTTATTCGAAATTTTTTATATTTTTGTGTCTTCATTGATTTCACTCAAGCATGAATGTCCCCCTTGTTTATATTAGAGAATTCACCACTATAGTAGCAACTATAATAGCAACCCCGTGCGCAATATTCCTTACATGTGGATCGGTGTATTTAGGTTGGTGTTGCCAGATGTATCCCCTGCGCCCTGGTTCGTCATTACGGGATCCAAAGTCTTGTCCTTCCCCAATATTTCACGTTGTTTGCACACGACTCCTACTCGCACCATGTGGTCACATTGTTTGTATCTGGAGAAATATCGTGCCAAGAAATTCGGAAAGATTACTGCTACATGAATGGAATAGGGGGGCTGAGGGGGAAAATTAAGTGAGGCCCCAACAGAGGTGGTGGAGTCTAAGAGAACTTATTTCGCGAGTATCCCAGTAATGCCTCCAGTGAGAATCCGTTGGCTATGACTCTGTTGTTCGCAACCTACTTGAATGTTAGCTGCGCTCATATCACCGCTGTTTATATCACCCTCCCTCTTGGGCTGCCGCTACTAATGCCAGCGAAAGTAAGCTAAACTGTATCTGCCTCCCGAACGTCACCAACCGCGTCAGAACTCACTAAAAAAGAGCCTGGCAAATTACTTCTTAGTGCCCCGAGAGTGGCAATTACGTTCCCGGAGCATTCCGAGTCCAAGAAAATTAATTTTCGGTGCCGAGTCCTTGTCGCAATTATTTATAGGGCGGGAGCAGTAGAGTGGAGCTCCGAGCTCCCAAAAGGCTCGGCCGTAATTCACCCCGGGCCTTCTGTAACGAGAGTTCAGCCCCCCCCCCCCCCCTACTTCAATCAAAATGTGCGCTCGTGCTTATCTTGCCGCAGGCGGCACTTGGCAGGAGAAGCACTTCCGCCCTTTGTCTTAGCACGGGCTAATCAAAATGAGTGTTTTCCTTATGTGCCTAGGTGCGGCCCGTGAGATTTTGTCACCGCCACGCAGAATAAACGGCAAAAGGTACGATTGAAAAGAGTGCCAGTGCGACGTTTCTGTTGACGCAAGGCCCCCAAAACACTTGAAAGAGGTTCGGAGGAAAAATGGGCGCAATAATTGTGTGTCGGCTGGAATTGCCCCTATGTGGTAATCCGTGACCAGATATTCGCCAGTCCCGCGATAATGCAGTGCTTCTTTTTTACCATACCTACGAATCCCACACTTAGTTGCCTAAGAAAAACTTTTCTCTCGAGAAATAGTTACGGCAACCTGTAAAAAAAAACACAACCATGACGGGATTATCTTTGCATACCGCATTGATTTCTTGTTGGTTGGATGAGTATGGGATAAGATAAGTTACGGGACCTGCGCGCTTGCGCTTTTTCTATCGAGATTACCTAGCGAAAACACTTTTTTTTATCTAAGATTTTGCGCAGCAGGACTGTCATTTTGTAAGTTCGTAGTACTTGCTCGTGCTATTCAAACAGCGCCAACACGACGAACGTATAGTATCGGTGTTGTACCTTGAAAGGCAATAGTGTAAAATGTCAGCTTCAGGAGTTTGATGCGCACCGATGTTGTGGAGCACAGTGTTCCGTCCCAGAACAACCGTGCTATGCACTGTGAGCATCCGACACGCCAGGCTTTAGTTAACGAGCGCCACCACGCTGCCGCTAAGTTCGTCCCGGATATAAATTCAAATGGTGTTCTTTTTAAGTAGCCCGGCAGAAATTACATCTGAACTTGAAAATTATTATAAGGAACATTTCAGCGGTGCCTCTGATCCCATTGATAGTAACATTTTGGAACATTTTGTCTCCCCAGTACAGCCATTGACAGATGACGGCAGTTGCATTTAAGTGGCCCTATTACCGTAGAGGAGATAGAGGCCGCAGTCGATTAGCTTCCGGTCACCAAAACCCCCGGCCCCGATGGACTGCCCGCCGAGTTTTATCAGGATTTTCGGAGTTCTTTTTGTAGTTTTTGAATGGAATTCTGTCTAGAGGTTAATTCTGTCCAACCGTCATTCACGAAAAGCCATCCAGTACTAATTTACAAAAGTAAAGACCGTAAAAAAATGCGATCTATGGGTACCTACAGAGCAATCACTCTGACGAATGTTGACTACAAAATTTTCGCTAAGATATTATATAATCGTCTGCAGTTTGCCATGTCCATACTTATTGGCCAGCATCAAAAATGCGCACACCGCGACCGATCAATACAGACCAATTCACACATTGCTCGAACAGCCCTTCAGTTCTGTAAAGATTCCTATAAGCAGCTCGCATTCCTGCAAATGGATCTTTTAAAGGCGTTTGATCCTGTCTCCCACTTATTTTTGTTTTCCTTATTAAAGCGGGCCAATGTTGGTTCGGTCGTTTTCAAGGGAGTACGTCTCTATTACAGTAACTGCTCTACCCGCCTAATTGCTAATGGTCACCTTTCGAAGCTCGTGCCTATACATTCGTCAGTAAATCAAAGTTGCCCGCTATCGTCTTTAATTTGTGAACTCTACTTAGAGCCTTCATGTCGGAGTGTGCTCCAATGCAGTAGCATTCGGAGTTTTCATATGCTCGGAACCTAACTTCAAGCTATTGGCGTATGCTGACGATTTGGCCTTTTTCTGTAGTGATAAACCAAGTATTGATAGAGGTATTTCTATGACAAACGAATTCGGGTTACTTTCTGGTGCTAAAGTCAACTTTTTGAAGAGCTCTCGACTTTGCCTCGGCTCATGGGTAACAAACACCAACCGAGTATGCCAGCATCCAATGGCCTTGTGTACTACCAAATATCTCGGCGTTGCCGCCGGACTTCTACCGACAAAGCACTCGCTATTGACCTGGGCGTACTGAGGACCTTCGTAGTTATTCGCAGGCTTTCGTTCCGCATAACTTGTCGATTTCTGAAGGGGCCAGGCATGTAGCATATTTTTGGCATCGAAATTGGTCTATGTAATGCAAATTCTTCATTGCGCTCGGAGTCACATACAGCGGTTCCATCGGCTTTTCGCAACATTTTTCTGGTCGTCTACCATGGAGCTAGTGAGGCGTGACAACCTTTTAGGACCAGTCTGCGCTGGCGGCCTGGATTTCACCCATTACTTTGTACGGTAAATAATTGCCCGGTTATTCTTTTTTCGGGGCTCCACCCACGCTGTTATTCGCGCTTTTTTTGCAAGTTAACCTCGCCTAGGTTTTGCCTAATCTTGTTGTCTCATCATCATTATCGACCAGAGCTTGGTTGTGGGGGTTTATATAAAGTGTACACTTCCATACGATGTTTGTCGGTTCGTTTTTTCCCAGATTATATATTCACTGTGTCTCGTGTTAATCTCTACAAGGATGCAATTTCTATGCTTCTCCCAGCACCACTGTGTAGAATTGTTTATTCTAACTTGTCCGGACAAGATGTGCTCTTACGTGTCTCTAAAATGCCGCTTCGTCTCTCAACAAAAACGTTCTTCTTCAAACTGCACAGCGAAACTTTTCCTGTTAAGACACGGCTGCACAACCGGACCATTTTTGTGTTTTCTGTGGACTGCGGTCTGTGTGATGTAACGGAAACTATTGAGCGCTGCTTCATAAATTGTAAGGATGTCATACTATTTTGGGATGTCCTCCAAAGAAGTCTAAAGAAGGACTTCGAATTGACTCCAGATGGTATACGGTATCTTGCATCACCCGCAGAAGGTGATATGCCATACGATTGTTTTTTTTTTCCAATCGCCGTGCATAATTTAGGGAAAACGCTAATGCTGGATACGCACGCTGAGCCTGTGGTTTCTTCCAGATCCCACATCTGGCAAATGATAATTGATCTTAAAGACGTCTATGACCAAAATAATTCTCGCCCTGACAGGTATTCCCTCCTGATTAGTTGTTCACTGTTGCCCCCGTCTTTAACTAAGAGTAGGTAATTGTTCATTGCGTTTTGTTTTGTTTTTCATCTTGTAATCAACTCATTTTTATGTGTACATAATCATAAATATGTGTTGTAAATATCATTTTCTACGTTGACATGTACTGCAATAAATACCGTGTGTTAAAAAAAAAGATGCAAGGTTGGAGGGGTGATAACGCATTCGGTTCTCACTCTTGAGACCCGGGTTCAAGTTCCATACACACCCCAATCTGTTTTTTTTTTTTATTTCTACTCGCAGTGGCGGCCATTTTTGCACCGGACAACAGCCGCAACAACAACAACGCCGGTTTTTCGCGCAATGGGGCACTTGAAGGGGCCATCACCATCATCATCATCAGCAGCAGCAGCCTATCTACGCCCACTGCAGGGCAAAGGCCTCCCCCATTATTCTCCAATTACCCCGGTCCTGTGCCAACTGTGACCAATTGGTCCCTGCAAACTTCTTGATCTCATCCGCCCATCTAACTTTCTGCCGCCCCCTGCTACGCTTGCCTTCTACAGGGATCCACTCTGTTACCCTTAATGACCAACGGTTATCCTGCCTGCGCATTACATGTCCTGCCCACGTCCATTTCTTCTTAATTTCTACCAGTATGTCCTTAACACGCGTTTGTTCCCTGACCCACTCTGCTCTCTTCCTGTCCCTTAATGTTACACCTATAATTTTCCGCTCCATTGCCCTCTCAGTCGTTCTCAATTTAAGTTGAACCCTCTTAGTGAGCCTCCAAGTTTCTGCCCCGTAGGTGAGTACCGGTAAGATGCAGCTGTCATACACTTTCTTCTTCAGGGACAATTGTAGGCTGCTATTCATTATCTGAGAATGTCTGCCGTATGCACTCCACCCCATTCTGATCCTTCTAATTATCTCTGCCTCATGGTTGGGATCCGGGGTCACAACTTGGCCTAAGTAGATATATTCTTTTACCACTTCCACTTCCTCGCCCCCTATCCCAAACTGTTGTGCTGTCCCGAGGTTATTGATCATTACTTTAGTTTTCTGCATATTAATTTTCAGGCCCACGGTTCTACTCTGTTCGTCTAGTGCGGAAAGCATGCTTTGCAATTCGTTCCCCGAGTAACTTAGCAAGGCAACGTCATCAGCAAATCTGAGGTTACTGAGGTATTCTCCATTAACCCTCACTCCCACCTGTTCCCAATCCAGCGTTCTGAATACTTCTTGTAAACATGCTGTGAATAACATTGGAGACATTATGTCTGCTTGTCTGACGCCCTTCCTTATAGGTATTTTACTGCTCTCCTTATGGAGGATGGTGATAGCTGTGGACCGATTGTAAATGTCTTCAAGTATTCTTACATAATGCTCGTCTACACCCTGGTTCCGTAATGCCTGAATGACTGCTAGGGTTTCGACCGAGTCAAATGCTTTCTCATAATCTATGAAGGCTATATATAGGGGTTCAGTATACTCAGCGCACTTCTCAATCACCTGATCGATCGTGTGAATATGGTCCATTGTTGAATAACCTTTACGGAACCCTGCTTGTTCTTTAGGTTGACTGAAATCTAAGGTTGCAGAAATTCTGTTAGCGATTACCTTGGTAAGCACCTTGTAGGCGACCGACAGTAAGCTGATCAGCCTGTAATTTTTCAAGTCCTTCACGTCACCTTTCTTATGGATTAGGATGATGTTCGCATTCTTCTATGATTCCGGTACTCTTGCGGTCATTAGGCATTGCGTATACAGGTTTGCCAGTTTTTCAAGTACAATTTCACCTCCATCCTTCAAGAGGTCTGCTGTTATTTGATCCTCACCAGGTGCTTTGCCCCCTTTCATTTCTTTCAAAGCCTTCCTTACTTTTTCGGTCGTTACTGGTGGGATGTCTATCTCCTCTGAACTACTTTCTCGTTCGGCGTTATCCTGGATGTCCTGGCTACTATAGAGATCCCTATAGAACTCCTCGGCCACTGTGACTATGTTATCCCTGTTTGTGATGACATTGCCTTGCTTGTCTTTAAGTGCACACATCTTATTTTTAGATGCTATGCATCTCTTGCTCTGAGACATGTCCCTCCTGCGTCGGCGTCGGCGGCGTCCGCACGCCACCTCCGCATGCGCGCCTCTCCTCCGCTCTTCTCTCCGACAGCTGTGCGCAACACTCTCACTCCGTCTCATTATCATAAACAACAGCTGCGTGCGCGCGCTTCGCACGCTTTGCGCGCATGCGCGACTCTCCTCCGCTGTCTCTTCTCCTTCAGGCGCTGTGAATATAAAGCGGGTAGCGCGCTGCGGCGGTTCAGTCAGCGCTCGCTCTCGTTCGACTTCGCGTCACTTTGCTTGACGACTGCGTGCTTGACTTGATTCTTCGGATGAGACGTGATGGAAGCGACGGTCCCTTCAGCGAGTGGTGTGACACAATCCAATATCAGCGCCGCTAAAACACGTGTACACTTTCATTTCGTGTATGCATGTGCATGAAAAGTAAAATTACCCCCATCGTCCCGCGTATGAGAACACCCGCATGTGATGGAAAGGCATCCTAAGCGTTCACAACACGTTTCACCCGATTTAGAGAATCAACCCAACGGAAACGCCAATTGAACCCCCAGATGCGTCGCATCACACCAGGGTTCCCTCGTGGGGAGATGGGGGTAATTTTCCCCACGCCAAGACGCCTCTTTACGGCTTTCAGGCTACCTCCGTTCTTTACAGCGTATTCGATCCTCTCAATATTATACTTCCGTACGTCAGCTGTCGTACACTTATTGATTAACTTAGAAAGCTGCGTTAGTTATACTCTGTCAGCTGGGGGGGATATTGTTTCCTAATTAGATCTTTCGTCTCCTGGAAAAGTTTACCAGTATCTTGTCTAGCCATCGTGCCCCCGACTTCTACTGCACACTCCGTGATAATGCGTGTAAGGTCGCTGGCTTCCTGTGTCGTAAGCTCGGCTTCCTCGGTAAGAGCTGAGTATCGGTTCTGCAGCGCGATCCTGAATTCTTCTACTTTATGCCTTACTGTTAGCTCATTAATCGGCTTCTTTCGTACTAGCTTGTTACGGTCCCTCCCCAAATCTAGCTTAATTTGAGATCTTACCATACGATGGTCACTACACCTTACCCTTCCGAGCACTTCCACATCCTTCACAACGCTAGGGTTATCGCATATAATGAAGTCTATTTCATTTTTATGGTCCCCATTCGGGCTCCTCCACGTCCACTTCCGGCTCTCCGGTTTACAGAAGAAGGTATTCATTATGCGTAGGTTATTCCGTTCTGCAAACTCAACTAGTAGGTCCCCCCTGCTATTTCTACACCCCAGACCATAGTTCCCTGCTGCCTTGTCTCCAGCCTGATGCTTGCCTACTTTAGCATTGAAATCTCCCATAACTACGGTATACTGTGTTTTTACTTTAGCCATTGCCGATTCCACATCTTCATAGAAGCGTTCCACTACCTGGTCGTCATGGCTGGATGTGGGGGCATAGCCCTGTACCACCTTGAGCTCGTATACCTCTTATTGAGCCTAATTACAAGACCTGCTGCCCTTTCGTTAATGCTATAGTATTCTTCTATGTTGCCAGCTAAGCTTTTATTGACTAGAAATCCTACGCCCAGTTCTCTTCTGTCCTCTAGACCATGGTAACATAGGACGTGTCCATTTTTCAGCACCGTAAAGGCTTCACCTGTCCTCCTAACCTCACTAACCCCTATGACATCCCATTTAATGCCCTTTAATTCCTCGAACAACACCTCTAGACTCGCTTCACTAGATAAGGTTCTTGTGTTAAACGTTGCCAGGTTCAGATTCCAATGGCGGCCTGTCCGGGTTCAGGTATTCTTAGCACCCTCTGCTGCGTCACAGGTCTGACCGCCGCCGTGGTCAGTTGCTTCGCAGCCACTGGAGACTGAGGGCCGTGGGTTAATTGGCGTATTCATGGGAGGTTGTGGCCGTTACTACACCAGGGTGGCCAATCCTGCTCTGGTGAGGGAGTGCGTTACTGGCAATGGTCGCCGGGGTCAGGCCGCACCCTAAGCCCCAACTGCAATTCCAGAATTGCAAGGGGCCATGGCGACAAAATGCACGTTTGGTTCATTAAAAAGACGGATTTTTCCGAATGATAAAGATACCAGTTTCATCTCAAGCTTGAAACCAACAATATAGATATGACGGAAAACAGGTGAAGGAGCGACTACTTCCCAACCCCTTCTTTCCATGACGTCACAGGATCATGTCTATGCGACTGACAGCCGCCGACCAGAGCCACCACCACGAAACACGACCGGCCGTTTGCATAAGGGACCTCTACTTCCGTTTGACAGCTACATCACTTGACAGCTGACGTGCAGTCAACGCACTGATAACTGTTTTTAGCCACTGATAACCACCTCTCACGTGTGTGCGCGGGCACCTATTTGTTTTCACTGCGCTCCGTACACATCGCCCGGACGAGTCCAACAACACTTTTTTTATTCCCTGACCGCCTGTTTCAATAGACGCATTTCTAGGAAATGGAGCGACTTGGAAGGTTGTGGCAGAGCCCGGTTGAAGATGAACTGTCACGATGAAGACAATCGGTGTGGCTTTTGGTGGGAACCGGATCTCGTTCAGCGGCCCCGTATCCACTGCAGTGCCTACTACCGCTTTGTAAGTAGCGTGCATACGGCTACTCTAACCTGCCACCTCGTTTCAATATCTTCCGTGGAAGTGGTGAAATCCTCTCTAAGAGACGGAGGCCACGAGAGGCTGGGCTTACAAGCGGCGGTCTGCTCGTGATTGCATGGTTATTATTACTGCGTTTTAATGTAGAGCATATATTCAACAACGTAATACGTAACGAAACGTTTCCTACTCTCTGTCTGGGAGTATAGGGGCAGACGATTATAGGTTTCCTATCATCCTGCACAGTGAGTCTGAGAACAAAAGACGGCTTTTTTTCTTGTGATTCAAACAGGTACGCGTTTTGCTGGCATTCATTTAGTTACTGTATGAATGCAGATTTCCGCAACGCCGCAACGACCACGGGACGCAAGGACGTTATTAATGGTTGCTCAACTTCCATCCCGTTAGCTTAGAATGGCGTACAACCTGCAGGCTCATTCATCACTGCAGAAAATTGGTACGCAACACATACGCAACGTGGTTCCTAACTTTTTTCTTCGTTTTTCACCTCTCCTCTTCAGCGGCAACGAAAATTACAGCTTTGGGGAATAAAAAAAAAGACATTGTGACCGTCGAAAACAGTAAACGCCACACAAACATCGTTAAAAAAATTAGATGTCAATGCATTTACCGGCAGTGACAAACTACGCCATGCCACATATTTGCATATTTGACTTGCCTCTCAACGTTCCCTCCTCTCTCCCATCCCATTTCTACATGTATTGTTGATCTTCCTTCCATCTCCATCCCTCACTCTCTCTTTACGCATATATATATATATATATATATATATATATATATATATATATATATATATATATATATATATATATATATATATATATATATATATGAGGTACACACACACACACACACACGCACATAAAGCGCCAGCCGTGCATGACAAATGGCGATGGCGGAACTCTCCGTTCTCTCGGAGTATGATGAACAGCGTAACGCCATCCGTCGTGCCTTCCTCCCGAACACCTCCATCATTTCAAACGAAGAGGAAGCCACGCGAAAAGAAATGTTCCTCAAAATTTGTGAAAAATGATCCCCCAAACATAGCCATCGTGGCCGCCTCGCTCTTTGCAGTAACTGCGGGATGGCCTCAGCTTTCCGGTTACGTCGCGGAGCCTTGGTCAGCCGCAATTTATTATCGTGCAGGTTAGGTTGCTGAATGTTATTTGCTGAAAAACAAAAGAAAGCGACGGACAGTTGTCGACCACCTTGGCTAGTAAGTGAAGTCGAAGCACTGATAAGGAGCCGTTCCTATGCCTGCACTCTGCCTGCACACGCGCAGGGCCTTCGGCAAATGGTCGGTAATAGCTTCCGTTCAGACATTGAGATTAAAGAATTTATCCTCCTCCAGTTTGGGTCACGGCGTTCGAAGTGCTGAAAGAGAGTCCTATACATTGCACTCAAGCAGGAGGCGGAGTACCAATAGCGTTCATAACTACCGTTACACTATAAGCAAAAAAAGACACCCCCGTTTGAGGATTCCGGCCACAGAACTCGCACCGTTAGAAAATGCAGGACGTTATTTTGGAGACAATTTGTGTCTATATGCAGCAGTGTATTGTGAACTCCTCTAAAGGGCGAAAGGTTTGATATAATTGGCACTCTAGAAATAACGTTAGAATCTCCCTTTTGCTTCGAGCACAGCATTGTACGCCCGAATGCATATAAAGGGCGTGCAATTTCCCTCACTATTTTTATGGGCGACTGTGCGCCTGCAGGTAAATTGGCACACACATAGATATCCCGTGTAAGCTTTTTGCCTCGTATCATTCGATACTTTGACGTTGTCGTTAGCGCCGCTGGCCATGGAAATTTCCTCATGCCGCCTTGATTAGAGCGGCCCGTTGGAACTCATTCGGCTGAACGGGCTCTTCAGCAATTTAGCCGCCCTGTGGATGCGAAAGCCCATTTTCCGGCAACCAGTTTGCTCCCTCGGTCAATTTACTTCCTCCAGTTGTCCAACGAGACCGTTGTTTGGAGTGCAGTGTACCAGGCAGACCTTCGTAGTCTACTGCTTTAGGAATGGTAATGGGCGAAAAAAAGGCTACGCTGAAGTAATCTGGTCCTTTCAACAACCTCGCAGGGTCGCAGATATGAATCTCTCGAAGTTTTCTTTGTCGCCGCGTCGTGCAGCTTCACCCGCGTAACTCAAAACAGAAATTTGGTCTGCCTGTAATGGGCACCAGGAGAGAAAATACCGTTCAGTCTCCACGGCCGCCACCACCGTAGTGGTGTCACACTAGTTTGCAATGCTTTTTCATGGGACCTCAAACCTTCGAATTTTTTATCTTCATTCGTTCCATGGTTGCTTTACTTTGTTTGATTGGTGCCCATTATTGTGCAGGATAAAGCGTGCTACCAGCCCACAAAATCGCGTCGCAAGCGTGTCGTCACAGCCACGATGTTAGCAAATCGGCTTGAAGGACGGCTTTTAGATGCGAAGCATCTCATGCTCGGGGTTGTGTCCCTCCCTCCCTTGTTGTTGTCCTCCGTCCGCAATCTACTGAGCATGCGCGTCTCTTCAGCCCCGTCAGAGTTTGGGCTGACGTCAGCGCAGTCCACTATAAAAAGAAATAGTTAGGCGGCGCCCGGTTTCGATCCCACGACTCTCTGGCCGCAACGGGAGGTACGTGCCGCTCTTCCCACTGCGCTACAAACCGAGACGGGAGCACGTGCTACGAACGCGCCTTATGTCCTTCACTCATTCAAACTACGTCAAGAAGCTACTGTACAACGAAGACATGCGAAGCTGAACGTCAACGGAAACGACGAACTGAAAACTTTAGAGGAGGATGTTGGATTTCCTGCGGGAAAGCTGTGGCGAGAAGCGCCACGCGCCTTGCACCTCAACCATAGAGAGGACGAAGAGGGCGGGCAGCGGGGTGGGAGCGTGAGCACGCAATAAAGAAAGGCGAGAACCAGGAGGTATTCGATCACGTAACGCAGGTGTCGGTCTCTTCGCTGTCTCTACATTTCTGTACATTTCTCTACATTTATCTGTCTCTAAATGGGGGTTTACACTACGTTCCGATTCGTGCTCCGATAAATGAAACAACATAACGGCAACACAATGGAACCTACACGGAACCCCCATGATGCTTTGCATCGTCCTCATGGTTGCCCACGGGAAGATGGTGTAATTTTTTTCGAGCGCACTTTTCTGAATTCAAAAAATTATTTCTCTGGGCCGAAAGAGTTCATAAAAGCGCTTACGCGTGCTGTATACTGTGATGAGGGCCGGATTTCCGAGTTGTGTCCATTTCAAAAATGTCCCTCTCAATCGTGCACGTAGTTTCTGTTACAGAGTCTCTGAAATGCACAGAAGCCAACGCCCCGCCCTGCTTGTTCTGTGTCCCACCTGGACGTCTGCCTCCAGCCAACCAGAACTCGCTTTGAAGCGGATATGAAATGGACAAAACTGGCAATTGCGCCTTCGTAAGGTCTAACTATAGGCAACATTTGCAAGACACGTCTGTGGTCCTTTCGGGATTCCTCGGGGTACAATTTTTTTTACCTGCCCTGTTAGTGTAGACGCGATTCCCACGAAGGAGGAAACCAATTTCCTCTCCCATCACACCACGTGTCACGTGGCCTCACGTCGCAGCTCAATGTGGTCGCGGGGACGGCGGACGCTTTGTTCAAGCTGCGCAGACGACCTCGACCTCGGCAGAGGTTTGGAGGAACGGGAAGATTACAAGCCTCGTCTCATACCCGCCTCATGACGTCACACATACGCCTTCTCAGGGGGTTCCCCTCGTGAATACAGTTTAACCTGGATGTAACGGAGTTGACAGAAATTCGCAATATTTCTTTACATGCAGGGTTCGAGTAAAGGCTCGCGTGAATGAAGTAGAAACGAAGCCAAAATGCTAGGCATCAATGACGATAAACTCACCCATCAAATATTTATTTTACTGTGAAAAACGTCTTGATTTCCGCCTGCAGCAGTCACTACACGGCACTCTAAAGAGGCAAGGTCACTCAACCCCGTTTTCACAAACGTAACTGAAGTATAACTTCTGCTTTTGACGCCTTTTGGTGCTTTGACTCGTTCCAAGGACCAAACTTACGCTGAAAGGACGCCTTTTCGCGAGCTTGATGCTCTTTTCCGCACTCAAAATTGGTGAGAGGGTGCTAGCTGGGATGCTGTACGAGGCGCGCGGCGACGTTTTTCATTCTTGCCGGGGGAGGCGGCATGTGAAATTGCGAGCTTATCTTGGAACGACAAAGCTTTTCGTTTCTGGCGTTAGAAATCACCACCGACGAACCGACACCACTGATGACAATGCTAGACGCGCGACTACACGTCCACAGGCAGGGCTAGCACCTAAGCGACACTGCATTCGCACGTGAAAACGCATGGTAATTTGCGGTGCAGGGAAAATTCGTTAAATGAGGGCATTTATCCAGCCGATTTTCCAGAGTTCAAAAAACAATGGCTCATCAGCGTAGCGAATTGGTTGCATGAAGGTTAACCGTTGCCACACCTTCGTTACATAGAGGTCGCAAAAACATGGGTTTCAATTGGGCTGGCAATGGGGAATTGAAAAACTTGGTTGAATCCAGGAATTCGTTACATGGAGGTTCGTTGCAACCATGTTTGACTGTAGCAGTTAATTTCACAAGCTGCGTGCAGCAGGGACGAAGGTGCGCGGCTTACTTTCCAAAACCCCAGCGCCAGTTCTAGCTTCTCTACAGCCGGCCTCCGCAGAACGCCAGGGGGGGCAGGATGAGCTCGTTGGGCGGCTTTTTAGGGAGCTTACGCCGCGTTGTATGCAGCTTGTCAAGTGAACTGCGCGCCCTGTGAACTGGGTTCCTCTTGCTGTGCAGCCGGTTAGAACGTGGTCGTACGTTCGTCGCCTGCATGCCGTTGCCCCTGCGTGTGTACCACGTTCGTGCGTCCGTAGCAGACACAGCCACCCTCCTTCGCGTCCGACCCCTGTGTCGACTCCTAGGCATCGTCCCAGTACGGCGGACAGTCGCGTTACGGCGAAAAGTGCATCACGGCTGAGCGTGGCAACACGGCGGAGAGTCTCACTACGGCGAAAAGTGCGTTACGACTGAACGTCGCAACACGGCTGAAGGGTGACAGTTTCAGCCGTTCAGCCGTTCAAATGATCTGCAGCTAGTTTCGTTCAGCATTGTCGCAGCTGTGCGTTACATGCAAGAGTCTGCATATATATGTTGACGTGTCTTTCCCACATTTTCATTGTTTTCGGGCACTTGTTTTATTTTTTGTTTGTTAATTGATAGCTCTCAAGCATATATATTTCACGTTTTTCTATTTGCAATAATACCCACTATGCCATCAACCCTAACCCCACTCAATATCTCTTAGTTGTGTTCTTCAGTGTATTTACATTGCTATTGACAAATTACACCTTGTGGCGGAAGCCGCCAACGACAGAAGCCGCCGCCAACGCAAAAAAGAGCAGTCGTTGCACAAGAAAGCATAATGCGTATTTGCCTGAATCACCGACAAATGTGGTCAAAGATTTCGTAAGAGCGATAAGATTGCTTGTAAGATTGTCTGTTTAAAAGATTGACTGAAAGATTGAATGCTCTAGTGTTTTATCTGTCCATTTTTCGCCCATTTTGCACCATTTGTTAACCACTCATTTGCGAAAGAATGCGAAAACAGCATGCATCACTAGAACAGAAATGTTAAAAACAGTAAATAAACGCTCAACAGAAAAAAGAGGAAAATGTATAAAACAAAAACCTAAGAAAAAATATGACACTAAGAAGCCAGTACACTAAAAAAGGACAATGATACAATGGCAATCGATTCACAAAATGGGATATGAATGCCATATTCACAAAGCGAACACGTAATACTGCACTTACAATTCAATCAAACGTAAAGTGTTTACTTAGTTTTTATTTAAAAACGCAAATGAATTGGAAGATTAAATTAAGGAATTGTCTAATCCCAAACCGAAATGGCGAAGAGTTTAATCACATGTTTGCCGTAGTTAGTGTGTATACATAAAAGTAGCAAATTACGGCGCTAAGCAAAGCGCGTTGAATCCGGATACCGATGATGTAGCCATAACGTTGATGTAGGGCTAAAACACGAAGCTTATAGAACAATGGGGAGATTATTCTTGCAGGTGGGAGAATGTAGTAATGCGTAGCCCTTGTTTTTGCAGTTTTCTTAACTGTGTGATGTGGGTATCATAGGTACCGGCTCAGGAAGAAATGCAGTAATTTACGTGATTGTGGACAAAAACCTAATACAGGGTTAGGAGTGTTTGCGAGTTGAAGTACGGCTGACTCCAATTCAACTCTGATGCCACATCAAATTATCTTTGATATGGAAAATACGTGCTCATAAAATTTAAGGGGAGAATCGACCATCACACCATCTTCCTCTCCCCCCTCCCCCCCCCCCCCCCCCCGGCCAAAAACAGGTACTGCGGTGAAGTTCTGCCTTGTCACCTGAAAACTAAAGGGAGTGGATGGCTAAAATTATACTTCAGGGAAGTGAAAAGCAAAAACCAAGTTTTAGGTACGTTAAGATAATTTCTTAAAGGGACAGACAACCGATTTTCGTCGCGTATATTTTCTCTGGCTCATGTGAAAGCCAGCGTTTTGCATATCCCGGTAACCACAAGCAATTTCTAAACAAACTGGTGGAAATAATTTTAATTTGGCAGCAAACTTCCTGAAATCGGAAGGGTGGCGGTTCGTAGTGTCGAAGCTTGACACTACAATATGTGTCCCTGTCACGTGACCTGCAAACCTAGTAGCTACTGTAACTGCTGAAACGTTTATTTATCTATTGAAAACCTTTTAACACGAGTATTTGTACAAGGTTAAATTGTATATGAATTTCTAAACATTATTTTTGTTGTGTTCGTGCCCAGCGGAAGTACATTCCGTTTCGGCGCTTTACGACCGCGCGCCAGTCGGCGCCTCTCGACCAGTCGGCGCCTCTCGACCCCGCGCCAGCAGGGGGCCCTTTTCCCTCGCCGACGCCGCCCCCGACCAACACCCTCTGCGCCGACTCCGCGGTGCGATGGACAAGGCAGAGACACGCTTTGGGACCTTGCTGCAGAGCAGTCGCTAAAAAGCCGCGTCCTTCTTGAAGGCAATAAACCCTATTTCAAGTGTGCCCGTGCGTCAGCTTGTCACTGACTGCGCGGACATAACAGTGGCGACGAGGAAGTGTTTGTGCGACCCACGTTGAAAGGCAGTGCTACGCAATGGCTACGCACGCATCAGGACGATTACCTGAGTTCAACGGCACCTCCTGGGGATCATGGTTTGGACGCCTTCAATTCTTTTTTGAGGCCAACAACATCGTAGACCCCAGCAAGAAGAAGGCACACCTGCTCACGCTGTGTGGGGAGGAGACGTACGACACCGTCTGCTCCTTAGTTCAGCCAAGCACACCAGCGGCAGTAGACTACGACCACATCGTTGCGGCACTGCAGAAGCACTACGACCCAAGGCCATCGGAAGTGTACAGCCGGGCCCGTTTTCAACGAAGGGACCAGATGGAGGGAGAAGCGGTCAGCGCCTACGTTGCGGCGCTGAAAAAACTGGCCGCCGATTGCAACTTCGGAACGCTGCCCACCACAACGGTAGCTACCGAACACCCAGTCGCCACGCCACCTGCGAACCCTACCATGCTACCACTGGACATTATGCTCCGTGACCGATTTGTGTGCGGACTGCGGGACGACTTCCTACAACAGCGCCTGTTTGCTGAGACCGACTTGACGTTCGCAAAGGCTTACGACATCGCCATTCGAGCGGAGAGTGCCGGCAAGCAGCAGCGTGACATCCGGAAGCCCACCGAGCCGGCATACCTCACAAATCACCAGCTCCAACCCCCCCCAGGCAAGTGGCAAAAAACCACCTAAGACGCAGCGCTGCTGGCGCTGTGACGAGCAGCACAGCCCGCAGTCATGCAAGCTTCAAGGCGCAACGTGCCATTTTTGCAAGAAACGAGGTCACATAGAGAAGGCATGCATAACAAAGAAGAAACAGTCGAGGGCACCCCCTGAACGGCACAAGCACGTGAACGCCTCAGAGGCCATAACGCAGGAGGAGACGCACGGTAGTCTACCAGCATCACCGGCGCTGTACGACCTAAACACCGTTCTCAACCTACGCACGCAACCGAAGATCATGATCGACGTCACCGTGCATCACCAGCCGATCCACTTCGAGGTGGATTCCGGAGCAGCATGTACGCTCATTAGCGAACAGACGTACCACCAGACCTGGCGTCAGCATGCACCCATCTTGCTCGACGACGACACGCACCTGAGAACGTGGTCAGGGCAGGCCTTGCCACTACTGGGAAGTGCCAACGTTGACGTTTCCTTCAACGGCACAACCTGTCAGCTACCACTACTTATCGTGCGAGGGGCCGGATCTAGCCTCTTGGGTCGAAATTGGTTCGACGCTCTTGGGATAACGATCGGAGGTATCAACCAGGCTACCGAGGACAATATTCCCGAGCGACAGGATTTCGTGGAGCGACTTCAAAAGAAGTACGAAACGGTCTTCGCTAAGGATATTCCCGGTCACAACGGACCTCTCATCAACCTGGAGCTACATCAGAACGCCAGCCCCAAATTTCTCAAAGCCAGGCCAGTACCCTTTGCCCTGCAATCGGCGTACGACGAAGAGCTTCGCAAGCTCGAGCAGCAGGATGTCATTGAGCCGACGCAGCACTCAGACTGGGCCACACCACTTGTCGGAGTCAGAAAAAAAGACGGAACTCTACGTCTTTGTGGAGACTACAGGAGCACCGTCAACCTGGCAACGAAGGCTTCTGCTTACCCACTACCAACGCCACAGGAGGTTTTCAGCACACTCCGTGGAGGCCGAATTTTCAGCACGCTGGACCTGACCCAGGCGTACCAACAGCTGAAGGTGAGCGAAGAAACGTCTGAATTGCTCACTATAAACACTACAAGGGGCCTCTACAGGGTTAAACGACTTCCGTTTGGAGTGGCAGCAGCCCCAGCAATATTCCAGAAGTACATGGAGTCCACGCTTGTTGGAATTGAAGGAGTGTGCGTTTACCTGGATGATGTGATCATTAGCGGCTCATCAAGTGAAGAACACGCAGCACGCCTAGAGCTTGTACTTGACAGGCTAGCCAGCGCCAACTTGCGCTTAAGCATCGAGAAATGCTGTTTTGCAGTACCCGAGGTAAAGTTCTTGGGGCACCTGATCAATGCTGAAGGCATTCATCCAACTGATGACAAGGTGCGTGCTATCAGTAAGGCACCAGCACCAACCAACAAGCAGGAGCTGCAGTCCTTTCTTGGGCTCATTACGTTCTACGATCGATTCCTAGAGCAGCGAGCGACTGTGGCTAACGACCTGTACCACCTGTTACAAAATGATGTCCAATGGAGCTGGTCGCAACGCCACCAGAAGGCATTCGACGCGCTGAAGGACCTGCTCCGGCGGCGCGTAGTCCTCAGGCACTACGATGAAACGAAGCCCCTGCTTCTCGCCTGCGACGCATCGCCCTACGGTGTGGGCGCAGTGCTCTCACAAGCCGACGATCAAGGCAGGGAAGCACCGATTGCTTTCGCTTCCCGCACCCTTTCAGCGGCAGAGCGCAACTACTCGCAACTGGATCGAGAAGGGCTCGCAATCGTGTATGCAGCCATACACTTTCACCAGTACATTGCTGGCAGACACGTGGTCATCATTACAGATCACCGACCTCTTTTGGGTATTTTGGGTCCCCAGAAACAAATACCCCATACGCTGTCCCCCCGTATGACACGGTGGTGCATAAAAATGTCAGCGTACGACTACGAGCTCGTGCACCGCCCAGGAAAAAGACACCAGAACGCGGATGCATTGAGTCGTCTGCCGCTCGGCGAAACAATTGAGGATCCCCCACAAGTGGGCTGCGTGCTGATGTTTGAAGCTCTGCCTAACCCACCGCTAACGGCCGACACAGTCGCCGTAGCGACGCAAGAGGACCCGACGTTGTCGCAACTGAGTGAGGCACTGCACCAAGGCCGCGTGCAGAAACTGACCGGAGAAAACTTCAACGTCTTTAAGAAAAGAGCAACGGAGTTGAGTCTCCATCGCGGCTGCGTGACACTCGGGTCACGAGTCGTTATCCCGCACGCACTACGCGAGCAAGCCATGGCGCTCATTCATGCTGGGCATCGAGGAATAGTAGCCATGAAAAGGTGCGCTCGCAGCTATATGTGGTGGCCAGGAATTGACTACGACATCGAAACAGCTGCGCAAACGTGTCAAGCTTGCCAGGGAAACCAACAAGCCCCACCGAGAGCCCCCATTCCTGATTGGGAGAAGCCAACAACGCCATGGCACACCCTGCACGTTGACTTTGCAGGCCCAATCGAAGGAACGGCATTTCTAGTTGTGGTGGATGCCTACACAAAATGGCTAGAAGTTGTACAAATGAGTAGGCCAACATCTGCGGCAGTCATCGACACCCTGCGCGCGTTGTTTGCAACGTTCGGACTACCTCAGAAGATAGTATCGGACAACGGCACGGCATTTGTGTCGGCAGAGATCAGGCGGTTCTACAAAGACAACGGCATCACCGCTGTGACATCCGCCCCGTACCACCCAGCAACGAACGGCCAAGCCGAACGCTACGTGGCCGAACTCAAGAGGGCACTTTCCAAGGACGAGACAGGGTCATTACAGCGACGCTTGGCCCGCTTCCTTTTCAAGCAGCACACAACAGTGCAAAATACCACAGGCCAGACCCCTTCGAGGCTAATGTTTTCGCGGGAAATGAGGACGCCTCTCACGGCCGTGCGACCAGAGCCATCGTCAAAGGCGGCACAGGATTTCCGCGACCCACCGCGCAGCCGGTGGATACAAAAGGGAAAACGGGTGCTCGCCCGCCAGTTCCACCACAAGCCGGAATGGGTCCCAGCGACCGTAAAAAAACGAATTGCCCTGCGGTCGTGGCTCGTCGAGATTTCCGGGACGACAACTCGGCGGCACCTCAATCAGCTCCGCCAGCTTAGGCCGTCTCCAAGCAAACCAGCCCCTTCTGAAGGAAGTGGTGAGTCACCACCCGTCAACAGGGCATGGCATCTCACTATGGAGAGCGCCGGGGCGACGCCGACAACCACATGCGCAGACGGCCAGCTCCCGTCTGCATTGCAACCCCAGGCCGTCGACCTACGCAAATCCTCACGGCAGCGACACCCCCCTGACCGCTACCAGGCGCTCTTCTAAGGGGGGAAGAAGTGTTGTGTTCGTGCCCAGCGGAAGTACATTCCGTTTCGGCGCTTTACGACCGCGCGCCAGTCGGCGCCTCTCGACCAGTCGGCGCCTCTCGACCCCGCGCCAGCAGGGGGCCCTTTTCCCTCGCCGACGCCGCCCCCGACCAACACCCTCTGCGCCGACTCCGCGGTGCGATGGACAAGGCAGAGACACGCTTTGGGACCTTGCTGCAGAGCAGTCGCTAAAAAGCCGCGTCCTTCTTGAAGGCAATAAACCCTATTTCAAGTGTGCCCGTGCGTCAGCTTGTCACTGACTGCGCGGACATAACAATTTTGAAATTTTTAAAGACACGCCGCCCGCCGTCGCTGGGTTGCTCTCAGTGTGGCAACTGAGCCTCCATGCCCAGAATCAACGGCAGCGTTCAGTAAACAGACCCAGCGAAGGAGCTTTGACGATTCTGCCTGAGTCAGGGGAATTTTTTCTGACAAGATATTTTATTTCAGTTTCCAAATACGCCAACGGCAGCTTAAAAAAAATGAACGTCGCGCCCGGGGAGAATCGAACTTCCGCCTCCGCAACGTGAAGCCAGATTCTACCGATCGTCTGTCCCAACCATGGAGGAAAATAAAGCTTAGGAGAGGCCCTGACGTCACACCCAGCGCAGCCGGAAACGCCATTTCTGTAAGTCGAATGGCGGACCATTGGCCCTCCATGCCATTGGCGGACTCTTTTTGCCTCTCTCTCTCGGTGCACCTTCTCCGCCTCCTCCGTCCTGTATCGCCTCTCTTGTCGTCTGCATCTGCCAGCGCCGAGCCGGCGGAAATCAGCTGATAGGCAGGTAGAAGGCCGTTTTGCAGCGCGTGACCGTGAACCTAAACGCGCGGTTACACTGTTACACGTCTTCAGTGTGGCCGCAGCAGGTTTGCGAAGCGGCTCGCTCTAACAATGCCGCAATGCTCGGTGCCAGGCTGCAAGTCGCGATCGGTACCCAAGGAATTGGGCGTCACTTTCCACCGGTTAGTGCATCATTCCGCTGACAAGTATTGCTGTACATTGGTGTGCATTCATCCTTTGTTTGCAATCGCCACCGTTTATAGGTTCCCAAGCGATGGAGAACGCCGCAAACAGTGGGCGAACGCCGTGCGGCTACCGGACTGGAAAGTGCCCAAGTTTGCGTTGCAGTTTCACTGGCAATCCCAGAGATGACTAGTCAATTAAACGGCCGTTCTATATATATAGGTAAGCAGTACTTCATGCAAATTTCACGCTAAAAAATTGTGGAATGTTTTTACCGTTGTTCGCGTGCCTTCGATAGAATTTTTTGCGAAGGAGGAGGAGGAGGAGGAGGCAAAACGTTTTATTGAGTAAAAAAAATGAGAGGGTGGGTGGCGTCAATAAAAATTTTTTCGCCAAGTTTCAACTTGTCTCAGTGTCAATAAATTCAAGGTGATATCAGTCGAAAACGTTCATACACTACCTCGCAGTATGAAGCGTTGAAAAGCGAAATCCAGAGCGAGACCACAAAAAGATCCAGATTCCAGATCCAGCACTCTTCCAGTCAACAGACGGACACCTACTAAGGTAATAGGACGATGGAATTGTATCAACTGGGAATCTACCTTGTAACAGTTGCAAAAGCACTGCCGCGCATTGCCGGCCTAGCAAACTATATATTGCAGCGGCGATAACCAAAAAATTGTTGCGAATCGTTCGGTTGCAAGTCGCCTACGTACTGCACACCGTGTATCACTTCCCGAAAATCTACCTGACGGGTGTCCGCGCGTACGACGGGACGGCGCGTTCACGATATCTGCACTTCAATAGGCGCGTCGTGATCGCGACCGGAGCAATAGCTTGACGCGGTACAAGGTGCACTCGCAAGTAGAAATTAAATGACATATTCACATCGGCGCAGCTGTCGCAACTCGCAGCATCCTTTTCGAGTTCCGCAAGACCACAGCGCAGCAAAGCGAAGCAGCAATCTTCGCAATCGGACGACAAGGCAGGCGCTGCCTTTCCTCCATGACTGGCGAACGGCGGGCGGGCTGTTGCTAGGACGCCGTTGCTAACGCGACTTCCAATGGCCGCCAAAAACACGTGACTTCCTCCACACTTTTGCCAATGCGCGGGGATAGCTGGGGGCCTCTCCTAAGCTTTTTTTTCCTCCATGGTCCCAACAGGTGGCGCATTCGTGCAAAATAGACCGTTGCATTAAAAAAAAACACATAAAAAACAGGAAAGCCTTCGATTTCAACTTTTTTAGCTCGGGACAAGTTTTTAAATATCGTTTTCATTTCGCATACAGACAAAAGTATGTAGCCGAGCTACTCTATGTCATGGTTGTCAGCCTTATTTTTTGGAGGAACACATACGGCTCGTAGATCTAAAAATTTTGATTTAAAAAGTTCTAGGGCATTATCAGCAAAACCGTTTCTTGTCAAGGTGCTTTAAGTGATGCCCTTTCATTTGGGATAGAGAATATATACTCGACAAAAATCGGTTGTCTGTCCTTTAAGGAGACACAATCGTTGGAAGGAAAACAGGTCAGCCTGGATCATTTCGATCAAGGCACATCTATTTTGATGGCAGTTAAAGACGGTGGTGCCGTCTACATTCAGTATGCATTGAGGAAGTAAAACACAGAGTAAGATCATTTGTGAAAGTAAAAAGAGCAATGGGCCCAAGATCGAGCCTTGTGGAACTCCTCTATGAACTGTGACAGGGTATGATGTTGCTGTAGAAATCAAAACGGTCGGTTGCCAGGATAGTAGACGGCTTCGTATCGAAGTTATGGCAGGACCTGTTATCCCATAACGCTCAAGCTGAATGAAAAGAACGTCATGGCCCCTGGTGTCGAATGCTGTCGAGAAATCTATGAAAACGGCAGCAGAAACGTCACCGCGGTCAATGAACGATTTAATTTTGTCTGTTAGGCACACAGTCATAATGTTAGTAGATAGGACAGCACGAAAACCAAACTGTGAAAGGGGGATCAAGCGGATTTTTTTTAAGATGGCGGGAAAGACTGGTCTTAGTGAGTTTTTTTAAAACCTTTTTTGAGAATAAAAGAATAGATTTGGGACGATAGTTATTCATAAACCCCGCGAGACCTTTTTTTGAGTGCAGGAATATTATTCGCTACGTCCAATGCCTCTAGAAATAATACGTATTTAAAAATCAAACGCATATTTACCCATACCACTACCTTCAGCCGTAAAAAATAAACACGCAAAACTCGAAAAATAAAACAAGTGCCGGAAAACAATGAAAGTGTGGGAAATACGCGTCAACGTATACAGGGTGTCCCAGCTATCATGCACCAAGGTTTAAAAAAAGGGAAATTGCGTAGCTCGAAGAAAACCTAGTGCATAATGTTTGCAGTACTGTGAAGAAGCGGAGAGTAATTTTTTCGTTAACGAGACTTAATTAATTATTTATAATTAATTATCTAACTCGAGAAATACTGTCCAAATCACTAAAGTGTCAATGAGGCACTTGTAGGTAACCACGAGGGGCATCTAACTACGCTATTTTCAGCGACGAACTAATTGCGTACTCATTTATTTTGACTGATAAAGGAAACCCGCGAAATATGAAAAATACCACGTGACGACGCTTACGCGCGCATTGTAAAGCAGCGTCCCCAAACAAAGCTGAATGAAAGCAACTGCTTCGCGTGTTACCCGCCCGAAGAGGCAGCGCATCACCTTGATAATAGCATGCATGGAAGGAGCAGCAGCAGCAAGATTCGCGGTATGCGTGTGCAGATAAAGAACAAACTCGGTCGCGATTTCTTCTTTCTTTCTTTTGTCTATTTCATTCTGGCTAACTCAGAGGCAGCCTGTTTGAGGGCGTTGCTTTAGGGTGCGCACGGAGGCGTCGTCACGTGGTATTTTTCATATTTCGCGGGTTTCCTTTATCAGTCAAAATAAATGTGTATGCAATTAGTTCATCGCCGAAAATACCGCAGATAGATTCCCCTCGTGGTTACCTACAAGTGCCTCATTGACACTTTAGTGATTAGGACAGTATTTCTCGAGTTAGATAATTAATTACAATTAGTTAATTAAATCTCATTAAAGAAAAAAATACTGTCCGCTTCTTCACAGTACTGCAAACATTATGCACCTGGTTTCTTTCGAGTTACGCCTTTACTCTTTTTTTAAATCTTGGTGCATGATAGCTGGGACACCCTGTATATGCAGGCTCTTGTATGTAACGCACAGCTGCGACAATGCTGAACGAAACTAGCTGAAGATCATTTGAACGGCTGAACGGCTGAAACTGACAACCTTCCGCCGTGTTGCGATGTTTAGCCGTAAAGCACTTTTCGCCGTAGTGAGACTCTCCGTCGTGTTGCGACGTTCAGCCGTAACGCACTTTTCACCGTAGTGAGACTCTCCGCCGCCGTGGTGCGACGCTCAGCCGTAATGCACTCTTCGCAGTAACGCGACTGTCCGCCGTAGTGAGATAGAACCGTGTCCTAGGCTGACTCCTAGCTGTGCCCGCTTCCGCTTCCGGCATCAGCCTGTCAGCGTTGCCCGCATCCGCGCGCCCGTAATAGTCAAGCCCCTCGAAATGGCAACAGGACCATAGACGTGGCCTGTGCCCGTAACTTGGCAGGTATATTCTGCTTGAAGCACAAGCCGTACTTGTACAACAAAGCAAAGATGGATACACGTAGTTCACTACACAGGGTAATGAACCGGCTGCGCCTTATCTTGGATGAGACAAAGGGTATCTGGCTTTAGTTTAACAAATTTTGCGGCATAACTGCAGTGGACCGAAGGATGATGATGATGATGATGACGATGATGATGATTGCACAAAAATTATTCTGCAGGCACGAAAAATCTGCCGTAAATTTTAATACGGTAAAGTACTAAAAATCTCGTAGCAAAATCATTTATTCCACAAAGAGGTGTGCCATATCTTTGCTGCATTCTCCTATCCATGGCATAAAGATATTTGTGTTATTCTTTTCCCGGTGGCCATCTAATTAAAAAACAATCCTGGAGCTGGCGATGCCCACGGCACTTTCTAAAACTACTGACGGTTAGCATTTATTCACCGGCTGCCCGACCTTCTTGGGCTCCTAGATTCCCCTCGACGCAAGCAAAAGAGGGGGGGGGGGGGGGGGGGGGGCGCTCGTGCGGCTAGCAGGGCGAAAAGCGGTGCTAAGCACGTTTGGTGAGGGGACAACTTTGACTCCCGGCATTCTGCATTTACACTTTCTAGACACGGGCGTCGCCATTTTGCTTTTTTTGACCAAACGGTAGCGCCATCTAAGAAGACAAAGCCGCAACCACCCTGTTGGGCTGTTAAGTGCTCCGTTAGGCGTGCGTGTGCTCGGTATCCGCGAGTTATAACTCAACGAATGGTAGTGGTTTGGCGTTCAGTTAGCCGTTGCAGTGCTTGTGTGTGGGTTCTGTTTTGTTTCATTCCCTGTGGAAGAACACGAAAGTGGTTTGGCGTTCAGTTAGCCGTTGCAGTGCTTGTGTGTGGGTTCTGTTTTGTTTCATTCCCTGTGGAAGAACACAAAAGTGGATTTGAGGTCTTAATCCACTGCTATCTTGGGCGGTGTAGCGAGCTGCGGTATAGCAGTGGTGGTGGTGCTGGTGGCACTCCGTAATTCATCGATGTAAACACTACCGCTATGGTGCCGACTGGCATAAAATCGATAACGGGAAGTAAATAGTTATTTTCAATGCCGCCTTGCTTGTGATGTTCGCCGACTAAGCTTATCTACCGAAGCGGAGACGACAAATGCAGAGCTAGCTCTGCGTGTATACGTCTTGCTGACCCGCGCTCTCGATGGGCTCTCGACGAAGCGGTTACCACGGTGTTGACAACGCAATACGGTATGATCCTACTGAACTACGGTTATGACGATTGCTGATGAGTATGAATTAAATGCGAAGAAAATCGACACAACCGCACAACCAGTCAAACTACTATTCCAAAGTTATGATCATGCTCGCGCACTGTCGCTCGGAACCGATCTTCGCCGACCCTCTCCTTGTACTGTGATTGCTCTACACGGTCAGCAACGGCTGTTTTGTAATTGTAGTGCTTTACATTCCGTGACAACGCATAAGGATGAGAAACTTTTCTTCTTTCCCCCGTTGCGTCCAGGTTGAGCTATTTTCCGAATAAAAGGTTCGCATATCTCGAGCGGCGCTTTCACATTGTGCTGCCTGCTTGTCCTGCTATCGACCAGCAGTGGGCGATAGAGAAAGTTATGTTTTCTTATCGCTCCACAGTGTAATGCGTACCCCTAAAAATGTAAGAATTGAAGCAAACCGCCGTAATTTTTGAAGCTTTTGGGTTGGATGACATGGGGATTGTTTAACGACAATTGGTTGTATTGGCCGAACAATGTACGTAATTTTAAATGGATTACATGGAAACAGAAATCATTGTAATATAACATTGTTAAGGATCAAGTTATTTACTTCTAATTTTTAAGGTGGCTCCATTTTGTTAATTGTCACAGCCTTGAGTGTGAAAGTGGATTTTGTTCCGTTTGCTGCCGTGCAAGTGGTGATTCTGATACGAGAGTTTGTCGTCGGTCGAAGTTTTCGCGGTTTATCCAACACGTACATCGATGCCTCAACTCAGTGTTTATAGGTAGGCGATGCAGCATAAACAAGCAGCCGCACAGCGTTTTCGCCACTTCACGTCATGCGCATATGCTGCCGGCCTTTTTTTTTTTTTTTTCCTGTTTGTTCCCACGACCGGACAGTGCTGGCAAAACAAAGTCAGAGTATTGAAAGGCATCGCAGAATGGGCTATAACAGCTGAAAGTTCAGCAAAAACTAGGCGCATGGTACCAAACGCTCTTGCACTACGCAGCGTAGCACACCGCGTTAAAGTGTACGAAGTCCGCGCCGACCGATAAACAACGCAGCGCGCGCAGGCAACGCTGGTCTGCCGGAAGCGGATGACCTGCGGCCTGCCGAGGGAACTGGTTAACGAGTATTTTCCTCCTTTCCGGGATGCTTATGGGAAATTGTGTATATTTTGTCTCCATGCGCGCGTGTTTTCGTGCGTTAGTGTGTCTCTGTATGCCCGTCTGTCTGTCTGTCTGTCTGTCTGTCTGTCTGTCTGTCTGTCTGTCTGTCTGTCTGTCTGTCTGTCCGTCTGTCCGTCTGTCCGTCTGTCCGTCTGTCCGTCTGTCCGTCCGTCCGTCCATCCGTCTTTCTGGTTTTGCGTATGTACGGCTGTGTATATGTATGCGCGCACGTGTGTATGCACGTATTTATAGTAATATAGTAATACTTTATTTTCATCTCTTGAAATATACAAATCAACATCGGGTCAGCCCAAGCCGTGCAAGGCTTGTCGGGCCGTACCCGGCAGTCAGCCCAGGCAATAAATGGTACTAGTTAGACAAAACAGAACAATTCCTGCGCAGATATGTTCTTAGGCCACGAAGAGAAGAAATAGAAAATATCTCATCGGGTAAGGAGTTGAAAATTTTTGAGACATAGTGATCAGTCTAACATAGGATCCAAAACGTGTGCAGCAACGCGGTACAACAAATCGAGGACTATGTCTGAACGCTCGAACCGGCACATGAGGGGACAAAAAAGAAATGCACCAGAAGTTTTTTTTAAATAATCGTTTGAAAAAACAGGGCATCAAATGTAGGCACACTGAAATAAGTGAAGCAATCAACGTTAACGGGGATATCTACATTGCAGGCAACGCTGAGGACAATGTTTTTTAATATACCGTTTACTTTGGAACGCCAAGTGAAAGAGCAATGATAAAAAAGATATCCCATATCTGAGAATGCTGTAAGCGAGCGAGTGCGCAATAAGTTGGCGCGTTGGGACTGGCATGAAGGAACGAACATTATTTAAAACGCAAGATACCCCCCGAAGCTTTTTACAAACGCCCACGTCACGTCGCTATCAAAATATACACCTAGGTACTTCACGCTTGTCGAGAAGGGAAGAGGAATACAATGGCAATCTTTACACCATGAGTTATGGAGTAGAATCGGCGTACAATCATTTTTTTTTTTTTTAGGATTACGGAAAAACACACATTTTGTTTTTTGTGTGTTAATACAAATACCGTTGTAGAAATACCAATCCATAACCGCAATTTCATCTGTTTGAAGGGAGTGAATCGCTGAACTGTAAAGAGAGTGAGTAGACAGAAGAACAGTGTCGTCTGCATACTGATACAGGCGACTCCTTGTTGTGACAGAACCCAAATCATTGAGGTACACGTTAAACAACAATGGCGATAAAATAGACCCATGTAGCACTACTGGTCGCAAAAAAAGTTTGGAACTCGAGAAACCGTTTATCCGCACAATTTGAGCCCGGTTGTGGAAGTAGTTTGTTAAAAGTTTAAGAAAAGGACCCCGAAAACCTACAAGTTCCACCTTTGAAGCAATAATGAATCAGAAACAGAGTCAAATGCTTTGCTGGCATCCACGAAAAGACCACAGGAGACCTCATTATTATCTAAGGCGCAATAAATATGATTACAGAACTCTTCTAAAAGCGTTGTAGTACTCTTTCCTGCCCTAAATCCAAACTGAGAATCTGAAAGAAGGTTATTATTTTCGAGAAAAGGACTCATTGTACGAAAAAGATGCTTTTCTGATATTTGTGCGATACAAGGTAGGAGCGATAGCGGTCTGTAATTCTCAATCGTTTTAAAGCTTCCTCCTTTATGGAGCGGCTTGACCAGGGCGATCTTAAGCTCATCAGGGATGAAACCATGTTCCATAAAAGAATTGAGCACCCGCCGCGGTGGCTCAGTGGCTAAGGCGTTGCGCTGCTGAGCACAAGGTCGCGGGTTCGATTCCCGGCCGCGGCGGCCGCTTTTCTGATGGAGGCGAAAAGCAAAAACGCCCGTGTGTACGAGATTTCGGCGCACGATAAAGATCCCCAGGTGGTCAAAATTAATCTGGAGCCCTCCACTACGGCGCGCCTCATCGCCTGCGTTGCGTCGGCGCGTTAAACCCCACAATCAATCAAAAGAATTGAGCATAAAGATTAATACGTCGCATAATACGCTGAAGTTTAGCTGAGGTTCAATCACGCAAACACCGTCTATTCCTGGCGCTTTTTTACGCTTGAAACTAAATATTATGTCATGCAAGCCACCGCAAGTCAAGGGAGGCAAGTATGCCGAAGTGACGTTGCTATTCAAGGAACGCAGCGCTGCACCGGGGAAAACCTGTGACCGATTTGAAGGTTTCAAAAAGTGGTTATTAAAGTCATGCACGGAGTGACCAAAATTACGGAAGTGTTTTGAAATTGTTACATCAATCGACAGTTGTGTTTTCCGGCCCAGTAACTGGTTAACGGTTGTCCAAGTTTTCGGCAGAATCGATTCTAGTAGAAGGATTTGTTAAAGTACGAACGTTTCGCCGATCTCAACAGAGCTGTAACTTTATTTCGCATAGATCTAAGCAACATCCTCAACTCGGGATTAGAAGAGCGCTTACAGCGAATCCAAAGCGCGTCCTTTTCTTTTATAGCTTGCAAAATTTCATTCGTTATCCAAGGGCTGTTCATACTGCGTTTCTTTATTGACGCGGTTTTTTGTGCCTTTTGTTTAAGTTGTTTCCATTATTCTAAGAATTCCTGATACACGTCTTGAAAAGTAATCCTCTGTAAAAAATCTTCCCAATCAAAATCAGCTACGGATTTATCAAATTTCACTATGTCAAGGATAAGGATAAGGATAAGGATAAGGATAAGGATTATGTACGCCCGTACGCATGCATTCAAGGAAATGTGTATGCTGATGACCCGCCTTTAAGCAGTACAACGTATTTCTATGACTGGTTATGGGCGCCAACAAAAAATAGAGATAAAATCAGTGGATACCTAGGTTTAGCAAAACTTGCAGCCTGGGCGGCATATTACATACACGCAACACCAACAGCAACTTGAGGCAGGCCGCGTTTTCGCTTCGGCGCGCAATGGCCTCGTATCTATTTCGCTTTGAGAAACGATTAATAAGAAAAACGGATTCAGACTCTCAGTAAATTCGAAAACGTCATGTCTGGCACGGTTGGAAAATAATGCATCCCTAAAACAGTGCAGATGAATAAATCATAAAGCTGCAGAGCTTGTGTTGTTTCCAACCAACCGATATATCAGTGCGAATAACTAAGTATATTCGTGCTGATTGTAACAGAAGAACTTGTGCTTCGTCTTACCCAGGCCCTTTTCGGTATGAAGATCAGTCTCCGTACGTTGATTTCAGGACAGACGTTTCCCAGTAACTGGCGTCTGCTGCAGAACTAACAAGACGTCTGTCCTCTGGATATTACGGAATAAAAATCGGCTGCGCCGCTATTAAATGCCAGGAAGGGAGGAAAGAGGGCGACCTGCAGGGGGTGAGGCGTTTATACGTTTGCAAACAAACGCAGCCGCAGTCTCACCTGCTTGCAAAAACAACGCGGGGGAGCGGCAATCACGGCACACAAACACGAACGCGCAAAAGGCAAACCGCCTGGGCAGAACAGCGACTTCGCCCAACTGCTAGGACAGCACTCGGTCTTGTTTGTTTTGACTTCTCTTGTTTCTTGGCGGGTAAAGAAGCGAAGCTTTGCTGTTATTTCTCCAGCCGCTTCCCTTGGCCTTTCCCATTTGCACTCAAGTGCCCTCGCGTTTGCAAATTTGATTAGGTCTGGCGCGCCATCTTTTCCTAGAGCGCGATGTTCTTGTTCGGCGTATTTTATTTCTTTTCCTTATCGCGCCCGAATTCGTTGGCTGCGCGGCAGAAGAGTCTGCCCGCCTGCAGGGCGGGTGCGTGTCGCCCCGCGATCCTTCACGGGACTCGGCGTCTTTGGACAACGAACTGCTGTGCGCAGCAGAAACGGCGGCATCTTTCATTATTTACGAATTGTCCTACTAAGGCTCGCGCGTAATCGGATTACGTGCTCTGGACGCTTCGTAAACACGGTGTCGTTTACGAGCATCCTCGGATCGCCTTTCCGGGTCGCCGAGGGAAGCCGCGGACGCGTGACGGCCTCATTAAACGATCACGAATAAAGCACACGCGAGGACGGCGCAGTTCGCGCGTCACAGACTCAGCCGAGAAACTTGCCCCGCTGAAAAGCGGCCGCTTCTTTGACGGATTACTCGGGTTTGGCTCCGCTAATCGGGAACGGGATGAAATAAAGATCACTCGCTAGTACGGGTGCACACGCACCACCCATTCCACATTCCCACCGTATTCAAACAAAGTTCAGATCAGACGAGCTCGCGAGGTTGATCCGGGCCTCGTAAATCTGCGACACTATGCCGTACAGAACTAAATTGGAAGTAACGTGAGAGCCAGTGCACTAATCGTCAGAGACTCGGAAACGAAAAGTGCTCTCTATCTGGATACGATAATAAATGGTTTACTTTGGGTGGTGCAAATATTTATACTGAAATTAAGACTGACGTACGCAGGACTTTTTGATCTTTCGCCTTCAAACAAGCCTTTCGCGGTCACTAAGGTTTGTTTATACTCCTGTTTGCGTATATGGCAAAACGCCTCTGCTCCACCGAAGCGCTTTATAGTGGTTTGACACAAGCTTCATATACGGAATATTTGTTGCGTTTGAAGAGAAAGCTGTACTACATTACTCCCAGAAGAACGTATTAACACATGCACGCGCGCACGCACACAAACAGATGCACGCAAGCACGCGCGAGCACCGAGACTGTCGCAATGCACGCAGCTTCTGATAAGTGGGAATTACGGGCTCGTTGAATCGCTTCATAGAAAAAGAATTAGTAGTAAAAATATACTGTAGAAGAAGAGGAAGAGAAATAAAGTGACAATGGAGAAGAAGGGGCGGCTCTTGTCTCGCTTCTCTTCGCCCGATAGTGTTTAACATGTACTGCACTCGTTGCAGCTCCACGATTACGTGGGTTCTGCACAAACATCCACATGTTGGTCACTTGTTTCATTTTTGAAGCTATATTGTTTTCGTGGCTTCATTTTGTCCTGAGGTATTACGTCATCAAAAAGAAATTAAAAGAGATCAAAAAAGAAACACAAAGCACAATTTACCGTAGGTGGAATACCACAGCAAAACATGCAGGTATCTATGTATATGAGGAGCATTTTTTCCGAAATGAGTCAAATCCACTTTAACGAAATTTCACAAACAAGCGAAAATTTTGATAACTCGCCTAAATGACACGCTGTCAAAGCTGCGTGTGTGCGTGTGCGTGTGCGTGTGCGTGTGCGTGCGCGTGTGCGTGCGTGCGTGCGTGCGTGCGTGCGTGCGTGCGTGCGTGCGTGCGTGCGTGCGGACAGCACAAATAAGGGTTGGCACTCAAGATAACCTCGGAAACACAGAAAGAAAGTGGAGAAGGTGGATCCCATCCGGCGGGCATTTTTTTCTCCACTTTCAATGACCTACTACATTCTCCCCTTTGCTTTCCGAGATTATCTTGACTGCCAACCCTTATTTCTGCGTTATTTCTACGAGCCCCTCATTTCCCTTTCCGATTCGCTACATGCATAGCGAGGGCCCCTGTTCTGGCAGTCTTGGTGCCATAGGGAGCTTAAGAGGGTTCAACGCTGGTCTACCACTCTCGACATGTTTTAAAAAGAAGGTCTCCTTCAAACCGAGTAGTCCAAGTGGCGCTGGCTACCACCCCCAAGCTCAGGAAACAAAGATACCTTTAAATAAATACCCCAGAAATGGAGGTGAAGATAGCCCCGCCGGTAGCGTAGTGGTCATCGCACCAGACGCGTATTCTGGAGGTCGTGGGTTCGGACCCCACCCGACGGGCATTTTTTATCCCTTCTCTTTCAGCATTTCCAAGTTCTCTATCTGTTTCAATGACCTACTACATTCTCCCCTTTGCTTTCCGAGGTTTTCTTGACTGCCAACCGTTATTTTCTGTCTTAATTCAACGAGCCCCTCATTTCCCTTTCCGATTCGCTACATGAATAGCCAGGGCCCCTATTCTGGCAGTCTTTGTGCCATAGTCAGCTTAAGAGGGTTCAACGTTGGCTACCCCATTCTCGACATGTCGCAGACACTGGAGTCACGTCCAGGGGGTTAAAAAGAAGGTCCCCTTCATCCCGAGTAGTCCGAGTGGCGCTGGCTACCACCCCCAAGCGCAGGAAACAAAAATATCTTCACACAAATACCCCAGAAAGTGGAGGGGAAAATATACCAGCCGGTAGCGTAGTGGTCGTCGCACCAGACGCGTATTCTGGAGGTCGTAGCTTCGAATCCCACCCGGCGGGCATTTTTTCTCCCTTTCTTTCTGTCTTTCCGAATTCCTTATCTGTTTCAATGACCTACCACATAGTCCCCTTTGTTTTCCGAGGTTTTCTTGACTGCCAACCCTTATTTCTGTCATAATTCAACGAGCCCCTCATTTCCCATTCTGATTCGCTATATGCACAGCGAAGGCCTTGGTTCTGGCAGTCTCAGTGCCATGGGGAGCTTAAAGGGACAGACAACCGATTTTTGTCGCGTATATGTTCTCTAGCTCATATGAAAGCCAGCGTTTTATATAGCCCGGTAACCACACGCAATATCTAAACAAATAGGGGGAAATAATTTTAATTTGGCAGCAAACTTCCTGAAATCGGAAGGGTGGCGGTTCGTAGTGTTGAAACTTGACACTACAATATCTGTCCCTGTCACGTGACCTGCAACCCTAGCAGCTACTGTAACGGCTGAAACGTTTATTGAAGTATTGAAAACCTTTTATACAAGTATTTGTACAAGGTTAAATTGTATATGTATTTTTAAACATTATTTTGAAAATTTTAAAAGCGCGCCGCCCACCTGTCGTTCACCGTCGCTGGGGTTCTCTCAGTGTGGCTAACTGAGCCTCCATGCCCAGAATCAACGGCAGCGTTCAGTAAACAGACCCAGTGAAGAAGCTTTGACGATTCTGCCCGAGTCAGGGGCGTTTGTTCTGCCAAAATATTTGATTTCAGATTCCAAATACGCCCGCAGCTTTAAAAAAAAATAACGCCGCGCCCGGGGAGAATCGAACTTTCCACCTCCACAACGTGAAGCCAGATTCTACCTATCGTCTATCCGAACAGATGGGGCATTCGTGCAAAATAGACCGTTGCATTAAAAACACACATAAAGGAACAGGAAAGCCTGCGATTCAAACTTTTTTTAGCTGGGGACAAGTTTTTAAATATCGTTTTCATTTCGCATACAGACAAAAGTATGTTGCCGAGCTACTCTATGCCATGGTTGCCAGCATTATTTTTGGGAGGGACACACGATTCGTAGATCTAAAAACTTCGATTTAAGAAGTTCTAGGGCGTTATCAGCGAGACCGTTTCTCGTCAACGGGCTTTAAGTGATGCCCTTTCATTTGGGATAGAGAATATATATTCGACAAAAATCGGTTTTCTGTCCCTTTAAGAGGGTTTAACGCTGGTCGACCACTCTCGACATGTCGTAGACACTCGAGTCACGCCCCGGGGGTTAAAAAGAAGGTCCCCTTCACACCCCGTGTACTCCGAGTGACGCTGGTTACCACCCCCAAGCGCCGGAAACAAAAATATCTTCACATAATACCTTAGAAAGTGCAGGGGAAAATTTCCCCGCCGGTAGCATAGTGGTCATCGCACCAGACACGTATTCTGGAGTTCGGGGGTTAGGAACCCACCCGGCGGGCATTTTTCCGGCACTTTCTTTCTGTCTTTTCAAATTCTCTATCTGTTTCAATAACCTACTATATTCTTCCGTTTGCTGTCCGAGCTTTTCTTGACTGCCAACGCTTATTTCTGTGTCAATTCAACGAGCCCCTCATTTCCCTTTCTGATTCGCTGTATATATATATATATATATATATATATATATATATATATAAATATATATATATATACACAAGAGAAGAAAAACTTCGAACAAGGTAAAAGCACGATTGTGGCCTACGTTTCAGCAAAGAGAACTTGCTTTCCTCAGGGCCCCTGAGGAAAGCAAGTTCTCTTTGCTGAAACGTAGGCCACAATCGTGCTTTTACCTTGTTCGAAGTTTTTCTCTGAGGAAAGCAAGTTCTCTTTGCTGAAACGTAGGCCACAATCGTGCTTTTACCTTGTTCGAAGTTTTTCTTCTCTTGTGTTCTCTACCATCTTCAAAGTTCTACTACTCCCTATATATATATATATATATAAACATAGGTCGGCAGTCTACAAGGCCAAAGGAGGCATAGGGGTGTGGTTAGGCTCTATTTTTTACTACGGTTAATGAAGTTAAGATTTTTTTTTAAATATAAGGAAGAAAGAAAGAAAGAAAAACACGCGCCCAGAGTGGGGACCGAACCCACGCCTTTCGATTAGATCTCGAATGCCTTACCAATTCGGCTATCTGGGCGACTGTGTTCTCCTTCACTTTCTGGGCTATTTATATTTACTAGAAGTGACTCTGGCGCTTGAGGGTGGTAGCCAGCGCCACTCTGAGTACACGGGGAGAAGGGGACCTTTTCAACCCCCGGGGCGTGACTCGAACGTCTACAGCCTGTCATGAGCGGGTAACTGGCGGGAAGCCCTCTTATGCTACCTAGGCATCAAGGCTACCAGAACCGAGACCCTCGCTAGGCTTTCGCAGAATAACATAGTAAGGAAATGAGGGGCTCGTTGAGGAAATACAGAAACATAGGTCGGCAGTCTACAACGCCAAAGGAGGCATAGGGGTGTGGTTAGGCTCTATTTTTTACTACGGTTAATGAAGTTAAGATTTTGTTTTTTAAATATAAGGAAGAAAGAAAGAAAGAAAAACACGCGCCCAGAGTAGGGACCGAACCCACACCTTTCGATTAGATCTCGAATGCCTTACCAATTCGGCTATCTGGGCGACTGTGTTCTCCTTCACTTTCTGGGCTATTTATATTTACTAGAAGTGACTCTGGCGCTTGAGGGTGGTAGCCAGCGCCACTCTGAGTACACGGGGAGAAGGGGACCTTCTTTTCAACCCCCGGGGCGTGACTCGAACGTGTACAGCCTGTCATGAGCGGGTAACTGGCGGGAAGCCCTCTTATGCTACCTAGGCATCAAGGCTGCCAGAACCGAGACCCTCACTAGGCTTTCGCAGAATAACATAGTAAGGAAATGAGGGGCTCGTTGGGGAAATACAGAAACATAGGTCGGCAGTCTACAACGCCAAAGGAGGCATAGGGTTGTGGTTAGGCTCTATTTTTTACTACGGTTAATGAAGTTAAGATTTTTTTTTAAATATAAGGAAGAAAAAAAGAATATATATATATATATATATATATATATATATATATATATATATATATATATATATATACACAAAGTAGAAGTACGCTCTTCGGAGACTTTATTTCCAACGTTTCGACCTGAGACAGGTCTTCCTCAGGAATATTATATATATATATATATATAATTCAACGAGTGCGCGTGCGTGTGTGTGTGTGTGTGTCTCGAATTAGAAAGAGAAATTAGTGGCTTTTGGAATTAATGCAGAGATAAGGGTAGGCAATCAAGAAAGCCAAGGAAAGCAAAGTTGAGAAATTGGTAGGTCATTTATTATCGTTTATTATAGTGGGTCATTTATTACCCTTATTTCTATATACTAAATTTAGGAACTGGTTTTTGGGTTGCATTTCTTGACGTACTTAGTATGTCACGCAGTCTTTTCAGTAGTTTTGCATTAGTAATTGCATGCGTTTGTAGTTAAGTGCTATTATTTTGAAACGATCTTAAAACGATTTTTGAAACTGTCTAGGTAGAGATGGAATTTTAATGAGGAAATAGAAACCCGGAGAGGTAAGCGTGATCCTATGGGCTGTGACCTGGTATCCTATGCGGGGTTAAAAGAGCGTGTAGCATAGGGTGGAAGGTATTTAAATTATGAGCGGGAGGTAAGGGTATAACATATGACAAAAAAGCAGGTAAACGTGATCTAAAATTACCGCGTCACACTGGAGCACAATAAAGGGGCGGAAGCGAGAGCGCCTAGGGAGGTTCCGAGAGAAAAGGGAAATGAAGAGATCGAATTCACATTTGATTTAAAGCAAACCGCGCGACGGATTCTTCGTGCAGCGATTGGTGTTTTGTGCGAATATTTTGTGCGGAAAGAGAGGGATAAAAAGCAAGAAGAAATACACAAAAAAAATGCCATAAACTCGTCCTCAAAACGCACGGCCTGAACTCTCCCCGATTGTTGTCCGAAACTCCACAGCCACTGGGGCGGATTGTCATAATGTTAAAGAATTTGAATTTGCAAGCAGAGGTGTGTACTTACAGTTAGGAATGCGTTGCGCTTGTAGTGCATCTCAAGCAGTGATGTCGTCTTGACACAACACAAAAGTTCTACAGGTGCCATAGAACGCCTTTTCACTCACGCAAAGTTGTTTTTATACGGGAAAGCGAAAGGAAGGTTTTCAAAGGAAGGAAGCTCAGAAAGTTGCAGAGGAAATCTGCGCCTGTGTGGCTACGATGTGGGTGAGAAAATATTCACCCTTTTAATGAGTAGCATTCTTTGCAGAATACCCCAGATTTCCAACCGTGTGACGCCCTGCATTTACACAGAAATGCGTAGCACATCTAATCGTTATAACAGCGCGATCAGAGATCAGCGGTCGAAAAGAACTGTAAAAAGCAAAAAATATAAGAAATATAAAAAAATATTCAAATTATAAAAGATAACTTACGAAATCCAAAATATGGATCCTGTTCAGCTCTCCAGAAAAACGAAGACGAAAATAAGAAAGTCCGGAAAAGAGCTACGGAAACAAGAATAAAAACTTGTGCAATCAGACCAAATGTTTAACGCACTGCATTTGCACAAAAATGCATAATTGACGGAGTTAACAAATTTATTTGGCATAACAGCGTAAATTTTTGAAAATTATCACGGAAGAATCCAGGATTTAAGAACCCATGATTTATTTTCCAAGCAGGGTTTGCTTAAAGCTAGTCAAGTGTATTATTACAAATTGCTACAGTACACCAGAAATAATAATCTTTATAACCACTATACACCTCAGCCAGCGAGTCGGTACTGCCTGCGTGGTAGACTTAGAAAAACACCACAGATTCGTACGAATTATGGCAAACAACATATTGATTTCCAGATACCATGGCTATTAAATAAAATTGAGGAAAACTATGATTGTAGCAGACTGCTGTCTAACAAATTCATTAAAAAAATGCTTCTAGAACTTTGTATTGAATACTCCTAATATGCCTGTTAGTGCTATTTTTTGGTGTCTGTAAATGTATTATTTCATTTATTATATGTATACTTTAATGTAGTATACTGTATGTATACTTAATATGCCTGTTAGTGCTATTTTTTTGTTCTGTAAATGTATTATTTCATTTATTATATGTTTACTGTAGTATGCTCTATGTATACTTAATATGCCTGTTAGTGCTATTTTTTGGTGTCTGTAAATGTATTATTTCATTTATTATATGTTTACTGTATGTATACAAGATGTAGTTTAAACAATAATTTGTGTGTTTGCAAGCTACAGACTAACTTTTTTGTATTTAAGTATTCTACAGCTGAACGAGAGAGCCTGTGAATATATGTATTGATTCCCACTCTCCTCACCCTACTCACGTTTCGAGTATATTTTTGTGTGTGTGAAATTGAATATTATTGTACTGATTCTGTACTGCTGGATTGCCCTGTGAAGCAAGAGCCTCTGTCAGGCTGTAGCCTTTAGCTCTTGCTTCACTTTCCACTGTTGGAAAGTGAATAAACTTCAAACTTCAAATGTAGATAATTTTAGATTTAGAAAAACAAAGTGATATTTAGAAAAACAAAGTGTACACAATAATAAAAATAAATACTAAAAGATAACTTACAAAATCAGAAATATAGATCCTAAACCCCTCCCCCGGAAAACGAAGACTAAAATAAAAAAAAAAAACCAGAAGAGAACGACGGAAACATGATAAAAAAATCGCGGAAACAGGCCAGCCGTTTAACGCCCTTCATCTGCACAAAAAATCATAGTTGGCGGAGTCAGCACGTTTCATCGGTATCCAGAAGGGTAATCGATGGAAAAATATTTTGACGAGCCAAAAACACAAGATTTTTTTAAATTATAAAAGAGAATTTATAAAATCAAAAATGTGGATCTTATACATCACCCCCAAATAACGAAGATGAAAATATAAATTTTGCTAAAGTACGACGGAAACACGGATGAAAAAAATTCAAGGAAACTTGCACTCACGCGCAAGACTTGAATGGCGAAGCTATTGTTGGTGATCAGTGGCGGACACAAAGTTGAGTTCTAGTATCGTTGTAGTGTCGTGGATTACGTCGGCGGCATGGCATTTCAATGACCTTATGCTGAACAAGGCCAGAGTGAGCCCGTCGTTTTGGTCGAATTTCTCGTGCGCCCCTCTGAAATAGAGAGAGAGAAAAACTTTTATTGACACCACTGTCCTAAGGGGCCGCCATGGCTGCCAGAAGGGCCGCCCCCACGGCTTCTGCTCGGATGACCAGTGGGCGCTGGGAGTCTTCGTCCGAGCGGCCCAGGAACCCTCTCTGGTAGCGCGACTTACTGTCTTTAGCGAATGCTTTGCACACAGCCTCTCGAAGCGCAGTGTCTTCCTCGGCCATGCGAACTATACGCGACCGGGCCATGAGGAGTCAGTGATCAGTGCCTGCAGCAGCTTCGACATTCAAGTCGCGGCTCTTCCCCGTACAGAGCGCATGCGCACGACGACGCGAGGACGAACGAGCGAGGGGCGTACGCTATGACGTGCACTAGCGGCGTCAAATGAAACGCGAACGCGAAAATACGAACCAGAGCGTGCATAATAGAAAATATACTGTTCGTAGAGTTCATACAATGGCACGCTATTGGTGTATTTAGAAATCCACTTTTCCTAACTTTGTTTTTGTAACCAAGCCACGCATCATTTTGGCTTGCATGGAAAGAAATTGCGCTATTTTCGTGTTCGCGTTTCATTTGACGTTGATAGTACGTCTTTCTAGTTCCGAGAGTGTTGCCCCGACACGACGAACGCTGGAACCTTTTTGAGGCCAAGCCAATCTCCTGAAGTGGATATGTTTGGCTTGACGAACTTGTCCACGAGGCGCGCGGCGAACGCTGCAGTTTTTGTAGCGAAAGCTACACTACGCTACCTCGAGCGCTCTTCGCGGGGTGACCAGTTTTGACCTTGGGAGCTAGAGGTCAAACCACACCGCGTTCAACGAGCGGCCGGCACGGAGCAGCGGCCCGATGGCGGGGAGAGATAGGCGGCAGGGGAGAGATGGGCTTATTCTTGGATGAAACCAGCGCGAACTGAAACAAAGATAAAGGAAGTGAAACGAAAGAACAACCGCTGGCCTAAAAACGAAAGTTTATAATCACGAAGGGTGAATATAAACACTTAACACAAAACAATAAAAAACCCTGCGCATAAGCAAAACAAGTTTACAAAAACCACGGTGATAAGGCAACTAGATAGATACCGGCTACAGTCAAGGCCCACGCACATAGGCAATTGCTTTAGGATGAAGACATACGTACTTGCTCAGCTGACACACTCAAGGCATTTCTGTTCCTTTTTTCGAAAAAAGCCAGATCCACCTAACGCGAATTTCAGAAACATGAGAAATGTGGAGTCATTCTATCTGCTTTCTACGGTTAATTTAATTTTTAAAGGTTGGGACTGTACATACGTTTTGTCGAATTTCATGCACTTATCACTCCAAACCTGAATGCTTAATTTTTTTGCTTGAAGAAAATGCTTATGTGTTCTTTGGCCTAAGCTGCATGCTGATGTGGCACTCCATGTAATCGTGAATTCATGATGAGCTTACGAGTAATACCTACACGACCGCAAAACGACCGTTCCAAAGGTCTTCCAAAGGCCTTCAATCCAATTGTCTTTCGAGTGCCCCATTGTAAATGCATAGGGCGCACTTGTAAGTGGGCGTTCAACTGCCAATCGAAAGCTGCTGTGTAGCACAGGTCTAAAACATACCAACCAACATGCAAAGGTCAGCCGGCTCGCTCATGAGTGCACTCACGCACCATCCGCTCGCCACTTGCGCCTGAGGGATGAGTGAGCCTCGCCATCGTTACCGGCAAATCGTGAGCGGTACCGGCTGACCCTGATCATGGCTCATTGATACCACCAAAGCTAACATTTTATACTTTATGAAAAAGGAACGTTGCTTTTCAGCGAAATATGTAAAAGCTTGTTTTGTACAAAGCTGTGAGAAAAGTAAATAAAATAAAAAGCGTCGAGGAACAACCTGTAATAAATATTTCCTAGAGATCATTTCAAAAAATGCGCACAATAATTGTTTTGTGAAATAACCATAATAAAACACAGATGCACTCTTAATAAAAATTGAGGCTTTTTTTCCCGAAATGAGCCGATCCACCTAACGTGAATTTGAGAAACAAGCGGAAGTTTGTTGCCGGACCTAAACGCAAAGCTGTGAAAGCTATTATATGATATATTTTTTATGTAAGCTAGGCGAAATTTACGGCCACAAGTAATTAAAAATTATGCCGTAAATTTGAGCAATATTGGGTTGATAAGTTTGGATTTCGCTTATATTGAATTTAAACACTCAGGTTGGCGTGGATTCTTATGAATACTTAATTCACATTCACTTTCAGGCATTGTGCGATTGAGTTTTGGCGGAAAAGGCATTAACCATACGCAAAAGGGCCTCAAGAACACTAGAACTATACATGAAGAGCAGGTGAGTCCTCTTGGCACCATTAGCAGATCTTTTCGAATTCTTCCCTAGGAGAATTTTCGTGGGTACGCCTGAAGGCGCTCACGAAGTAAGCAAGGTCTTCCTTGTTTTGCCATGAATTTCCGATACGCTTCACAAGAAGGCTGCTCATATCTCGGTCACCTTAATGAAGTTTTTCGTACTCTCAGTAGGGGGGGTGAGGGCGGTTGATTTGCCAGGGCTTGTAAGCGGCGGCTATTTAGTTAAGTACTAAAATGATAAGTATGGGAGTAAAAAATAAGTACAACCAGAGTTATTTCGTATGGACGGCTGAGACAAAATTAAATCATTGTTTCACATCCCTCAGTTTCATTTAGTCCACTTCTTCCGCTCACTTCCTCGTCGACATCTGGGGACAGATCTTTCGCCGATCTCCTAATGCCGTCTGAATTCAGCTCTCCAAGAAATTTGTCATCCCATGTCCACCACCCTTCTGTCCACCTCATTATTCATCAAATCACTGCGCTCCAAACATCACGCTGCCAAGTCCGAATCGACTGGACCCCCGGTCATGAACCAGCCGCTCCTGGGAAACAAGCAGGTCACGTGGCTGCACAGGAGGCCCTTCTTACAATAGCCTCCGATGGACCCCCGGCACCTCCCTTCTCGGACCTCCCTGGCCCAACTGCCCTGACGATGGCCCCACTCTCTCTCCCGCAATCAGACTCCGTATATTCAGGTAACTGAAACAGCAACGCCTCAAGGCACTCACCCCTTCAGGCCACCTCACCTCCTTCCCCACCCTGACCCGAGCACAAGAGATCTTCTTGAATAAGTTCCTGACCAACACCTGTACGGCACCAGAGACCATTCCACAATGGTATTATCCACAGCACGCCCCCCAATGTCCCTACTCCCACCGTGCACTCCACCGCAGCCGATCTCCACCACCTCACCTGGCACTGCCCCAAGTTCTCTCGCTTTCGTACATTCACTCCCCCTCACCACGACATCTTCGAATGCCTCATTTATGCCAATAAAAGCGGCCTAGTACGGGCAATTTCGCAGTGGTCTGCACGACTTCTGAAGAGATCCTTTGAAGACGACGTCGTAAAGACTGTGCTCCGCCCCCCCCCCCTTCCCTTCCTCCCACCTCTGGCCTTTGGCCTTCCTTTCTAATAAAGTTAACAACAACAACATAATAAGCCAGCTTCGAAAAGCAAAAAAAAATCTTCCGAGAACACTCACGAAACAGTCTGAACCGTGAAGCCAAAAGCAAACTCTCATTGGAAAAATGAATTCGGCTCATTTTGATCCGTAAAACAGAACTATTTTCAGGGCGTTTTCTCAACTATTTTCTTGCCACCCTTTTTTTAGGAGAAAGTTGCCGATTTTTTCTTGCCACTGCAGTTTTATCCGACTTAGCTTCGGTTTCTGAATCTGGCTCATTTCGAAAAAAAACGCCTCACTTGTGTAGTCTTTCTGCTATGTGGAATGCTTCCATAATTTCGCAGGGAGTTTGTTCGTGGTGCCTACATAAAATGTCAGTGGCAGGAAAATTAGGTTTGCATCCGCGGCACTAAGTACAATGCGAAGAAAGATGGGATAATGGGGGGCCCTTTAAGACAATTCATGCTCTCTCAAACTCACGTTAATACAACATCTGTTCCACTTCATTTGTCTTTGTTTAGGTTCGCGTTGGTTTCATTCAAGAATATGTATTTCCAACTAGCCTAGTTTCGGCCCTTCTGGCGAGATATAGGCAGGAGAGAACGGAGACTTGCGCGGGGCCCGGGTCGCCACCTGGCCGAGCGGTTTGCACTGAGCAGTACGGCAGAGAGACAGGCGGCAGGGGAGAGAGGCGAGGAGAAACGGAGATGTGCGCAGAACCAACGCCACCTAGGGCGTTGGCAGAACCCGTGTCGCCACCTGGCGGAGGAAGGAAAGGAGGCCGCCGCCTCAGCGATAAGCGCGCGCTACAAAGGAAGGGCGGGAGGCCAGGTGCGGCACAGAGCCATGTGCGATGAAGGAAGACGAACATTCAGCTGTGGTCGCTCGTACAGCGGCGAGGCTTAAAAAACGTTGTGAGGCGAAAAAGATGTTGAATAAGCAGTGTATTCATTGTAAACATGTCTATCATTGCGAAATCACATCTCGCCACACCTCGACAATGAGCCTAGGGCAGTGAAGCTTTCGCTATCAACTAGGGTTAACCAAAGCTAAACCACATTTTTTTTTTCTTTTTGACCAGTCTCCCTAAGTGGGTATGCTTAGCTGGACGAACATGCGCTCAAGGCACGCGTGCACGACCGCTCGGCATTTTCTTGGCATTTTTAACTGCGGACATCATACACAAACGATTTGCTCAACAGCTTCGTTGTTAAAAATCGAGAAAACGCAACAACCATGTAACACCCTACATTTGCACCAAAATTCAATTTGCCTACAAGCGTATTGTTAGGCCTCACATTTGGCGCTATACTTTGGGGTTTCTGGTGTAATTTATTTTGTGCCTTCTCCTTCTTCCCTTCGTTGCTATGACAAAGAGCTTTGGCCAATCGCCTTCGTTAGGCCGACGTGTAGCTTTAACGTCTGATAACTATAGCTTTAACTTTAACGACGTGCCAAGCAACGTCAAGCCCATTGTACGTTAAGCAGAGGGAACCGACTAACGACGACCTCAAAGCGAAACGCCCGGCCCAACGACTTAAGCATACCCGACAGTTGCTGACTTCAGCTTAAATCAATATTTTACCACCACCACTACTGACCTTACTTTCACTGAAGTTTACAACATTCCCACAACATCCCCAGCATTGTCTTAGTCTCAATTCAAGAGCACGTGGAGCCCGCTTGTTCATGTGGCATGCGCTACCACTGTTAAGGACAGGTATACGAGCTTACCCTTATTTACATGGTATTCTTATTGCGTGTTTGGTTTTCTATTCGAGTTTTAATATTTTTGTTTTCTCTTTTTGTTGACTTGTAGATTTCTTCCCCGCGGCATTTAGGTTAACGTTAAGCTGCACCTTGCACCGGCTAAGAATAATATTTTCTCATGCTTGGCAGTCACCTGGCTGTTGAGTATGTGTGAATCTTCGAGGAACATAGTCGCCATCGTCATCATCATCAGAACAACGCGGGGGACTTCCTTTCTGCCGGGCTTTCATGTTGAGTCTTCTTTCGGCTGCCGCGTTGACCACCACAGCCAAGGTCACCCGACAGGCCTGCCGCGATATCTTATGGCAAGTAAAGAACGAGAAGGGGGCGATGACAAGAAGGGCGAGAAACACGGGGTGGGCGGGACTGCTGCTTCTTCCCCGGCCATTTCCTCGGTCACACGCGCCGACCACAGAGCGTCGGATAAAGAGCCCACACGAAGCACGCCTAGGAGCCACGGCAAGAAGGATTTTTCTTCAGAGTCCCCGAAGTCGCGAGATAAAGCGCCGGGCAAGGGAGCAGGAGGAGCCGAGCCCCTAGGCACTGCGGGCGACGAAGAAGGCGAACGGAAGCAGCTGTGCGAGGCCGAAAGGAAACGGGAGAAAGCGGCAGCCACGGACATGCCGGCACCACCGTTCCTCAGCCCCGAACCTGGAGGCTTAGCGCCGAACAAGGATGCAGGAGCCGAACACCAACACGCTGCGGGAGACGAAAAAGCAGCATTAAGGCAGGGCAACGCCGAAAGGAAGCAGGAGGAATCGCCAGCCACGGACACGCCGGCACCACCGTTTTTAGGCCCCGAACCGGGAGGCGCAGTTGCTGCAAAGCCGGTAAGTGGAGAAAAATAACTCGTCCGCTCCTGAAAACGAGTGCGTCGCCACGTGGCAACTTCAGAAAATACAGGGAGATAGAAAATAAAGCAACAGTTTACTGCCTTACCGCCGAAAGCTACAGTCGTTTGCCTACAGTCGTCTTGCGAAAAATACACCCCTTTCGCGGCTACAGAAGATGGAGGGGCAGGGCAACAGGTAGCCACTTCGCAGATCTTTGCGACAGTTCGTTTATCCGCAGCATTCAGTTATCGGATATTGTTTCTTGGTTATTAACATTTACTAAAGCCTTTTAAAGAATAATCACAGGAGGTGACCAGAGCATGCTTACTATGTTCTTTTAAGAAACCCCGGCGTCGACGGCGCCTGTAGCACCGAAACGGTACCTTAATTCCCATTGGGTGCAACGCGTCGCGCGGCTGCATGGCACGTGCCCGAGAAGTGAATCACAAAGGAAAGGATCATTTAATTGCGCCTCCGCTGAGGCAACACCTGGGCACGCGCAACACCACGTCCCCGTGGGAAAGCCGAGAGGGTGGTTTGATTTCAGCCTCGCACTCCCCTGCTGCTGCTGCTCCTCTCGCCAGGCGGCGCAACAGTCACCGTGTGAGCCAGCGTGCTTTGCGCATCGCTGGGCACCCCACGGCTTTTTAACAGCGCAGCTGTTCAGAGGCTCGCCGTTACTCCAGGCGAAGGTCCCCGCCTGAGCCGACAGATGGCGCCGGCGTATCGACGGACGTCCAGTGTGCGATCTTGGTTCGTGCGCTGGGGCACACGTCCACTCCCTGTATATGCATTGACAAAATACCAGACATCCGTGAGTGTGTTTCGAGTACGTATATACCGTGGCAACTGGCGTTGTCAGCAACCCCCGCCTTTGCGGGAGGTGGCCGCCCCCAGCGTGCCGAAGTCAGTTCCGCTGTTTAAGAAGATTTCACAGGTGCGGATATATTTATATTTATCGGAATTATTTTGTCACGAGTGGTCCAAAAAATTCTCGGAAACAATCGATCCATATCACCAGTACTTGACCTAAGCACCCACGCTATCCGGCCTCGTGGGAAATAAAGCGGCTCACGAACTCACCCGAAGGTTCACGATCCGGACAGAGCCTAATCTCTGTCCCTATCACGGACGCGGTCTGCGTGTTATCGCTTGGTCACATTTAATGATATAACCGCACTCTACCGCCGCTGCAGAAATTGGATAACTACAAAGCGCACATTTGGCGTTTTCTACAAACACTTCCCCAACTCAGGCAGCCTGCTACACATACACCCGAGCCTCTACCCAACCGCGGCCAGCCGCCCGTGCCGACAACACAACGGCCTCATTCACATGAGATGGGCATAACTCAGGATTCGTTCCTCTTAACTCTGTGGACAGAGTGCTACTTTATTGAGAGCAATGACCTCCTCAGGGGAGTGATGCCCTCTTCTCAGGTATCCATGCGCCGTCTTGGCTACAACCGCTCTCTCAACAAGCTGGAGCTAGTCCGCGAGACGCGAGCTGGAGGAGAACAGCAAGGTCGGGCTCCATGGCTCCGATCTGGACCTTTAGGGCAGTGGAGGTCAACGGTGCGTGGATGCCAGCTGCTACAAGCCCGGCCTGGATAGCATTGACCAGGACAAAGCTTTCTCTCCGTCACTCTTTTTCTCTCTCAAAGTGCACATAAAACCTGTTTTGGGCGCACCACATTGATTGTGAAACATTTAATGCTAATGGTACGCTCGGATACCTCAAGAGAAATTTCGCCCTCGCGCCGTCATCCTTAAAAAGAAACTATAAATCTACGTTCAACCCAGACTTGAATACGCTTCATCAGTTAGGGATCCTGGCTATGTAACACTATCCAATAAAATTCAAACTGTGAAAGACCGTTCCGCAAGATTATTTCCAGCTATCCAGTGTAACCACCATGAAATCAATGCTACTCTTTCCACATGCCGGAAGTTGCCTCGCCTTCGTGTTCGGCAAAAGGTGTACCACCATAACCCCATTCATTTCCGGCCACCTCATTCACCATCCTAAGATTTATGTTCCTCACCAGAATACCGTAGCATACTCGCATTCTTTTCTGCAACAAACGTACCGCGATAGGAACCGCCTGCCTGCCTGCCTGTCTTACTACTCATCCTTGCTCACCCCAACGCTTTCGGGAAGCACTATATATAAATCATGTCAAGCGTTCATTCGCTGAAACCTCTTCTTTTCTTTTTTATGAGGCGTGGGCGTGTACAATATATTGTCAACTTGTATTAATGTGGTTATAAGCTATTTCTATCATGTAACACGGTGTTTTGAGTGTGGTGCATAAGGTTGTAATTCTAGTATTTGTACTGATGACAGCGTCGATAGACCCCGTCGGGACGATGACCCTCCTCCCTTCTCCTGGTTTTGTCGTCTCCCCCATCCATCGGAGGAGTAGAAGCCCTTTGGGACGGCCTTGCCGGCGACCTTCGTCGCAGCTGTGGGGAAGGCTTTCGTTTCCTCCCAAACTTCGGGGGCGGCGGACATCCTGCTCGCACACGTCGTTCAATGAGTTTGTCCGGAGCTGTGGCCCAGAGCGGTCGCATCAAGACTTGCTCCCGTGGCGGTTTCTGGGTGCCAGGGCCCCACGAATTTCTCGCCAACCGCGCGGCGGTTCGGCACCTTTTTGGCCTCCGGGACCCTAACAGGGATCGTGCCCTCTTGTGCGCGGCGGCACCGTTTAATTGTAATCCAGTTTTCATTGTCGTGTGTTATCTTATGTTCATGTTTCGTCGTCCCCTGTAAATAAGTGTAAATAGACTTTTCTTCATCTACTTGCCTCGTCTCGTCATCCGGTCCTCACACGACTCCACGGCGACACCAACCACCTTCTTCAACGAACCTAACTTTAGTGGCGCAGCCCAACAGCGTCGTAGACATCTTCGTCGTTTTTTGATGACGAACTAGTGAACGTAGTCTGACCGACGACAGCTCGGGAAGTGAGAGCGAAGGAAGTCGACAACACGCAAGGACAACGACGAAGCAGGGCGGCTGCGCGCCGCCTACGAGACAACGGATGGATTAGTTTTCCTTCCGGGGAAACTTCACTTCAGGACCTTCCGATCCCCGAGAGAGACGAGTGGGACGGACGTGTGTGGTGCAGCGAAGCGTCCGTATCATCGACGCTGAGTGGTCCGTCTCTGTACCTTTCTTGTTTTGGAGGGACATCCTCATTGCCAGAGCCCACCATTGCAAGAGATAAAGAACTGGAGGCCGAACGCGCAAAACGCGAGAGCTGGAGCGGCTTTTAAGGTTGGTTGAAGCGGAATTCCGGGCGCGTCCGGGAAACGAGAACGTTGTGCGGCCATGCTGCAGTTGTGGTCAGACAACACATTCGTCCGCTGACTGCCGCCGTTACCACTATCTCGATCGCGAAGCCAGTCCACCCCCACAGAGGGAACGGTGGGTTGAAGTAGCTGATTCGGAGGCAGGTGAAAAGCCGCGTCTGGTCACTGCAGCGGTTTCCGGGATCTGTAAAAGACGGCCATACAAAGTGGGCGGCCGGCTAGTGGGGCCGAGTGCCCCTGCTAAGCCATTCAAGCTGAGCCTCAACGCAGTGAACGAAATTACGCTGTTGAGAAGGATTTTTACCCCTGATCAGCTGACCAGGTCGGCGAAATCTGCCTCACTGGCAGAAGCTTCCCGTGAAGGCGCGACCGCGAGCTCCGCGGTTCATTCCCCGTCGAGGGGTAAGGTCGGCGGCTCCTCGACTACACAGCCAAGGGTAGCGGGCTCTTTGGGCCAGACCACGGGTCAGGCAGGCACGCTTGCCTTGGCTGCACGGGCCGGAAAACTGGTGGCGGGCTTGGTCAGCGACTGCCCCGGGGGAGCAAATGAGCCGGGCAATATCGAGGCGCCTCTGCTGAGATTTTCGGCGGTAGATGTAGAGGCGGTCGGTCAGACAGCCAACGCCCACTTGGGTGCTTCAAAACCTCTGCCGTATCACCAACGGCCATGCCCGAATGGGTCGCTTGAGGCAGACGCAGCCGCAGAGGTTTGCGGTGATAAAACTCCAGCAGGCACGACGGCAGACGGCAGAGTACGAACACCGGCCGGTGGTGCCCTGGCGAGAGACCCGGATTTGCGCGCCATCCAGCCCCCGTCCGCACAGACTTGTGCTCGCGACCAGGCCTACCCGCCGGTGTTCCCTTACTTCGACGAGCCATTATCCGGAAGCAATAGAGGCTTGCGGAATCCGCCGGGTGACATATTTAGTCCGCCTAAGGGTAGACGAGGCTCAGCAGCGTCGAATGTGGTTGACCACCTTGCTACTCACAAATCTTTGCCCAGTCATGTCCCACCATGCTCAAACGGGTTTGCGGTGGCAGAACCTCCCTCGGACAGTTGCGGGGTCGGAATTCCCGCACGCATAGCGGCAGCCGTACGCAGTGGGCTAACGCACACGGCTGACGTTCTGACGGGCGACATTGCCTCGGACGGCACTGGGCCGACGTCCGCACAGGCTTGTGCGCTTCCTCAACAAGGTCCGCCAGTACCAATTAATGTTGACAAGGCGTCAACGAGCTGTGACAACGGCTCCAATGTTGCGCTAGACAAGCTTTTGGGGTCGCCTAAGTCTAGGCGCAGCTTCACAGCATCGAACGCTGATAAACTGCTGCTTGCGGGAGCAGTAAATCGAGGGTCGCCGATGAGAGCGAGCGTAGACAAAGGGGCAGCGGAGAGCCACTTTGCATGCGCTGGAGGGGAGAGTGTCAAACGCGTGCATGAGAAAGGAAGCGTCTTAAAGCTTCGGCTCCTGGCCATGCGTGTGGTTCTGGCATTGTGGGCTTCCCTCACAGGTTGCAGAAGCGGATCACCTGACGCCTCGTCGAACGCTGAACATCGCGATTGGCGCAACAACCAGGGTGTGGACTTTCACCTCCAAGCAGCGCCCGATTAAGTCGAGTGTTACGGGCGACAGAGAGGAGGAACCTTGGTGAAGTGATTGAACGCTCGTGTGCGGTTCGTTCCGCTGCTGTTTCTTTTAGATGCGAAGCATCTTATGGTCGGGGCTATTTATTTCCCTTGTTGTTGTTGTTGCGCCGTCCACACCCCCACTGCGCATGCTCGGCTTGCTGAACGCCCGGTGGTGTCTTACCCTTTCATGCCTACTGGAGTGACAGTGTTGCCGGTGTCTTCCTGGGCCGACACGAGACGAGCACGCTTCACGCGCCTTCGACGTTTCATCGTCGTCGGCAGCGGCGTGCGTCGGCGAGTCTCGGCGGGCCGTGATTACAAGCAGCCCACAACCATCCGGGGAACGTGCATCGACCTCATCTTCATCAACTTTAGGGTTCATCCACTACAACAGCCCTTGACTTTACATTTCACAGACCATAAGGCGGTCATAATCAAAGCGGAACGCCAACCACAGCTCGACGTCCCCTACGTTGAACATGATGATGATAATGCCTAAATAAAGACAAACTCATACCACGTACAACGTCTCTCTCTCTCTCTCTCTCTCTCTCTCTCTCTCTCTCTCTCTCTCTCTCTCTCTCTCTAATGCCTCTCCACTCTAACTACCCCTCCAATAAAATTACACCATCTTCCCATAGGGGAACCCTGAGTAGTATGCGAAACAGCCATGGGGTCAACGCAATTTCCCATTTCGTAGTTGCGATAAGTGAAAAGTGTGGTAGTTACCATGGAAACCAAACGGAAATATAACGGTAGCTAAGTACCTCAACCTAACGGAAACGACGAACTGAAAACTAATGGGCACTTGAATTGACCCCATGGCTGCTTCGCATACTACTAAGGGTTCCCTCCGGGAAGATGGTGTAATTTTTTTCCCTTCTTTGTGCTTTGGGCGGAAAGTAACGCTCCACCCTGTGCTTTGTTGCTTTATTAGGCTCCGTGCGCTGGTGTTTTGAGCGCGACCGCAGAGCCGCCGAACAGCGGCGCCGTCGAAAATCGGATGTTGGTCACCCCGAAAGAGCGGCTTACCGGGCGGAGATTCCGCAGTCGTTGTGAAAAAGTCGAGCTAGTAGTGCGCATTTCTGTACGTATTTCTGAGTCTACGGCTCCGCAACATTTTAAAAAGGTCGCGAGGAGACTGACGAAAAAATAGTTTATCTCGGTTCCCTTGAAATGAAGCGGAAAGGCGACAGCGATGAACCCGCGCAGTGCGACGGGCAATGTAAACAACGCCGATCGACTTCTGGCCATAGGCGTTCGTTTTGCTGTTTTGTGTGATTGTGGTTTATACTCTAGGATCTTGTTTCTGTGCACACCTGCTATCAACTTTGCAGGGGACCTGTGACAGCCGGCGCCCGGCGAAACTTGCATAGGCAACGCGAACTTCATCGGGAACAAAAACAGCGCGCCATCACACACGCCACAATCTTACCTGAGTGCTACGGAATATGACGCAGCGTAACGGTTGACACGAAACTGTAGTGATCCTACAGGCAACCACCGCAGCTAAACGAATGGGTTATTAATACGCGGGTCAATCATCTTGAAGCAGTGACGGTGCCGGTCGTTTTCTTTTTTCTTTTTGTCGCTGAGCTTATGCTTCCCCGGCATTTTAGCATTACGTGTTGCTCATGCTTTACCAATCTGTATCGGTTATTCCTCTTCTGTATTATGGTGCTCATCGCTGCTTACCCCTTCCTAGGTGTACGCGCGGAGGTTCTGCCCGTGCGGCCTCGGCGGCTGCTTTGACGCAGATATCGCGGCCAACTCCATACGACTAACATTTCGTTGATTCGGACAGAGCTGGAACACCGGCGTTGATACCGGCGCTAAAATTTGGCAATAGCTGCCCGGTGCTCACAGTTATGAGTTGACGAACATAGCAACTGCATCATCATGTTTACGCGAGCCGTGGCACCCGGCCTTGCGCGTGCACCTTCCCCCGCGTACCTTGCTTAGACTCACTGAACTCATAATAAAGGGCAGAGATGCGTGAGCCACGTGTTTACAACAGAACTCACAACCATTCACTGTACCCGCCTCTATCTAAAAGTCGCAGCCCAGGGTCACGTCTGTCATGTGCCCAACGCCATTGCCGGAAACATCGGACGGTTCCGTTGCGTTCGCTAGCTCCTCCCGGATGCACTAAACATCGTTTGTGGCGTGTAGCTGGCGACCACGTTTTGAGGTTTTCTTATATGAAAAAGAAAACGAGCCAATATATCCCATCTCTCTAAAACCGTTAAAACGAGCGCGCTGGTTTGAGCAGTCATCGCAGCGTAGCACGGGCGGTACGGGGAAGGGCGCAAGCGATGACATCCGATAAATGCCTCCAATGGCCGTAGATGGCGCTAGTTGTTCAGGCGCTGGTGTCGCCACCACACCAGCGCGCGGAGCCCATTGCGTTCTTCATTTGGTTGCCGTTTCCTCTTGTTCTTTCCCTTGTTCTCGCGAGTGAGCCTTAATTTTGCCTTCGTTATTTATCCCCCACGCGGGTATTTTTGCTGGTTACATGATGTTCTCCTGTTATGCATCCTTTGTGTTTTATTTCTCTTGTGTAGCATTTCACTTTGGGCTTTGCTCGCAAGCACAAATCCGCTTCCATGCATGGAGTCCTCAAGGGATATTCCTCGCGGTTTTTTGTTTGGTTGGTTGGTTGGTTTACGGTGCTGTAATCACTTTGTTTGGGTGCCTGTAGTAGTCCAAGCAGTCGTGACACAGGCTTTTGATGGGGGAGCTGTAATGATTGATGACAGCGCCGATAGACCCCGTCGGGACGATGACCCTCCTCCCTCTCCTGGTTTTGTCGTCCCCCCCCCCCCTTCCCCCCCATCCGTCGCCGGAGTGGCAGCCCTTTGGGACGGCCTTGCCGGCGACCTTCGTCGCAGCTGTGGGGAAGGCTTTCATTTCCTCCCGACTTTCGGGGGCGGCGGACGGGGGAGGAGGGAGGGGAGGAGCGGGGGTCAAACCCTAATTGGCAGGTGCGCTACTGTGGGGAGGCGGCTTGCTGGCTTCCTGCTCGCACGTCGTTCAAGGAGTTTGTCCGTTCGCTGCGGCCCAGAGCGGTCGCATCAAGACTTGCTCCCGTGGCGGTTTCTGGGCGCCAGGGCCCCACGAATTTCTCGCCAACCGCGCGGCGGTTCGGCACCTTTTTGGCCTCCGGGCCCCTACCAGGGATCGTGCCGCGATACCCCCTTGTGCGCTGCGGCGCCGTTTAATTGTAATCCAGTTTTCATTCTCTGGAGTTATCTTACGTCGTCCCCTGTAAATAAGTGTAAATAGACTTTTGTTCATCTACTTTTCGTCATCCGGTCCTCACACGACTCCACGGCGACACCAACCACCTTCTTCAACGAACCTAACTTTACTGTATTCTTGTTTCGTTATTTGTGCTTCTTTTTTAGATAACTTGTAAGCATTGCGGTTTCTAAACTGTGCTTTTCGTTCAGTACGAATGTACTAAACTTTGTTTAGTTGTCATATGCATGATTTTATTTATTATTCATCTCCTAAAACCCACTTCCTCTATAATTATGTTTGCCCCGAGGCTAAAATAAATAGAGTGAACGTCAACTTAGCATACGCCCTCTTAACACGAAAGGTTTAGCAAGATGAGCGGCCACTATCGTTCGTTTTCGTTTCTACATTGTGCGCGTTTATCATCAATCTAATTTCATCTTCCTTTTCGACGGGCGATCATCATCATCTCTGCTTGCTGAAACGGTTGCTGTTCTTTTGTAGCCGGTCCCGGCGCTCGCCAATAAAGCAGACCTCAAACGTTCTCACCGACTCTATTTCAACAAATAAACCGCGAATATGATGCCACTCCAGAGGTTATGATCTGGCAGAATTTGTGTGATTCCGTTAATAACACTACATAGGCTCGCAAATAACAGCTTAATACATGATCGTGGGAAGCCTTCATGATCCCGTGTATACGTGGCCCATTGTCCATTACACTTAGCCGGGCGAGGGAATTGATTAGTGATTTGCACATCTACAACTGCAGGCACCTTCAAGCGATGGCGACAATGGTAACATTGGCACGGGTTCTGTCCCCGGGGCCAACAAGCCGACTACCGGACCAAAGAAGTTCACTATGGCAGTTATCGTCGTCGGTGTGGCCCTGTTCCTCTTCGTCGCAATCTACACGAGAAACAGCCAACTCCAGGCCGCTCGCGCCGAGAAGCTCAACACGGAGAAGTGCTGCTTGTGCAACACGAGCGCCTGCCTGGAGTACTCGCAGCAGCTGCAGCATTCCCTCAACACCAGGGCCGACCCGTGCTACAATTTTTACCGCTACGTCTGCGGTTCGTTGCGCGACAGGTACCCGCACGACCGAGTGAGTTCCTTGTCCCTGGCTGTCGGGCGCTTCAAGACACGCGTCCTGCGCGGCTGGATCGACGGGGGCGGCGACGGCAGGAGTCGGGATGGCGGGAGGTCGCTGCGAGCGGCCGCACTGCTGCGCTCCTGCTTTTCCGGGCACAGTCTGCGTGACGGGCCCGGTTCCCCGGTGTCGGAGCTGCGAGACCTGATGAGTGAGCGGGGACTGATATGGCCCGACGTGCCACCACCGAACACGCCGGTGGATATCCTGGGAGTGCTGGTCGACTGGTCACTCAATTGGAACGTCGACGTCTTGTTCTCGCTCCGAGTGGCACTCGTCGACCAATCCCTACGCAAGTTCGCCTTCCACGTGAGCCACAGCTCGGCACTGCAGCGGTGGATTAGAAAGCGCGCCGATTTTAAATCCAGGGACCAGTACGCGTCGTTCGTGGCCAAGCACGCCGAGGAATTCGGGGCCAGCAACACAGTCAACCACTCAGTAGCAGACGTCATGGAGGCAGAGCCAGAGATCGAAAAGCTTTTCGCCTACCCTACGAATGACGCCGCCTTCGTGGGCGAGACGCGGGCCAAGGACCAGACATTCAGCACCGCACACTGGGGAAGCGCCATCCGCCGGACGCTGGGGCCGTCGGCTTTCAACGTCAGCGAGGACGACATTGTGCCGATCTCCAGTCAGAGCCTGTTGCAGGCGGTGGCCATTCTGTTGTCGAGAAATGCCAAGCAGGTCAAATACTATTCGGTGATAGGCTGGTCTGTGGCGAGGGAGCTGGGCCTCTTCGTGAGCGCCAGCCTCAGGGTGCTTCACGGCGTGACAGGGACGGAGCTGCTCCTGTGGTGCTTCGACAGAATGGACACGCTGACGAGCGCCGCCCTGGTGGAGCCCTTCTACACGAGTACGCCCCTACGTAAGGCGTCCGTGTGGGCGCGGGAGCTCTTCCGTGAGCTTCGAGAATCGGTGAGCCAGGCCCTAACGGAGAACTCTTGGATGGACAACCGCACTAAGGAAATCGCCTCCTCGAAGATGGCAGCAGTCTCCCTGGCCATCGGTTACTCCAACGGTCTCACTCCTCGAGTTCTGCACGCTGTCCAGCCCCCGAGACCCGACGGAAACAAGACATTGTTCGGAGCTTGGAAAGAAGCTACCACCGCTTATCAAGTGGTAAGATTCAGAGGTTGCAAACGAAGGTCCTACTTCCATGTCTGTTAACGCTGGAAGCGCTGACGCCACAATTGTTAAGAATTCTTCACCTATGACATGATTTAAAGCACGGCGTTTTATATTATCATTGAACCCCTCCCACCGAAGTTCTCGGCGTCCATCCACCTGTCTTTAAGCAGGTCGGGATGCTGTGAAGCGGGACAAAGGAATTCTCTTTTTACCAGAATGTTCCCGCACTAAGGCAATCATTTCTCTAGCGTATTGAAGCGCAGCAAAGACGAGGACAGGAACACAGACGACGACACACAGAGCGCTCTGTGTGTCGTCGTCTGTGTTCCTGTCCTCGTCTTTGCTGCGCTTCAATACGACAGATGTACCAACTCGCCCAAACCAATACACTCCTGAACTTCATTTCTCTAGACCACGTTAATTTACAAGACTGATATCAAGCAGAAATACCTTTATTACCTTCGGAACTAAGCGATTTTTGCTGCAGGCCCCTTGGACAAGAACTGTTCTTGGTGTCTCTGACATATCTTTCTCGACGCCGATGCGGCTTTGAAGTAACTCCCCACTGCTGCTTTCGTGCAAAGTCAACTGATCTTCGTTCTTCCAAAGGTCATTTCACTTAACAATTATTTATTACAGCCAAAAAGACACCCAAACAAACACCCGTAATGAGTGTCTCCTACGACTACGATTGTACCGGACTGTTCCTCTATCTATATATACTGGGCGCCCGCGATGGCGCCGATGGCCTCTCCGCGAGGACGGCGGGACGCCAGACAGCTCTATAGATATGTTGAACCCTTTTACTGCCTTAGCAATCATACAAGTCATGTCGGCAGAGAATGGTCACCGTCGTTATGCGAACAGAATGTGCGAGGAGCAAAAGAGATGGCGAGAAAAGCAGAGCATGATTGGAGCCCACAGCCATTCAGCCGCATGCAAGAGAGGTCGCGGGAAACGGAGGCGGCGGCGGTCCGCTGTTTCCGCGGGCATGTTGTTGAGCATGTTTGGACTCACCTTGACACCGCTTGTACACGTGAACGCATGGCGCAAGATGGAGCGTGGAGCGAGTGCGGGGTCCAGTAGGAGGAGAAGGAGGATAGAACGGGAACGACGGAATGCCAAGGCTGCCGAACAACGAAAACAGATGGGTAGCCAATGCCGCCGACAAAAGGTGACCAATGAGATAGAAAAAGCGCCAAGCACGGTCGGCGTAGTGTGTAGGTGCGGCTCGCAAATGGTGGCCGATGAAGGCGCAGTTGCGGACTCGTGAAGCCGGTCAAATCGTGAGTGTCGGGGAGATCATCGAGTTAGCAAAGCAGAGGAATGCGATGCTAACGCGTTCTTTAGGACTCACCGGTGATTCTCAGTTCCCTTTTTTCTTTTTTTATTCAGCATAGCTCAGGCAGATGTCGTTCCTTTACTGGAAGACAAAAAAAATGGCCGCGTATCTGCTCCTTTCGTTGCATATGTCGACGATATTCGACTGGCGCCCCTGGCAAGTAAATGCCTCCCTTCTTTTTCCCGCTCACCTCTCAGGCTATTCCTCACCCGTCTCGGTTCTCCCAGATAACACGCTAAAGGTTTGCTCAAGTCAATTTAAATTTACCGCGTTCCACTGCTCCAAGTCGGGTGCCTCGATGCCAGAGACGGCGGAGACACGCGTGAATCGAGGCACCCTACTACAGCGTTTATTGAACCACGTCGCCCAACTCCACGAGTGTTCCAAGCGGAATGTGGAACCTATCTAGTGGACCCTTTTGTTGCTGTTGCCGTTTGATTTTTTAAATACTGCCAGGTGCCGAGGGAAAAAGCAGGCGACGGTGTTCTGCAGTTGATGTAGTATTTAATTTGCTATCGCAAAAACCAAGCATCCGTGAATTTTTTTTAAATAAAGGAACACGGCAACTATCACTCATGTATTGATTTTCAGTCTTATATTTGCGTAATAGCGAGTTTTGGCTGACCGGCGAAAACCAGCCCTTTTTGCTCTAAGGAACGAAATTGGCGGAATAAGAATCCACATATTGAGCCCGTGCCCGGGATCATCTCAGACGCTGCCCCTTCCCAGTACGTCTTATATGTAGACGCGGCTTCCTGCACATTTGCTACTACATCCGATGCACAGATGTTTCGCATACCGCGATTAAATTTCGGAAACGGCACTTTTGGGCGCGATTTTCTGACGAAAAAAAATGCTCGTAAATTGGTCGTAAAATCGGAACATGAGTCCCACACTGTGAACTTTGAGTTGCCGAAGTGATCAGACGTTTTCCGATTGCCTGACGCTATCGCCACAACAAGCCGCCGCGGTGGCTGAGACGTCGTTGTGCTGCCGAGTCCAAGGTGGCGGCCGCGGTGGCTGCTCTTGTGCTGGAGGTGGAGAGCGAGAACGCCCGCGTGTGCGGGATTTCGACGGACGTCAAAGATTCCCATGTGGTCAAAATTAATCCGAAGCCCTCCACTGCGGCCCCAGCCCGGGTGCAGCTTCGGCGCGTTAAACCCTACAATAGCGGTCGCTGGAACACACCTGCAACGGGATCTGTGGGTGACTCGGGAACACCGCTGCAGAACGATAAGCTCCGAGACACCTTCTGGAGGCAGAATAATCGAACACAGCCGACGCACACTGCTGACGAAAGCACTGCGCTCGTACGCAGCTGCCCCTGGAAGCGAAGGCAAGCCTGCGTCCATACGACCCGCTCTCGTCCAACGCCTTCTACCGCGGCGAGGCGGCCGAGGTGCTGCTGCAGCCGGCGCTGCTGGAGATGCCCGCGTTCGCGGACGCGCTGCCGCAGAGCCTGCGGTACGCGGGCCTCGGCTCCGCCCTGGTGCACCAGATGCTGCACGCCCTCGACGACGTCTTCCCCCTGCTGGAGGAACGGCCCCGCAGCGCGGCTCTCCTGAACCACCCGTCCTTCCAGTGAGCGGCGCTTCCGTACCTTCAGCGTTTCTCGGGCCACGTGATGGTCCTTCGAACACGGTCGCCTATTCCGTGTTTGGTGACTGAAATGACAAACATTCGCTACCACCGCGTTTGCTCGCCTTTACATCCCCGAAATTACCGCTAATTCAAGGATCATCCATTACAGCCGGTAAGGATAGGATTTCAACATTTCTTGAAGAAAATGGAGCGCTACAAACGAGGACAGAAAAAGCGAAGAACGACGAGACAGATGCGCTACTAACAACTGATTTATTCCAAGTAAAGACAGGGACATAACTAGCTTGTCTACAAACGCACAAACATACACAAATGATAATAGATCTAAAAAGATACTATAAAAACAAAATAGCCACAGCTGAAGAAAACAATCCCACCTTTTTATCGCATGTTGTCTAGTATCCGGTACTCCTTCGAAAACAGTGATAGCGATGCTTCACTGGTATACAGCCTGCGCTGTTTTTTCGGATAAAATACGCTTAGCGCAGTTCTCGCGCCGTTTCTTTCTGCCCTCGTTTGTAGCGCTCGATTTTCCTTACTAGCCCAACAGCATATTGGTTTCTCCGCTGCAATTTCAACTTTGCCCCCTTTCGTACCACCGGGAGTCACTTTATTAACTTATTGTAGTATAGAAGAATTATCTATTGCGTGGGATGGTGCGACGCCTAGTTTGGAAAGGGACGGTTGAACGGGGTTAAGGGTGGCCGACAGGCGAAGCTCCCCAGTGAGCTCAAGCGCGAGACACACATGCACGACTAGAGCGTGCGGTTGGCATGTGACTGATCGTTACGACTGATCATTAGGGCCAGTTTTGGCGTCGTACGCTCGTCGGGGGAGGCTCAGGACGTACTACTGGCGAGCCAGATGCAATCGGACGGTCGCTACACAACTCGTGTGGCCGCAGCCAATGAGAGCCCGAAGGTGGCGTCACAGTCACGTCACTGTAAAAGTTTCTTTCAAAGCCTCGAGGAAGCGCCAGTGGCAGTTCCAGGTATGTTGAAGGGAGTAGGGTGCCTCGATGCCAGGCGGACGAGCGTGAATCGAGGCACCCTAGAAGGGAGCAGTGCAGGACGCGTTCGCGCGCTCTCCGCCGACAATGGCAGACAATGTTGCCAGCGGTACCAACAGCATGGACGAGAGGAATCGTCGGTACTAAACCGCTTTACTGAACATATAAATTCCAATGAATAACGCAAAATTTTTACTTCAAATTGATAAATGTTTTCTTTTCTTACATTCCGGGCGTTTTCGTCCATGGAAGAGGACCTTTCCGAACCCTCCATCTATCCCCCCGTCCCTCCACGATACACTGAAATCTTATATCATTATCGCCAACTGCTATTTTAATACCCTCCTCCTCACCCATCTCTCAGCACACAGGCGGCTCGCATTTGGCGTCGACTGCAGACCAACACCTTCTACAACACCTCGATACTCCACTACATTTCTCCCTCCACTTACCCCTACAACTGCCCCTCTTGCTCCGTCCCGAACACTATGCCCCTACGCGCCAAACCCCCTCCCTTCTCCATCTTCTGAGCAGTGGGAGCGCGAACTGGCCAGCTCACGCTGCGAGGACCAAGAACGCCTCATCGCTCGCGCCCACGCTCGCGCCCAAGCTGCTGCGCTAGCTCGCGGCTATCTGGACTAAGAAAGCCACCCACTTTTATGCTCAATAAACGTTTTCCAATCCAATCCAATCCTGCTCGGATTTCTCTTGCACGTATCTAAATCGTCTGGAGTGCGGCTAAACACCCAGGCATGGATCGAAAACAGTGGGCGGAGCGACGCCGACGGCGCATCGCACGTACGCATCGAACGTTTGTCTCCAATTCACGCGTACGACTAGTTGTGGCGCCGTCGTGACGATCAGGCGCATGCCAATCGCATGCTGTAGTCGTGCATGTGTCTACGCTCTCATTCTGGCGTCGGTTCGCAGCCCTATACCCAGTCTTCGTTGGATACCCCTATCGCAGGCTTGATTGATTGATTGGTTTATTGATTGATTGATTGATTGATTGATTGATTGATTGATTGATTGATTGATTGATTGATTGATTGATTGATTGATTGATTGATTGATTGAAGACCCGCCGCGGTGGTTCAGTGGCTAAGGCGTCGCGCTGCTTAGCACGAGGTCGCGGGTTCGATTCCAAGCCGCGGCGGCCACTTTTGTGATGGAGGCGAAAAGCAAAAACGCCCGTGTGTACGAGATTTCCGCGCACATTAAAGATCCCCAGGTGGTCAAAATTACGCAAAGCAGGCGATGAAGCGCACCGTAGTGGAGGGCTCCGGATAATTTTTGACCACCTGGGGACCTTTAACGTGCGCCAAAATCTCGCACACGCGAGCGTTTACGCTTTTCGCCTCCATCAGAAAAGTGGCCGCCGCGGCCGGGAATCGAACCCGCGACCTCGTGCTCAGCAGCGCGACGCCTTAGCCACTGAACCACCGCGGCGGGTGGCTCAGATCACTTAGCTCGACAGCCCGTAGGCGTGCTCGTTGCCGGAGTCCCCTGCGTGTCCTCGCACCCACGACAGTTAAAGATGCCGATGTCGAGTGTTCGCTCGCATGCCATTTCATTTCATGAGCCGTGGCGCAGCGGCTCCGAGTCCCGTGAGGTCGCGTGCTGCAGATGTTTATTTCTTGATTTGTGCAGACTCCCATGCGTATGTGCCGCTCTTCCTGCGTGGAACTAGTGCTCACAGAAATTTGATTTTGTGTTCTGCAGAGGTGAACAGCTCGTCTTCTCAAAGCGCGATGTGACGCGCTAAAGGGCGTACACGCCATGGCTCTTGTCTATAACTGGCAAGAAGTTGTACCACTCAGCCACCCCACGACCTCCCGGTACCGAGCTAGGTGCCTCAACTTATGCACACGCGCACAGTGTTTGCGAATCAGGGCGCTTATTATGAGGCGATACATAGCTTTGTTCTTTCCATTTTTTTTTTTTTTTTTTTGGGGGGGGGGGGGGGGGGCAATATTAGCTGGACTTCGCTATGCACGGAGATATGCGCATGACGGCCCTTTCGCCAAGGAGTGCGGCAAAGACGCTGGGTGTGGCCGCAGGGAGTACAACCGACGCGTCGAGTGCCTGCGGCGCTTCCATAACGAGATGGCCGTCCTGCTGGGCGAGTCGCGCAGCCGCTACAACTTCTCCGACTGGTTCTGCGACTTCGCGGGGGTGGCGCACCTGCACAACGTCGTGTTCGGGCCCCGTGCCAAGCCTCAGCACCGCGGGGAGCGCCTTGCGGGCCTCGAAGACCTCAGCGCCGAGCAGCTCTTCTTCGTGGGGCTCTGTCACCCTCTGTGCACGAGCCTCGACTCGGGCCAACACTTGGCCGAGTCGCGGTGCAACGTGCCTCTCATGCACATGCCGCAGTTTGCGCGCGCCTTTCGCTGCGCCGCGCGATCGCCCATGGCGCCGAACACTCGCTGCTCCTTCTGGTGAGTCCACCGGTGCTGGTCCAGTGTTGTCCTGCACTCACCCCAGCTAGCACCCGCAGCCCCACGGGCAACAGATGTGCTCAACCAACGCGGGACCAAATTTCGCTGAAATCAAACCCGCTCGCCATGTCACTGATGCACAGAACGCAAGCATATATCGTTCGCAAACGGGTATGCAAACATATGCCGCCACGTGGCAATATCTTCAACGCAGAGTGCGCCCATTAGCATAAGCGCTCTTCTACGCTTGATGTTTACGAACGTTCATAGCATTACAAAGAATGTTCATTTTTATTTTATAATGATGCTGAAAAAACTGGCTGCCATTACAATTCAGTGGGAGTTACTTTTGAGCGAGCATAATGTAAATACAAAAACTATGGCTTTAAAGATGATTTATTTCCCCTTGTGAATTCGATACAAGGAACGAAGGCTGCTTCAGAATCAATAAAAATGTCATGTTTGCTTCCCTTCAAGGCACTTCGTTTCACTTCAGCGTACGTTTTAAAGTTCTTGGAATTTTACTGTATGACACCAGGCAAAATAAGCGTAGTCAGCTATTGCCGATCGGACACGTTGCACAGGTGTATAAATTAGCGTCGCATGAGCCTTGAGTACACCTCGCGACTTAGCAAATATTTTCCTTCATGCTGAGCCTTTGATCCTTCACCCTGCCTTCACGATATGTCATTGTGCACGCGATCCAGGACCATACACGATCCAAAGAGTGATTGTGCGATCATCCTAAATAAACGATAAAAAAATTTCATCTGCCGTCGCGTTTGGCTGATTCGCCGACGCACTGCCTTTCTAAGGTGGTTCTAATCTCTTTTAACTTCTCGCCTACAAATCACCTGTACTGTATGTACCATTTGCATTGCCGTACTTCGTGCTACACAAATAGACGCAATAAAACGCACAGTTTCACTATAAGTCAACTCGAATTAGGCCGGCTCGCTGTGATGCTTCATTTACGTGTTGCCAATTCTCACATTCATGTTGAGCGATTGAACGTTGTGCAGCGGCACGAAACCTTGATGATGATTATTTCGGGTTTAATGGCGCAAGGCCGACAAAGGCAAATAACGCCATGACACTGATGAAAGAGATGAGAAGGATTTGTAAAGGAGGCACTAGTTTAAAAACCTTTACTCAGGGGGTTGGTGTATAGGGCCATAATTAAAGCATAGTGAGTAAACTAAGATAACAGGTGTATAGGGTCATATTAAAACAGTGAGTGCAAGCACCTAAGGTGTAAAGCCTCAGGTTCCACCACCGTTTTAAAACCCATTATGAACACAGGTGAGGTTATGGGCTATATGATATGTATTTTAAAAGGTCTACATCTGCTAGGCAACTAAAAACTTTTTTGTGTGAGAACATGGGATGGTCTGACAAAAATAATGAAGGGTGCAAGGGAATGTTATATGTGTAAGCTTCATTAAAATGACGTTTCCTTTCACTGCTGCACATGTCACACTCAATAAGCATATCTAGGACAGAGAGCTGACCCCCACATCGATGGCACTGTGGCTTGTTTGCGTCTGTTAAAAGGTATGAGTGTGTGATGTGTGTGTGGCCAATTCTTAATCTGCATAATGCTAACTCTACAAATCTGTCATGTTTTTCAGTAGGAGGCTTTTCTAATTTGGGTTTAACGATATGTAGTTTATTCTCTACTTCTCCGTCCCATTGTTGATGACAGTCGTCCCGCAGCTTCCTTCTTACAAAAGGTTTCAGATCTTCATATGGGACCTCGTTTATTTCTATGCTGCTTCGAAGGGCGGCAGCTGCAGCACTACGGTCAGCAGCTTCATTTCCGGCAATGCCGCAGAGGCCAGGAACCCAGCAGATTTTGACAACGAGCTTCAGGCCGTAAGCCGAGTAGAGAGCTTTTAATACGAAATTAAAAGTAGGGTTTCTACTGACCTTCCAAGGTGAAAGATTTGAGACGACACTCAGAGAGTCCGTGTATATAACTGAGTTCTTAATTTTATTTTGGAGAATGTGGTTTAAAGCCAGTAGAATACCATACGCCTCTGCAGTGAATATACTTGTGTTTATGTTCATTGTTTTGGACATATTAAGTAGGGGGCCATTTGCAGCACAGGATACGGCTGTGGTAGTTTTTGACGCATCTGTGTAAAATTCAGCTGCCTTGTATTTGTCACGGAGGAACATAAAATTCTGAGTGATGACAAAGTTTGGTACATTTTTCTTTTGTATTTCTCTAAAGGGCATGTCACAGTGAATTGGGAAAGTGTCCCACGGAGCTACAAAATCATAAGTTGAGGTACAGTAGACGGTAAGAGGAACTTGGAACTCGCTGACGAGGTGTGACACGGCCAGCGGAAAAGGTGGAGCTATGGATGGTCGGTTTTCAAAGAGATGATCAGTTGTGTTATTTTTCATTATGGTGTGTATTCAGAGGGTGTTCCTTCAGAGAAGTGATCTTTGCGGTATACATCAGAGCAGTGTAGGCGCGCTGGTACCCTAGAGACCACTGATTTGATTCGACATGAAGGGATGTAATAGGACTTGTTCGATATGCACCTGTGGCCAAGCGAAGTCTCAAATTGTATACCGGGTCCAACATTTTGAGACCTGGTTTGGTGGCAGACTGGTATAAAATGCTGGCGTAGTCTATTCTTGACCTAACAACACTATTTAGCAGTACGAGAAAATATTTTGCATCCGTTCCCCAGGACTGATGAGATAGTACCTTTAAAATTTTCATTGTTTTCAGGCATTTTACTTTTAGTAATTTAATATGTGGTATGAATGTAAGCTGGTGGTCGAGCAAAATACCGAGAAACCTGTGTTCCTTTCTCACTGGTATGGGCTGACCTTCAAACGTGATGCAAGGAAGAGGTTGAACACCGCGTATCCTAGAGAAGACAACAACAGCACTTTTATGGGCGTTAAACTGAAACCCTTTTTTTTTCAGCCCATTTAACCAGCCTGTTGACGCTTAATTGGATTTGACGTTCACATATCGATAGATTACAGGATTTAAAGCTGACTTGGATATCGTCAACGTAGGCAGAGTATGAAACAGCTCGAGGAAGCACAGTTTTAAGAGAACTCATTTTGACAATGAACAGTGCACAGCTCAGCACTCCTCCCTGGGGTACGCCATTTTCTTGAACAAATGTTCTAGACAGGGCAGTCCCCACACGGACACGAAATGTGCGATCAGACAAATAGTCTTTAATAACATTGAGGATATTGTTACTAAGGCCAAACGACTGCAAGTCCAATAGAATACCATATCGCCACGTTTTATAGTATACGCTTTCTCCATGTCAAAGAACACAGAGAAGCAGTGCTGTTTATGGACAAAAGCGCCTTTAACATATGATTAAAACGCAACCAGATTATCTGTAGTTGATCTCCCAGACCTAAACCCTGCCTGATTTTTGTCTAGAACACCGTGAAACTCCAGAAAGTAAAAAAGTATCCGGTTTATCATTTTTTCAAAGAGCTTACATAAACAGTTGGTCAGGGCAATAGGCTTGTAACTAGCAGCAAAACAGGGTTCTTTCCCATCTTTCAGAAGAGGTACAACGATTGCCTCTTTCCATGCTCTTGGAAAGCGGCCTTTCTGCCATATTTTCTTAAAGAGAGAGAGAGAGAGAGAGAGAGAGAGAGAGAGAGAGAGAGAGAGAGAGAGTATTGTGTAAATGTGTCATTGTGTAGGTGCCTGATAATCTCATAGCTAATTCTGTCAGCTCCAGGGGCTGACTTACCACATGTGGACAGTGCAGTAATAAGTTCAGGCACGGCGTAAATGGGGCATTGTATCCCTCATTTGAGCGTTTGTTCACACAAAAGGGCTGGCGCTCAGCTGCTTTCTTGTGGTGTAAAAATGTTTATGTGAAATGGGTTGAACTGAATACGAGTTCAAAATGTTTGCCAAGAGCGTCTGCTTGGTCTTTTATTGTGTTACCCACACTACTTACAAGGGGAGTAGGGTTGGTCTTGTAGCCTTTTAGTTTCTTTATTCTAGTCCGGCACGAAACCTTGCTCCGCCAGTAGCGATAAAGCAGACAAGCCTCGACAAGTCTACACGCCAAGGCCGGCAGATACAACGGTGTGTGCGGAAGAACCTTCGACGCATGTGCCGGCTTGCAGCTTAGAGAATTCGGAGCTCTTCGAACGCCAGTGGGAATTTTTTTACTGCGAAGCAGTATCCCTTTACAAGCCAAGGGAATTTTCGTATCTGCATCAGCAGAAAACTCCCAGGCTAAATAAAAGAACTTGTTGGCACCGCCAGGAATCGAACCTGGACCCGGAAAGAGTAACGCAGCGAGAGCCCGTCGTATAACCGACCAAGTTATGCCCACTTTTTTAAAGAATAACTTTATTTACACATAAATATTGTCGCGAAGCCGAGGTATGTTGATGTTTTCTGGTTTTGAGTTCTGTGCCCACAGCCAGGGCTCTTCCTCCCAAGTGTTTTGTGTGAAAACGCTTCGGACCCGGCTGGGCCCTGGCCCCCTTTTTTTCTGAGAAACGGCTCCGGAGCGTGTGTTTGCCCGTCGGCCGACCAGGAGACGACGGCTGTTGAGGGGAGAGCCATCGTCTATAGTTCATCTCACAAGCTAGCTGCAGCACTGTGGAGGCTACATTGTTGTCCCCCTCAGGGCGCTCAACTCACCGCGAAGGAAGCTACAAAAGGCGCCGGGGCCGTGCGGTGCCACTTGCCGAGAGGGGAGAAGGGAGTGTCCTTTCAGGGCCCCCTTCACGGCGGATTAGGCGCCCTCAGTGGGCGCACTATTGATAACAATGTAGCCTCCACAGTGCTGCAGCTAGCTTGTGAGATGAACTATAGGCTTCTGTTACCGCGGCCGCGGCGTTCCATTCCCCCCGTGGCATGTGCGCTAGTCGCGTTCGGGCTCCGTGTCCCCAGTGTTCTTCAGACGACCTTCCCCCTTTTTCCCCTGTTTACTTTAGTGCGTTTTGTCTAAACTACTTTCTTTACACCCATGGTTCTCCAAGCGCGCGTTTTCGGGTTCGGCCTTGTCTGTGTTTGATTTTTTCCTTTTCACTTTGGCGGGGACATGTCTGATTGGAGCTAAGAAGCGTCTCCCCGATTGGCTGCAGAAAGCCTTGTTCCAATGCGTCCGCACGCTCCAGGATTCGCTTTTCCCCCCAAGACGTCCCCCACCGGACCGCTTGAAGCGAATATAACGCGGCGCCTCCGGCTATTGAGGGGGCCGGGCGACCTGCACCAGGACTCACTTCAGAAACTCTGCCGCCCGTCGTCGTGCCCTCCCGCCGGGAGACCGAGATCCCATCAGCCATGTCCCGCTAAGTACTCTCGTCTTTCTCATTTATGTAACAAGTGTATTCGTTCTGATTCTTATGTGCTAAATGTCGTCAATGTTACCAGTAAATTAAATCAGTTAACTTTAAAACTTCTTCAACGCCTTGACTGCTTCACTCCGAACGGCATGCTACCGTAGCGTCAGATATGTGACCAAATTAAGCCGTTACAATATACACGTTATGCAAAGGTTACACATGATTCAGGAGTATATAGCTGTGACAGCGGATGTGTCGGTTACGTGTTTTGGGTGGCGAGATGACAATGAACTTAAATCCAGCAAGAAAAACACGAAACAAAAAGCAAGAAGAATGACAACAGTAACACAGGCTCAACAATAACAAAGGCTGAAGGAATTCTGTGGGTCTTATAAGGCGGCGCTAATCTCTCTTGCATATATATACCCCTGAAAGGTGGGATCCGTCTACTAAGACTTAGATGCAGTGCCCATTGGGCGCTCCAATTTTTTCGTGGGCTTAGAAGTTCCTCTGTCTGCACCTCTCCTCGTTTGTCTTAGAGGGCTTCAGTGCATGACTGCCTCGGACGAGCGTTCTTCGAAGTTTTAGGTCGGAGTCAGATGTTCCCAGTGCGCTCACCATCCATTCCACTTTCCGCAGAAAGCGTCGTCATGCGGGCTGTGGCTTGAAAGCGTACTCCACTGCGTCTACCCTCACTTTCCAGAGGGAGAGGCCCATGGCGAGTACGCGGTCACGGACGACGGTATGGTCCGTTTCCACGCGCAGGATCTTGAGGCCCGGCCAGGTGACGTTCTACAAGGTTCTAAAGCATGCTTGGATTTCGTTACAGAAATACATTGCCGTGTTGCAGTCAAGGAAGACGTAAGACGTATTACGCAGTCTCCCGCTTTCCATACACGAGGCGTCCTGCACCCCAGGTTAGGAAGAAGCCCCGCTCCTGCTGACGCACCATGAATGGCAAAACTGCCGCGTGGAAGCGGGAAAAAAATCTCTGGTGCCAACTGGGATGACCGCTTGTTTAAGCACGTCGTCTCCCCTCTGTGGGACCGAAGGCTGACGGTGGTGGTGACAGCGTCCGTGCTACCAAGTGCCGGTAGAGTTTTCGCGGCTTGACGGCAAGCAGGTACTCCTCCAAAAACAGCATCTGCAGTGAAGCCACCGCACACGAGGAGACGGTGAGACAGACGGGGTACTCAGTGAGCACGGCGGTGGGTCTACCACTTGCGCCCATTCAAAGCTCTCGTGTGAAGTGCACACCGCATAATGTATGATAACGGCGTTCACATGGTTTGGATGAGCGGCGAACGGAACAGCGTCTGTGGAGGGGGAGGACGGGGAGGCGGCTCCTTGGAGGCAACGCATGAAACAAGAGTGAGGTGGAGGTAGTGAGAGAGATGACGCCATAGCCGCGCGTGCAGCCCTCGTTCTCACCCTTCGCCAGACGCTCCTCCTTGTTTTCTTCCGTCGCTGCTGCGTTCGGGACTCTGCCCCCGCGGAATACGGCTGCCAGAGTCTGATTTCCCTCTTTGTAGAGCCACGTGCGTGAGTTCAACTGTCGTCGCATGGGTAATCGTTGGGGTGTCGTTTACCACTTCACAGCGGGGATTGGAGCCTTTTTTTTAGATGCGACGTTGAGAGCATCTCTTGTCGGCGGCCCTGTCCTTCCTGGGTGCGTCCGTCGTCGGCGGCGTCCGCACTCTCCTCCGCTCACCCCCTCTCCTCTCCGATAGCGAGCACTCTCTCGCGAGGGGCATTGGACTGGATTGGATTGGATTGGCTTGGATTGGATTAAAGTGGATTGTGTTGGATTGTGTTGCGTCATAGCCGCGACAGACGCACTGGCACCGGCGCGTGCCCAGGTGAGAGCGAACACTCTCTCTCAACATCTGCGGGTGTGCGGCCCAGCGCGCTCTCACTCCGCCGGTGGGCGGCGCTGCGCGCGGTGCTGCGTATGTGCAGTACTCTCTCTCTCCGCGGTCTCCTCTCCTTCGGGCGCGCTGCGCATATAACCGGTGTGCCGCTCTCCGGCGGCCTTTCGGTCGACGGTTGCTCTCCGCTTGCGCTTGAACCCCCCCTCAGCGTCGCATCACACCAGGGTTCCCGCGAGGGGAGGTGGGCGTAATTTTTTGATCAGCTGTTGTTCGATTTTTTTGTGCCGTCTACAAACTGTTGACAGCTGGATTTGTGCCTATAGGCGCTGCGTTACGAAGAGAGCACAAGAGCTGTTATGCTGCCAGTTTGAGCACTCATGTTGTAACCTTTGTGGTAACCCTGTCTGCTGTGATGTCGATATACATATCTTTCCATGGATTTTAAACGGTTGAAAGGAACAGACAACCGATTTTTGTCGAGTATATGTTCTCTACCCCAAATGAAAGGGCATCCCTTAAAATGCCTTAACGCTACACGGTTTTGCTTTTAGCGCCCTAGAACTTTTTAGATCGAAATTTCTAGATATACGAGCCGTACGTGTCCCCCCAAAAATAATGCTGGCAACCATGACATACAGTAGCACGGCAACATACTTTTGTCTGTACGCGAGATGAAAAGCGGTATTTAAGAACTTGCCCCCCGCTAAAAATTGTCAATGGCCGGCTTTCTTATTCCTTTGTGTTTTTTTAAACCACTAGAAGCAGACAGCTGTATGTATTGATCCCCTAATATGACATACTCTATTTTGCACGAAGGCTGCTGGTATAGACGAGCGGTAGAATGCTGGCTTCAAGTGGAGGTGGGCATTTCGATTCTCTCCGGGCGCGTCCTTTTTTTCTTTAAGCTGCCGTTGGCGTTTTTGGAAACTGAAAATAAATATTTCGGCACAAGAAACGCCCCTGGCTCAGGTAGAATCGTCAAACAACGTACAACACAAGCAGGAAGCTCCTTCACTGGGTCTGTTTATTGAACGCTGCCGTTGATTCTGGGTATAGAGGTTCAGATAGCCGCACTGAGAGCAACCCAGCGGCGACGCCGCGGAAGCTTGGCGGCGTGTCTTTGAATTTTTCGAAGGAATGGTTTAAAATACATATACAATTTAAGCTCGTACAAATACATGTGTTAAAAGAATTTCAACAAGTGAATAAGCGTTTCAGCAGCTGGAAGGTTCTCAGGTCACGTGACCAGAACACATAATGTAGAGTCAAGTTTGTACACTACGAACCGCCACCTTTCAGATTTCGGAAATTTTAGTGCCTAATTAAAATTATTTCGCCAATTTGCTTACAAATTGCTTGTAATTACCCCGCAATATAAAACGCTGGCTTTCATATGAGCTAGAGAACACATACTCGACAAACATCGCCTGTCTGTCCCTTTGAAATTTGCTCCTGGCTCCTCGTTGCCACAACAGAGGCAGTTGTCGCCCACAAGTATCTCGGGAGCCACACTACAGGTAAACCTGGATGTAACAAACCTCTGTGCAATGAATTCCTCGGTTAACGAAGTTTTTCAATTCCCCATTACCACTACCACTGAAGCTCCTGTGTTTGCGACCTCTATGTGACGAAACGTAGCGGCTGGTAACATCGATATTACAAGGTCGATCAGTAGGTGCTTTTCTTTGCACTTTTACTGGAAAATCGGCAGGAGAAATTAACTGATTTAGCGCATACTAACAACACTGAAGGAGCCAGCTGCAACAAAAACGTCTAGAGTCGCCTAAAAACGAAATTTGCCATGCTGCTGGCCCCACCATCTCGTGGCTAACATGGCATCCACTTCTGGTTTTGCGTGTGTAGCGTGACACCACACCAGGCACCAAGAGTAACTACACTTCACGCTTTTTTTTAACCCTACCACGAACTACCGTGTTTTTACGTGTGAGTGCGGTTTCGGTTCGAGGCAAGTTTTGAATTACTAGGCCGTCCTGTCGTGACTCGTGCGTCGCCCCTGGCACGGCCGCTGGATGAGAGCGCGTTCGTGACACTGCTGCCTGTGGTATCGGTTCGCCTCTTATGAGTTCTGGTGCCAGAAAACGAAAAGTTGTGTCTTTTTAAGACAAACGCACAATTTGAAATGTCGTCTCCGCCCTCTCAACAATGTTGAGTGCGGTAAAGAGCACCAAGTTCGAAAAAAGGTGCTCTTCCAGCGCACGTTTGGTTCTTGAAACGCTATAAGGCCCTGGAAAATGCCAAAGGGCAAAAGTGACACCTAAGTTAATTTTTTTTTAACACAGGCGTAGGTAACCTTGCTTTTCTGGATCGCCGCGTAGAGCCTAAGCTCGGGCGAGAACAGCAGGCGCAACACACGCAGTTTTTCAGTGCGAAATAAATGCATGAAAGGTGAGCGTCCCCTTCACTCGTGTCCACCATTCCGGCTTCTTTGCTGCTTTATTTCTCCGAGCCTTAAATCGAAACCTGCATGTAACGAAAAATTGCGAACTTTCGTCAACTTCGACCCATCCAGGTTTACTTGTACCTCAAAGCGTGCCGTCATCTGGTGCTTGACCGCAACACTGGGCGGCGGGATAAATCTAAATGCAGGCCGTAAACAGACAGCCCCACCTCACCTTCTGCCCGCGAATCTTGCGAAGTAGAATGTTGCGTGAAAAATCATTTAGTTAGCGAAAATGTAACACTAAATTTCCACTCGTTTTTAAGGGGGTGTCAGGCCGGTGGTGTCAGCTGAGCCGGCTCCGCTTCTCGCGTCCACTTGCATGCTCAAGCATCGCCTCCTGTATTTTTAAAAATACAGGAGGCGATGGCTCAAGCAATAAGCTTTTTCAGTTACCTCAGGCTATATAAGAGCAACGTTCTGTGTTTTATGCAACTTGCGAGCTGTTCCTTCGTCGAACGCACGCAAGACGAAAGAACGATTATCGCCGGGAAGTTAGACCACCCGACCTGGCAATTCAGACGCTCATTGCGACTATCGCAGCAGCTCGCGGAAAAGAAAGCCGGTAAATCGGCTTGCTTTAGCGGATAATATTTTGTTTAGACTGTGCACCTACTTTAAGGGCTATTTTATTCAGAATTCTATCATTTGAACGCACTAAAACGCGATTAAATTAAGTACAACCAAGCGGCGCGGGTCGTCTGTTCTTGTACTACCCAGCCGCGGCGGGCACGAAAGTGCGCTGTACGTCGCCAAAACCCTAGCGCAGGAGCCTTGTCCCGCCGCCTGCGACGGTTCATGGGCGCCTCCAGTTCGTCATTTATGCGTCTTAGTCAGTCAAGCCTGTTAGGTTGTCCTCCCTGCTTCTGCGGCTGCGCGCGACTGACGTCGTTCCGAATGCGAATCAAAGATAACGCGTGTAACAACATTTCAGGAGCAGAAGCGAGTCCAAAAATGCCGTTTTGCTGCATGTTCGGTATAGTGTTGTTAACAAACGGCCCGGTCAAAGTAACGGACAAGGCTGTAGATGCGGCAATCTCGCAACAGTGATAAACGCCAAAATGAGCGCCGTTGCTGATTTGCGTGCCTCAGTCCAGTGCAGTGGCGGTAGAGTGAAGTAGTGGCGGTACTCTAATACCTTATCTACCCACACTGTACGCTCGGCTTCTCTGGCAGCATATGCTGGGTCCTATAGCCTGACGCATGCGCTCGGTGTCTTGGGCAAGAACTGCGCTATTTAGCGACACCAGTCCTGCTTAGCCTTCAGAGGTAATCTGCAAACATAATCTTTACCAGGAACACACAGTGGGATGTCCCATAGTTGACAGGCGCCTTATCATCCGTAGTGTGGTTTCGATGCGTGTTTTCTGGTTTTCTTGACCGAATTCTGAGCTCTATGCTGTATGCCTGATTAGCCTGCAGCATGCACCCGGCGTCTTAGGCCTTGGCGTTTTTGGCCGCGGAGATAAAACTGTTGGGGGTAGAGGTAAGCAGCTTCACTCTAAAGCATGCTAATCACTGACACTGCTATTCGCTGGTATAGGATAAGGTAATTCACAAACGAAGTCACGGAACAGGAAGCGCAACAAAGTGCCCAAAGTTCAGCTAGAAAAATCTTGCCATTTCCCTACACCCGTTAGCCGCAGTTATTGCGGCTATTATTAATTTACCATGAGCGGATTCTAGCACTGCTTTCATTCAGGAGAAAAGGACGGTTTAAATCGTAAACTTACCGGCAATCTCGGTTCCATGCTGATCCATCCTTCGGGACAGTCGGCGGCACGCAAATTCCGCAGGAAACTCCTTGTATCATCAGCATCACTAGTCAAAGCACGAGTCCCAGAACATGTCCTCTAAGTTGCTCCTCACCTGCAGTCTCCTCCTTTGGCTCACACAAACAGACCTTACGCGCACTGCGTCCCCCCGACGCGGATTTTTTTTTTTGGCCAACGTACCCACCAACGTCTCGTTTCGAACATAACCAGTTGTCACCTTCTGAAGGATCCAGACATCAGGAAAGTTCTTTTCACCGCAGTTCAGAGGGCAGCGAATGTCGACGGATATCAGTCGCCGTTTAGTCCACGGGGAACGGCCTGAACCACGTCTCTGTCGCTGCTACACAAATCCGCACAACTGGCACATCCACCGAGGAGCTACGCGACGTTTCCACGCACGCAACTACGTAAAATGGCTCAAATTAAAGCACGGGAACGAGGGCACTCAACGCCCCCGAGGCGCTGCACCTGAAGCATCGTCTGCGAGCGAAGGCAACTACTGGCTGTCTAGATATACGTGGCGAAGCAGCTTTGGGTGGCGCACTATCACCGGCGTCGGGAAGAAGGCGCAACGTCACCACGTCACAGTAGCGCCGGCGTTTTCGCAGGCATGCAGCTCGCAGGCGCTTGCATGTTAAAAGCATTGCAAGTCATTGGCTACCACCCTCTCGTCGGGACGAAGAACAAATGGCCCGCGCTAGGGAAAACCCTCAATTAGAAAAAACGGCACCGCTGCATGCCGATGAAAGCCGCACGCCATGCACGATGGTTACGGATATAAAAGCAGAGATAAACAGATTCTGTGGCTGACCAACCACTAAACCTAAGTATAGTTAGGTTTAGTGGTTAACCCGCAACAGTAGCTCAGTGACTAAGTCGATGTGTTGATCACAGGATGCCGATTTGATCCCTGCCGTTGCTGCTGTTTTGTGATTGCGGCAAAAAACGAGAACGCCCATGTGTCGAGATTCGGCGGTATCGCCACAGAACAGGGAGGATTTGTATCGCATTGTGCAAAGCATATTCTGAACAATCCCGCTATGGACCACGACAACAAGAAATACATACGGACGGGCAATATACAGGTTCGCTGTAAAAGGATGAGTTCGGTGCCACCAATTTCCCAAATAAAAACTGAGACAACAAATCGTTGAATGAAGTGACGCAATCAATTACAACACAATCCGAAATCTACAAAATGTAAGGAAGAAAATAACACTTTTTTGACTTCGTTATTTTTACATGAACTTTCAGTGCGTGGAGAATTGTGGGTTTATTGCTCCCAGCTGTTCCTTTCCGTGGTTCAATGCGCGCTTTGCGCAACTCGCGCCCTCACAGCCTCCCTCTCACGTAGTGCCGCCGCGCGTCTTCGGTCCGGGGTGAGCGGGTATCGCCGCCGCGCGTTCCCTTCGAGAAATGCCAACGGGGACGGCCCAGGTGCGCGGACATACCAGCATACGGACGGTTAGGTACCCCGACGTTTCACTACAGGGCGATTTCAGTGCAAAAAAAAGCGATTCTGGCTTGGCAATGATTGAATAAAAAAAATCAAACTCCCTTTCCGAAACGAAAGGGTAAAACACGCGAAGCTTGGTAGACACTGTTACGAATCGACTGTGTGTGCGCAGTGTTCACGCGGTGTGCAAGCTTCCATAGCGCACAGCAAGACCGTGCGCCGAAATACTTTCTTACATAGCATGGATGTAGGAAGGGGAGGACCACTTGCATCATGCATGTCCAAAAATACGGCTTGGCCAGAACCCCTTCGCAAAGCCGTTGGCGTCGCCGGCTGAGTCAGTAGTGAACTAGAATACTTGTGTACAGTCTTATTAATGGTATTAACTCTATGCTTGGGTAGTGGAAAAAGCGGCCGCCTCCGAGTGAGGCACTTAGTGTCAACCCCAGAGGTGGCGCTCGCGTGCCACCTCTGGGTTGAATCAGAGATTCAATCAGGGCTAGAAGTAAATCAGAGGGCCGTAGGTCGATTGGCATTAGGAGTTCACAGCAAAACAACAAATGAGGCAGTGCAGGGAGATATGGGATGGGCATCCTTCGAAGTGAGAGAAGCACAGAGCAAAATATGTTTTGAAGAACGACTTAGAAATCTGGATGGTCAGAGATTGGCGGCCAAAGTGTTACGGTATCTTTACATGAAAAGCGTGGACACACAATGGAGGAAAAGAACCAGAAGGCTCAGGACAAAGTATATGAAACCTGGAAGTGCAGGGGAAACGACCAAGGCAATAAAAAATGAAGTGAAAGAAACAGAAACACGACCTGGAAAAAGAGGATGGATGCGAAGAAGTCCTTAGATATCTACAGAATCGGGAAGCAGGAGATCACAAGGGAAAAATTATTCGATAATACCAAAGGGAGTGCATTGCTTTTTGAAGCCCGAGCGGGTAGCTTGCGGACAAAAACGCTTATCCGCGAGCCGGTACAGGAAGAACTATGCGCAGGCTGCGGAAATGAGCCAGAAACCATGCGACATATTGTAACGGAGTGCAAAAGTATCCGTCCAGTCCTCAGTGATGGAGACATCCAGCTTCCGGAAGCCCTTGGCTTTAAGGTTAGCGGAAAAGTGAACTGTACAGCAGTAGAGGTTAGTAAAAGAAGGTTAGAATGTTGGTGGGAAAAGAGCAGAGAACAATCTATTTTCTTTTTATTAGAGTATTTTCTTTTTATTTGACATTTTTTATTTACGGTGCAACGCCACCCCGTTACAAAGGGGAAGCCACTAAGCATCATCATCATCATCATCATCATCGAGCGCTTTTTCGCCTCGGGAAGCGGCGGGCAGGCGTGCGTCGGGCAGCCTCCGAGGAGCTAAAGTTCTTTTTTTCGTGTCAAAATAGTAGAGAATGCTATTAATGTACCAAGGATTTTTATGGGAAAGGTACCTACGTTCTGCATTTACTGTTTGCTCCTTTTTTCATCCCATTTGGCCAACCCAGCAGACCGCGCACGCCGTGCCCAATCTAGGCTAGCGTGCGGATACTTTTTTCTTCGTTGTTTGATGGTTTTTGTATCGTGTTGTGTCAACTGAGGAATGAGCGGGGTGCTTAAGGCTTTCTGCTTAAGGTCAATGTTTCTGCTTTTTTTTTTTCTTTCTTTTTTTTTGCAGATTTTTCTATCAAGTTCTGTATACCGAGCAAACAGCGTCGTGCATGCGCAAACATTTACGCTGTTTTTTTTTTACACATTGTACCCACGAAGCACACATGACAGATGTCTTAAAACTTCAGTCAAGTCAACGGAAAGCGTGCAAATACAGGATTCGCGACCGCAATTCTCAGAAAAGCACCAAGCCACACAGCATCATTTTACTGCGCGATCATTTTAAAACTGCATACTGTTTCGCACACTGTACACCGATAAACATAAAATATTTACACCTTATTAACATATAATTATTTACATCCACGTTACACACAATTAAAACAAAGAGCCAAGAACATTTAAATAATGGTTCCTGCTAGGCTCCTTTTACAATTTCTCAAACCAAGATCATGTGCAGCGGCTAGCTGGTGTTGTTTTCCTATAAGGATCATGTGCACCGACTCAACAGTCATTGTCATTGTGTCTCAACATAATGTCATTGCGTCATCTGTTTATTGTTCGCTCTCCATACTGTAAATAATTACCACATGTGTGCGCTCACCCACGCATGTCCAACGAACGTGTGGAGCGCTTAACTATAGCAGACTATAGGAAAACGAAGGGAAAAGCAAAACCGAAACCACATGCGAGTCGAAATGCAAGTGCGAAATAGAAGCTCGGTGCCCTTGAAGCAAGAACAGGTACGAATCAATACCACACGAAAGCGTCAACTCGCCGGAGCGCGCGAGCAACGCCAAACGAGTTCCGGTAATGCGCGCAAACGCAGCGCGTGTGAGAAAACACACAAAACAACGGAGAACGGAAGCAAATAAATAGCGCAACCCGCAGCCTTCATTTTCGACTGTATTCGAGGGGTATCAGTTCTATTGCAGTGTAAATTCATCCCTGGTGCGGCGAATGCGCGTTGCAATAGCTTTGCGAATGCTATTCGTAAGGTAGCAAGGTTCTTATGGGAAAAGTACAGCTATGCCATGCGCATGTACTATTTGTTCGTTTTTTCAACCCATTTGGCCAACCAAGCAGACCGCGTGTGTCGTGCTTTAGTGATCGAGGCTAGCGTGTGAGTACTGTTTCTTCATTGTTTGCTAATGTTTCTGTCGCATTTTGTCAGCCGCGGAAACAGCATGGTGCGTTAGGCAGGCCGACTTACGCACATTTCCGTTTTTTTTTTTAATTTGATCACGCTAGAACACTGCGCAAGCCACAATTCCTAGGCCCGGCCCGAACCCGACAAACTTTTAAATATAAGCCCGAGCCCCGCCCGTACCCGGCAAAATTTAATAAAATAAACCTGAGCCCGTCGGACTGTTTTGAAATATCAGCCCTCGTTTGAAAGACTATAAACATGAATCTGAAAAAATTTGGCCTTTTCAACGTAAAAACGTAGTATTGGACTTACAATTTTTAAACTTGGACCGAGCTTTGTAAATATATATCCGGAAACTGAACAAGGAATTTTGACGAATATCGACGAAATATATTTTTAACAGAGCTCCAGTGACATCGCGCTTCGATTTTTTTTTCATTTAACCTAATTCAATGAGTTAACTTTTTGGTATCAACAATCACGAATTTGCGGCGCATGACTCCCGGGCTTCAGACACTGCATGCATGCGCCCGGGGCAGCACGGCACGAAAAAAAAAAAAAAGTTGTTGAAGGCCGAGCCCCGTTCGGTCCCGAGAAAATGCGTCCCACCTTGCCCAAGCCATTTCAGTGTACTAATCCACACAATACACACGATATGTTTTGATAACTTCACTCAAGGCAGCGAAAACGATCAACATTCAAAACTGTAATTCTCAGAAAAGCACCATATGGCGCACTTTATAACGGGATCATTTTGAAACTGTACAGTTCAGTGGCACGCTGGCTGGCCATTCATTAACATAAAACGATTACCATATTACGAATGCACAAGCTTATTAAAAGTGCTGCCCACGTCTTGCAGACGCAAGATATTATGAAACAGTTAGGAATTCGACAAATAAAAGCAGGGTAAAACAAATCACAAATATAAAATCTTTGTAGCAATCACATCAATTTATTAGGGGTATAATCCCACAACACGCTATTGCACTATCCTTTCAAACCGCATGGGCCATGGCCCTTCGGAAATAAGAGACCACCGCAAGCATATGTCCTTTCTAAATTACAAACAAAAAAGAACCAAGAACATTTAAAGATCAGCGTAGTGCAAACTAGGCTGCTCTTGCAATTACACACACAAAAATAACATGTGCAGCGGCTTAATAAACATCAAAACCGAGCGTGAACCACTCAACAGCAGCATAGCGGCAAGGCGCGCCGTCTCGGGATCTCCTCGGGCGGGGCACACCAGCGCCACGCGCGGCGGTTAACCTGTTCGGCTACAAGGGAGCTATGGGGAGAAGGCGGCGCTTTTTCCACTACTCAAGTATTCTAGTTCACTGTGAGCTGTTTGTCCCCGTGGGTTTGTCCCGTGGGGGCTTTTCGCTTTGGAATGAGCCGGTGGACGGCGCGGACCAAGGGGCGGCCGGCAGATGTGGTCCCGCTTGGGCGCGGCGGCAAGAGGAGAGGAACCCCCGATGGAGCGCGGGAAAAACAGTGGACGTGGCAGACGTGTTGAGGACTCGAAAACGAGAGGTCCACCCATACTCGGCTCCGTCGTAGACCCCGAGTCTAGACGAGAAGCTTCAGCGTGTTTCCACTGCCAGTTACGACCGAACAACGACCTGACCGATCGACAACGAACTACTGACTGCTGGAACTGTTACCCGGCACCGACGGGAGCAGCAGCGCGGGGGTGAGCAGAGACATTCTATCCCTATTAAACTGTTGTCTGATGCAATCTCTCGTGCTCACCTGTCGCTCTCTAACCCAAAGGGGACCCGTTAATGTGTAACGGCTTGCCGACTAGCAAGACCATCGCAGCTGCGCAACAGGAGTTCATCGCCGCTGAAAGTTCGACGGCCATGCGCAAACCCACGCACGAAGCGGACCGCTCCCCAGCCCAAAAAGCGACATTTTTCTGCTTATCGTCTTTGTGCTAATTGTGTTGTGATAGGAAGGTTGCGCTTCGCGACACATCCGTCAAAGGCGGCGCGTGTTCTAACCGCCGCGTGCTTTCTCACCGGTGCGGGTAACCTACAGGATTTTGGCCCGTAAGCCGTGGCGGCTAACTGCTTGGCAGATGTCTGTGAGTGACAGCTGCCTGCGCGGACTTCTAGGCCTCCCATATATGCAGGTGGAGAACTTTGCAATAAAACTAAAACCTCACAGGCTTAATAAACTATGCTTCTTGTAAGAAAATACTGTTCTGTACCACGGCGTGTGCAGGCCGACACGGCGCTTCGATTAATTGTGAATCTGTGATGAACCGGCAATCAACCCATACTATCTTTTATGTCTGATAAAATCCGTTATATAATATACTAGACATCAAGCCAAGAAATTATTTTCCGGAAAGCGTAAAATTATGTATAAATTATCACTGATCAGAGCATAACATGGGCTTCGAAAATTTTCGCACATTAAAGCGGAATCCTTATCATCATTGTCATCATCATCATCATCATTAGGGCCCTAAGGACGCCGTAGCCCCGGGCCCCAATGTTTCCTAGTCCGGCACTTCCCACATAGGTGTGCTCTCCAGCTGAACTAGCCTTAGGTGTCACAGGAGTGAGAGCAAGAACTTTAAAAGTGTTAGAAACAAGCACTATACAATAGCTTTCTTTTTTGGAACGTGTTAACAGGTCGACCAACCTCATGGCGACTGTGACTTGTTTGCAGAAGGGCAAAATCAGAGAAAGAGACGGGCAAGTAAGTCATCGTTGCAGGACAGCTTCTGCGACACCTAAGTTGGGTTGCGTGCAAATTATGTGCAAACAAAATTATATGCAAGATGTTTACAGTTTCATTGCCTGGTTCAAAAAGACTACTGGTATACAAAATTTTGAGGAAAGGTGGAGTTGGTTGTGTTTTTATTTGTATTGGGGTTTTTAGCGAAAATGTGCCATTTTATTATTTATTTTATCATTCGTTTAACTGTTACAGGAACGTTAATTTGTAGATGCTGTTTTTCCATGTATTTGATGTTCTATATTTATTTATTCAAGATACCCTTATGGCCCCACGGGCATTAATAAGGGGTGTGGTACCTGAGCAGATTAAACTAAGAATAACAACATAAGGGAATTCTGCCACGTGCGTACAAGAAAAAAAAATAAAAGAAAGCGATACAGCAGAAACGTCAGTGTCCATACGCATACTAAAATACGTAAACTCAAGGAACACAATAATAGTATGCTTTGTATAAGCTATTTGGACATTTGAATTTTGGATTAGAGGCTCCTAAGGAAATAAGTGTAATGCTTGACCAGTTTCAAAATGGTATTTCTTTTTTACTTTTCAGTGACAGAGGTCTCAACAAGCATCTGGATGCACTACAACATTTGTGGGTACCTCTGATACCTGTAATCTTCTTTGGGTGTGAAACTGCGAATAAATAAAATAAAAACTGCCTCCTTCCTTTTGTATATTGCTTTTACATTTTTAAAACAAAATAGTGCAGGAATGTGGAAATAATATGGGGACAATATACGAACACTTGTACGTCATCATCCCCTGGTCACTTACCTGCTTTTGTGCTGCAGTTTAAACTGCCACGTAGTCAACATTCACGACCATTTCGTTGCACCTCTCAAGTTGAAAAGTTATAGATCATTTGTCCGAGGAGCATTTCAAAGGAAGATTGGGATGCAACACTGCAGGTTCTTTTACAACACCAGTTTCGAAAAATTTTGCATATTTTAATACTGGCCTTCACATCTGCTCTTGAAGCCTGTAAGTTGGAAGCAATCTAATGCTTGCTCTACATCGGTTACTACAAAGGGCTAGTGTCATATCAATCAAGCATCCTGCAATAACACAAACTTGGTTAGGTCATCTATCATCTGCATTTTGGAATGACCAGACCTGGAAACTGTCTCGAAGGGGCAATATCCCATCCTACGTTTCTTTTAGTTTAAAAGTGGCGCACTGAACAAGTAAAACTGCCATTACGCATTACAACCCCCTGCTCGCTTCAACAACAAATTCCCTGAATGTCCCCAACTGACAGTGGTTTCAAGAGCCAATCAAAACGTGGAATATATTCCTCCTTTTAGCCGCATGGCTGCAGGAGGCTTCTTTCCCCCACTCTCCTGCAACAGCATGCACCGGCTCTGCGGAGCGCATTGCGGGACTTGCGTTGTGTGTTTGTACACGCACGGCCGGGCAGGAGGAGCGGCGGGCGCGCTATTTCATGAAGTGCGCGCTCGCCGCTCCTTTAGTCGGGCCGTGGTACACGTTCCCCTCGAGCGCCCTTCAGTTGGTCGGCAGCATCGGTCGGAACCTGGCGTTCCGCCGCTCGAGTCATGCAAGCACGCTAGTGCTTGCATGGTATCGCTGTTCATTTTTCGCCTGCAGTAAAACAGTTAAAGGAGCACTGACACGAAAATTATATGTTACACTTATTGCTTTTATCGATGCTTAATGGTCTGGCGAACCTGAAACAGCACTTCAAATACTTCAGCGCGCGATAGTTAATTACATTGAAGGCCTGAAAATCGTTTGTTTCGAATTCCCGCGCTTTCATCCCGAGGCCGAACGGCGCATATGACCAGGGGCGGTATTCTCGAGTTTTGTCTCTTTTGCGTCCCTTTCAAAAGTGTCCCTTTTGGCGAGCCCTGATTACCTAAAATCAAACAACCGGAAGTGACGGAACGCAAGCGCGGCAAACCTACTGCTAGCCTTCCTGGCAAAGGCTGCTGCACCCCGGGGATCCTTTCCCCCGGGGTGCTCCAGCCTCGCCCGATCGTGGCTGGCTGGAGCGCCCCACGGAAGTGACGTCACCTGTTTTTTGTTATTATGTTATTATTTCTTGGATTTGGTCGTCGTTGTTGATCGCCGAAACTAGTACCAGAGCCGTGCAAAGCGGCCGTGCCGGCACTCATGTTTAGGTCGGCTGTGCTTTTCATTGTTTACGATGAAAAGCACGCGCTTTTTGTACGCGTCGTAAGCGCAGGCTGATAACTCTCCTCCTTGGTACATCGCCTGTCGTTCGGTGTTGTATTATCTACGGCGCACCTGCGGGCAAGGCAAAACCACTCCGAGTGGAGGATTCAGAGGATTGTGTTGCACGTTTAAATTCGCCGGCTTTTGTAACCGCACTTCTTTCTTTCTTTTTATTTTGGAAGGTGTGTGTGCGCCCCATATCACGCCATCAGGTTTGATCTGCTGTCCTCAAACGTGGGCACTGGCTGAAGACTCTGCCGGCAAAGGTCTGAATAGTGTTGCACGAAGGCTGCTTGCGCTCCCATTTAGATCATAGGATCTGTGGCTTTTGTGGGGAGAAGAATAGGCCGAAGGAATACCTTTGAAGGCCCTCATTTCACAAGAGTTCTCTTGGGTCTAGATTACTGGTGCCCAGTGCACTTGATCTTCCACTCTGGTGCACTGTAGTACGCGCCGCTGAACACCAGCGTTTTTGTCCGTATAGTTTTGGCGCAGCAGCCTGAAATGTTCTGAAACCTCACCATACTTTCTGTGCATAAAAAGACCAGGAGGTGCCTTATTTTGGGGAGTGAAATCAGCACAGCTGGGACAAAAGAGGCCTGAATTATATTAGATGTGACAAAAAGATGTTTGGAGTAAACGCGTGTTAATATGCCTCTTTTCGTCGTGCCTACAACTCTGTATATTTGGTCATGTTGTACCAACTTTTCCGAGCTTCCAAAGTTACAAGGTACACTGCAGTGCTACAAGTACTGATCACAATTAAAGCGTCAAAAAATTTGGCTTCTGGCACAAGCACAACTTCGCCACCCTTGTTAGTGATGGCCTGGAAAGAATCACGCCGAAGCAGGAAGCACCGACCAATCCAGGAGATACACTGTACTTCATTTCACCAACTTCACACACCGTTGTAAAAATTGTGCTGGTAACTAATAAACAGCGAGAGCACAGCGCTGTATCACACGCTGGTAAGGGCAGCAAATGTAGCGCCAATATAGTCTCCCACATAAACTGTGCCCACAGCTACTGTGAACATCAAATTGATAAAAGCGTTGTTGCACATAATTTGTATACAAACGTCATGTAAGTAGAGCGCATGTTGCTTCTGGTCATACCAGCAGCTGTCCAACAGCCTACCACTGCAAGTGAAGAACCGGCTAACCATGTGACGTTTGTTATCCAAAAAGAAAGAAGCATACAGGCCTTCGTTTTCTGACAAGCAGACTGGATACTCATCACGCTGAAGTTCCCCAGCAGTCAGATACGTGTGTGCGCATCCGTTTACGCGTATACGTGCTGCCACGTGCACCTGCAGCTGGCAGCACGTGGCAGCAAGGTTCCATTCTGCCAAGGTGCCGGTTTAGCGCCGTGGTGAGAGGATTTGGCTGCTGCTCTGGCGAAATGAGTTCAAGTACACCAGTCCATACAGCGGTGGCCCCGCCGACGCCACGTATATGTACGGTCAGTTTTCGCGTTTGATGTTAAACCTTCGTCTTTAAAACTGGCGAAACTTGCACTAAGTGACGCAAGGCGAGCTGGAAGCTTTCTTTTTAGATCCTCCTGAAGCACCGAATGACACCACCACGTATTGCGAAATTTGTTTATTTACGTGTTCCGTCGTCGCTTCTCACTGTGGCAGTAGTAGTCATCGTCATATAAGGTCCCTAAAATTATCGTCATATCCATCTTCCGCATGCATGACTGGCTGACCCGGATTGCTTTGTCCGCAGGCTTTCCCATTCCTCCTAAAGTGAAATGCGTCGGCACGCGGTAGAACAGGCTTCGCGAGCTGGGCGTCTGCGAGGTGTCTTGTGCTCATCCTTGTGGCGCAGACGTACGTGACTGTTTTCCTGGTATTTTTCCGAGCTCCACGGGCAAGCCAGGTTGATGCCGCACGCTCATCGCAAAACGCGTGCACACGTGCGCGGTAAACGGCGGGAGTAACTATGACATGATGTTTTCTGATGACGCCGCACACATTACGGCCAGCAACGTATGGCGGCTGGTCGTAATTATTATTCATTTTATAATGGCCACAATAGCAGTATTGTCGTAAAAAAGAACTGCAGCTAAATTATAAATCCTAATTGCTGTATGCTAGTGACATGTTGCAAGAAAATCGGAAATGTAATAGTTATATCCCTTCGCTCACCAGCTGTACAAGTTGTACCTGCCCCATGAACCTTCAAATGCTGATTAGTCTCATGGCCAACACATGAGCCATACATGTTCAACTGTTCCCAAAAGGACTAAGCAAACACACAACCTCCAAGAAAACACATCCGGCATTGGGAAGAAACATTTAAAATTGGCTCACTTTATTTGACCAACAACCAGTACATTTTGCTTTTATAGCCCACAAAAGACCATCGCCAGCACTGCACTATGGCTGAAGAACTTTTCTGCAGTTGGCTTTGGCAACAAGCAGAATGCACCATTATGAACTGGAAACACATATGACAAGCCACAGCTTTTACCAGTAAAGCCCATTGGTTGCACTGGGTGTCAAGAGATAAAAAGGAAGAACCAGCAAAAATGCTTTAATGTATTTAATGTATGCACAATGATCAAACATTAATTCAGAGTGTAGAAAAACATCCCTTCCAGCATGTTCGGCTGATCAACCCATTTGTGACAGCCTTATCGAAGTGAAGGCAAGAACGAGTCCGTGGCAAGATTTCGATGTGGGCTTTAAGAACTGTAGGCTGTCTGCAGTCATAATTACTATTGTGTGCCAAACACCCTAGTACACTGAGTGCAGTGAACTTCAGCAATGAAAGTAGTCATTAGAAATTTTTATCGTATGGTGACCGTTGCGAATCCTAGTAAACCGTTACAAGCACCTGGCATGCTGGCAAGAGAGAGGTAGAGATAGTAAAAGATTTTTGAAAGGAGAAGAGGCCAGCCTGAGAAACTGAACTTGGGCCTGCTACTTAAATCCCACTGGGGCAAGGAAGGTACTGAATACTGAGAGTATGAGAAATGACAGTGAAATCAACCAATGAACTTTGTACACTTAAAGCATGTATGGGGCGCAGAAACAGACTAATCACTGCATAATTCGCATAACTTATTTACCGACCATAAAAAAAAAAGTTCCGCAGTTTCTGAAATTTCACCACATAGACCCAAGAGTCCTGACAGGACAAGCAGCGATTTGACAGCTCGATCTTGCTTCTTCGTGTCAGCCCACGTGCCAAAAATCTTTCGTTCAGACAGAGGGTAAGCATTCAAGCGTAGTAAGGCTGCTTCAAGGTCTTTTCACCCACTAGTATACCTTGGTCAAAAACTATGCAAATGATCAATTGTCTCTGTACAGCCTTACACAGAAGGCAGTCTGGGCTGTCCTCGCGTCCGATTGTGTGCAGATACTTTCAGGTCAATGCTACTTTAAGCCGCAGCCTGTGTAACAAGGTTTCATTGACTTCTGTGAAGTTGAGGGGCATGAGCGAGCCAGAACCTTTGCTCGGGATCAGTCTTGGGGAGCTGTTCCCGTCAATTCTGTAGGTCAGACCAATGCAAGGCAGCAGCTTGTGCACGGGCTCTGTGGAGTATTGCATTGCTATCTTGTCTTATGATGTGTGTAGCCAAAACAGTGTGTATCCTTTAGCCGGCACAAGGCAGCATTTCCTTCACAGAAAATAAGTTCTATAATTGTAATAACACTAGCTAGTTTCTAATAATTTTTTCAAACAAAGAGCACGACTACAAAGTGTAACAAAGGGAAGGGAAAGCAACGACTTCCAGCTAGTGCCTTGTTTGAAACGTATGACCCATATAAATACCATGCGCTTTATCACATCAACATAGCAAAAACAGCACGACACCATGCTGCAACTTTTCTGCTACGACCCCCATGAGCACCGCCAGCTTTCATGTCCGCAACCTCGTTAAACTCGGTTTCCCCTTGAGAACATGATTTTAGTGCTAAAGATGACAGACACACTTTAATGGTGCTTGCATTTATCAATCAAACACCAGCAAACGTCAGTTAATTTGAAATGATACAGGGTAAACTTGGAAGCTGGCACAACTAGGTGGGATGGGAGTGGCAACAAAAATCTGTGCACAATACAGCCCTGTTGTGGCATTTTTCAGCACGGTGACAGTTGTCACACCGCCCTTGTTAACCTATATTCGAATCTCCTGGTACTATGGAGAGACTTGTTGCATTGGTGGCACACTGGAATTACCACTGTGTTGAACCATGGAGCCTGCCAGTTGCCATTCGAGTATGCGAGTCTGCCGATGGAAATTTTTTCTGGCGACTGTTGCACTGCCCTGCAGTGCTTCATGAATTATTTCCTGCTGGCACAGCCATTCCATTCCACGCAGACAAACAAAATGCGCACAGGCCGCATGCAACAGGCATGTGTTTGTGTTGTTGTGTGGGAAGCAGGTTTGCCAACGGGTACCAGTCGGCTGCGCAGTAGCACCCAATGTGTGCTTAGATGCAGATATACCTAGTGGGTCCACCTTGGTTCAGTCCGCGGAGGCAAAAGCAACGCTTTCTCATGTTTCTCTGATGGTGCTTTTCAATGGCCTCAACTTTGCATTGCATTAAACAACGAGACAGAGAAATATTTTATGGATTTGCGAGCAGAAGGATGTTAGGGCTTCCACCCCGTGAGAGCCGTTCTTAGTCCAAATGCACTGAAACCCACAAGTGCCGTCAAAGTCGCCCACCCCGGACTTTCACTACCGCCTTCACCATCGCTACAGTTACATCTGGATTTTTTTAATTATTAGTAACGATTAATTATTAACAGTGACTCTACATGGCTAGTCAGTGAGTGGAAGTGATTTGGTTTGTTGGGTAAAAATCAGAACAGACTGCTTTCACTATATGTTGTGAAGTGGGCGTAACAGTGACCCTGGCTCGTCAGTGAGCAGAAGTGGTTTTGCCGGTTGGGTAAAAGTCAAGCATGACTGCGTTGAGGGGCAGACGAAGAGTGTGGAGCACGTCAGACATACTTTTAGCCTGTGTGATCAGTGTACGTGCTTTGTGCCATTGAGAAATTTAGCAGGTATATCCCGTGTATTGTTTTTTACAAGTTTGTCTGACATAAGCGTTAAATCGTCAATTCCTTTTAAAAGCAACACGAAGCCAGCAGGTGAGAAAGAAAAAGGTATGCTAGTAATACTAAAGGAAATTCAGGCTATTAGCAATGGTTCAGAACGACATGCAAACAATCTTTGCTAGCATGCACAGTAGCTGACGAAATACTGCAGGGTAACAGTAGCACATGCACACGTGATTACGAAGAGGGCTATGGCATGTACAGGTGTGTAAGGTTGATTTAGTGCTAATATACTGCGTGCACACGTAAATAAAAATACCCTGCAAAAAAGATGAACAAGGCAACTGAGGTTAGAGCAAATAGAAACAACTGCGCAGAGTCACCTAGATGGTATGCTTAGAATGTAGATATAACAGTTCAACACAGCACGTAGCATCTGTTATTGCTGAAGCCACTGACCCATCACCTAGCCTGTCATAAATGGGCACGATCACGTACGTTTGGCGACATCGTAAATTTTGGAGCACACGAACACCACACACACGGAAAATGCCACAGTAACTCACGACAGATATCCGGCGCATTTTTTGGCCACGCTTGTAACGACAGAGATCACGGCAAGTTGAAGCGCACGAACGAGAACTCGCTGTCACTGCGACGCACCATTGCTAGCTGATGGGGCTCTAGATTATTCACGTATACACTGCTGCAGCGATACGAATCTGGACACTTGCAAGTCGAGTACGGAGCAGTATCAAAGTATTTGCCTCGCGTTGTGATACCGACACAACACCGTGTATAACAATGAGTGTGATGATAGCATCGATGACTGCGTCGCCAGCAGCTTCACACAAACCATCGCCTCCTTTAACTATTAAAGGAGGCGATGCACAAACAAACCTCTGGAAAACTATGACGCACCATACACATCGGTCACGTTTTGAAGGCAACACGGTGCTTCGTACATTTTGGGGCAACATTTGGTTTTGATACGTACGTATTTGATATGAAAACATTGCACAAGCGCTGACCAGCACTTCGCGTTGCTGCCACGAATAGTCATCGGACTTTGAAGACTGTGAATTACTGCAGAAGATACAAGCGCGGTGACATAGGCTTGGAGCTGAACACCTCATATGAAACGAAAACACAGCGCAGTACCGCACCACTCGTGAGCGACTCCACACAACGCCGACGCTCGTAACATTCTTGCTTGCCTCGGCACCGCGCGAAGCCGGAATATTTGAAATAGGCCAACGGAACAAACTCGGAACAGACAAGCCCGTACTAGAGTGAACTCTACCCGTACGTATGCGAATACGGGGCCAAAATTCGCTCTTCGATGGAATTCGGCCTCTTCTCCGTGCCGCTCGTCCGTAGGTCATCCGTAAAACCCGTGGTAAATCTATAAAAAGTGATTTGTTTACACAACTTCTTCTACGCGAGTGTCAAACACAATAACAAACTCGAGTTTCGCAGAGAAAAATAAAATGCAAACATCTACAAAGCATGTCCATGACGTCAAGGTGACTAGGTGACGTCATATTAAAAGACAATAAACTCAGGCTAAAAATAAATCTTGATACTGTAATATTAGTGTGTCACTGCCAAAAATATACGCAATACTATTGAAGTAATTGCAATGTAATGCAATTATGCAATTTTTTTGTTGACGTACGTCACTTCCGTGGGGCGCAGCAGCCAGTTCGGGGGGAATCGGCTCGGAAGCCCCGGGTTGCAGCAGACGCAGCCAACCTTCCTCCATGCTGCCAACGTCCACTGCTTAACCGGAAGTACGTCACGATGAAAGGGACGCAAAAGGGACGTTTTCAAAAGGGACAGTTACGAGAATACCGCCCCAGAGCTCTTCAGTGTAGGCAGTTGCGAAACTCCGCCTCAAAAAACGGCCCGCAACTTGACTAGAGTGGACTAGAATACTATTCTAGTTCACTCTAACTTGACCTCCCCTCCTTTGGATCGTGCGTATGGTGACGCCGCTGCGGCCACCGCACGCACTATCCAAAAAACAAACTAAATATTCAAACTGACAATTTAACGTTAAATTTTGTTTTAAATGTGCATATTTTTTTTTTTATTTTTGTACTTCCTTAAGTTATTCATTGTTTTCATAACTGCGGTTTTTTGTGGAGAATGTTTCTGCGTCTGCGCAACTGCCTCGACGGGTTGGCGCTTGTGCGAATACTCCGGCACGACATAGGTCCTACCTGAAGTACTAAATTTGCAGTTATCGCTCGGCCTACATCACATTCACAATGTATGCCAAAACTAATCCAGTAGTTGAGCAAGTGGCTCTAAATAATCCTTTCAAGCTTGCGTGAAGCCTTCGAAGCGAATTTGTAACTTTTTTTGCCGCCGGAAAACCGCAGATGACGCGCAGCAGACGACACTGCGCGGGCGACAACGCATCACATACGCAATTTTTTACTTCTCTTGGTTCGAATGCACAAAAACACTCGTGTGATTGAACACCTTGGGCTTCTTTGGCACAAAAAAATTACGTAAGCACCCACATACCATTTTTCGGCCAGCCCGTCGAGCGGCGAACCACGGTGTATAGTTTATTTTGTCACCAACAGATGGCGCAACTGTAAAACAAGATCCAAACCAGTGGACCAATTCTGGGGCCACTTTTTGATGCATGGGGCCTATGGGAAGTTTCGCAACTCCTACATCCAGTAACTCTGCATATGACAGAATCCCGGCCTGACCTCACCGCTTTGTGCGGACGTCACCGGCGCCCGCTCGCCGTTCGTGGGGCCGCGCGCGTGAAGTGACGTCACGAGTTTCTGATGAGCGCTGTCGCGTCACTTCTTTTGGCTTCACGGGGTGATGTCACGTCAATTTGCTGAGTGCCGCTCCGCGCGCTGCTCCGTCGGCGCGATAAATGAGATCCAATTGAACTATGTTCTTCGCGTCGCAGGCCGCTCATATTTCAGCCAGGGTATTCTGTTGAGTGAAGGAAGCGAACTGTGCAATAATATTAACGCCGAAAATTGGTGTCAGTGCTCCTTTAAAGGAGCCATGAAGAGAAAATACAACTTCGTTCAATTTGAAAGAACTAGGATTCAGTATCTCACTCAGCTCCATTACAGCCACAAAAGATGTTTTTTTAACGAAAAAAAGCAAGAATTATTTAAAAACTTTCAAATTTTGCGCCACAGTGACGTGTTATGAGCAAGAATGGGCCTCCTTGATTATCAGACCCGGATCGTCCGCAGACTGCCCAAGACGCGATCCGGCGCTCGTTTTCCCCATCTATTCCTATGGGGCTTCCGGTCCGGGGCAGTCCTCGGACTGCCCGCGGACCGTCCAGGACTGGTAAATCGAGGAGGCCCAATGACGTCATACGGGCCAACAATACAACGTAATTTTAGTGCGTTAACTGCACGTTAGCATTCAAGTCAAATGCTGATGCGGTCAAATGGAACTAGAGGCCCCATTACAGACGTCCAGTCATGTGTCGTCGTGACAGGTCAGTTAGGCGGCCGCCAATCGCACAAACAAGGTTCCGTGACGTCATAGAAAAGTAGCGATAAATTGGCTAGGGGGTCGCGACTGCTTCACACGCTTTTTTTAATATCTCCGTTATTTGTTCGAAGATTGTGATGAGATTGGTATCATTGTTATCGGGACTAAGCAGTCTTTCTAATAAACCTACCTTGTATTTTGTTTTTATGGCTCCTCACCACGGTGTGCTCCTCACTGATCCATGACATGACCCACGGACTTAAAATGCATCTTGCACCAATATGAAAGGTTTTACAAGTTCATAGCGATGTTCCTAAAGGCCTAGTTTGTTTCTTTTATAAATATATTACCTCTTCACTGAAATAAAAGCAAACAAGAACGCATTTTGGTTTATCCCATTTTCGCTAGATGGTGATAGCGGTCTTGCAAGCAAGAGTTTTATTTTTTATTTCAGTACAGAAGTGTCATCTCTAAAATAAGCAAACTAGGCTGCTGTGAACACGGATATGTATTTGTACAGGTTTTCATATTGGTGCACAATGCTTTTAGTCCGTGACCAATGAAGTAGCAAGTCCCAGAGGAATGTTAACAGGTGCGCCCCCCTTATATTTCGCTCTTCTTGACTCTTTGTCGCCAACACCAACGCAGCTCTTCGGCTCGCCGCTAGTTCGCTACACTACCACTACATGACGGAAGAGACAGAGCTCTGTACAGGGACGCCTTCACCAATGAAACAACACGCAATGCACAACTACTGACGAACTTCGGGCTCCGCACGAAACTCACGCCACGTTCGCGATTATGCTCACAAGCACGTTCCTGCACAACCGCCTGCTCTTTAACGAATCGCCCGTAGCCTACCCATACACCTGCGAATGTGAATTCAGGTCATCATCATCATAATCAGAGCTCCTTAAAGGGGCCCTGAAAGGCGTTTTGAGCACACTAAATTGACTAGCGCAATCGTTAGATTGGGTCGTCAACATCATCTGTGCCAAGTATTACTCTTTTACGCGCAGCGGAAAGCTCACACTTTTGTTGCAAAGTTTGTCGCTTTTTTCTCACCCTTTCCTTCGTGTTTTTGGACGCCGCCATCTTCACATGTCTACATCATCGATTCCCAGATGTTCGTCATGAGCTAGACATCCTGCTATTGGGCGGCTTTTTCACGCACTTCCGGCAAAGAGATGAGTCGTCTGCTCAGCGTCGGCTCGCCGGCTGATCTGCCAGCGGAGTGCCGGAGTGCTTGGGCATTTTACGACAAACGAAACAAGTGTAAACAAACGCTTAACCGTTTGTATTGAATGCAACAGGGCCATAACACGAGATGAATATTCTTACTTGAGTACGTTCCATAAAGAAAACGTTGAAGCCCCGTGGCACTTCTTTCTTGCAATCGCAGAGAACGCCCTGAGCCGAATGCCCGGGTTTGACGCATACATTTTATTCAACTTCAAAACAATCCAGAGATGCGTTTCGAACGAACACAACGTCACAACATGCGTTGCAAGTCCGAACCGCGATTGACAGACGATGGGTTGCCTCCTCCTGCCCCTCGTAAATTCGGCACTCACCTCGCGCGCGGTTTGCGGGGACGAACAGCAAGTCACTTAACTCTGGCGCACTAGCCGAGATGGCTTTTAGCCACGCACACTGCACATACCCCATGCGAGGTTGAGTCGTACGCCGCTTGAGAAAGATAATCCAGACCATGGGAAGCACTCAGGGCCGTACCCAGAGGGGGGGTTTGGGGGTTCAAACCCCTACCGAAATCTTTTCCAGGCAGCACGTAAACAATACTTACTCTTGCTTTCAGCAAAACTACCCCCTTCCCAAAATTCATAACCCCCCCCGAAAAAAATTTCTGGGTACGGCCCTGGTTCAAGCACTATCCACCCGCAGAAGCACAACGTCGCATTTCATCGCGAAACAAAGGCGTCCACAACAAACACACCATCGCCTCCTGTCGCATCTCGCACTTCCAAATGGGAGTGAGTAGTATGCCTGCAGTGCCCATATGCCGCGAGGTGGGGCCCCAAGCTTAACCGGGGTCACGCAACCGTAACTGACTTCTAGAGCGGTTTGTGCCTTGTTGCCAGGGCAACCGATGTTTGATATTGTCAAAGAAATGGTGCTCGCTCCAGCGCTAGAAAGCTCAGAGCCGCGGCGGAGGATGTTTTGCCAACGTTGCCGCTCTCCATTACGCGTCGCCCCAAGCTGAACTGGCGTTTTGTGCACGGGTTCTGTATCGGTTTAAAATGTCTTTTTCACATGCCGCCGGCAGGAATTACCACCGCCACAAAATAAGACCCGGCACCAGCGGGGCCACATCTGATACGGCGCTTTTTGGATAAACAGTGCGCTGTGCACCCAGGGGAGCGAGCGCAGGATCCTGCCCGTGCGGCTGCGAGTTCGCCGATAAAGAGTCGCGTGCCGCCGATAGCAAAGTTCTGCAGCAACGTACACCGCGAAAGGGCAAGGCCAGGCCGCCGCACACATGGGGCCAGATTTTTCGTTCGCTTTCCAGCCTTGAGCAGAGTGCGGGATTCATGGTGTCCTTGCCCGTAGCAGACGGCTGTGTGAGCAGCGCAATAGCGGAAGCACGTCACCGCCGAGGAGCGCAGCATCATGGGAGGGAAGGCTCGCTCGCCGTCAACAGCGGAGAGTAAGTTGAAAGGAGAAAACGCGGCGCGACGATAATGCGCGGTTTTTGATTTACGATTTCTCAGCTAATACTCATCGCTTCAACAAAATTCTTGCGGGAGGAGATTGCTAATAGATTGCTTTATTTGGTTACATGTACATCCACGCATCGGCGGAAGGTATTTCAGGACCCCTTTAAGGTGGGCTTTGCTGTATGCCGTTCAGCACACACACATCGCCCGTTCAAGTCAGTTATTTAATAACCCTTTGCACTCCCACTTTGACCAACTTTTACCCACTTTCCGGCCATTCCGATGCGCAACTATATTGCCAGTTTCTGACGCTGCGAAGAAAAACACAAACTGTGCAAAAGAAACTCACACGATATTCATTTTTTCTCTTGCATTGTGTTGCAACTCCTTTGCTGATATTTGAGCAGCATGTCAAACCGCTCAAAGTACTTTCCTGGGTGCAGGCCAGGGTTGTTACTGCAGGTTTTGCATACACACAAGAAGTTTCCCTCCTGCCTCCTTTTGTTTTTATATTGCTACAAACAGCACAGTCCTTGGTGCTTCAGCCTGGGAGCTTGTACATAATAGGTCTCTTTTTTTTGCCTGCCGCGAAGCATTTCAAAGCTGTTTGGAGGAGCTACGAAGCAGCTCTTGAACCGGAAGTTACGTAGAGGTCACGTGAAGAAGCAGCTCAAAGCTGCTCTGAGCGGCCCGCGATCCGCCGCGGCAGGCGAACTGCGGAGGAGCAGACGATTTGTCGTCTGCTCGTGTCGGCACCTCGTGCAAGCAGGCGCTCAACAACGCGAACTTAGAACCCTGATAGTTATTATTTCGTCACGAATTATGACAGCGAATAGTTTTTGAAAACGGCTGTCAAAGTAACTACAAAATTTCTCAGTTGCGTCACGAAGCGTTGTCGTCGCAATCAAACGCGCCGTTTCGGCGTGTACGTGACGCTGTTTTCATGCATACAGTCGAACACGGATATATCGAACACGGGTATATCGAATTATTGTCTATATCGAACTCATAAATTATCCCCTTGAAAATTCTTTGTAAAAGTATAGGAATTCGTCCGTTTATATCGAACCGTATTTTTCCCGACATTGTGTATATCGAACGCCGCGCGAGCTGGAATGTGCTCTTCGGCGGTCGCTGCACCCCCGATTGAGGTTGAGGAGGATGTGGAAGAATACGCGGACATGGCGAAGACTGGCTCGCGGAACTAATTCCCCCTACCGGAACGAATTTGCGCTTGCCCAGTCGGACCCCGCTACCGGCCGCCGTAGCGTTAGCGGACGGAGCCCGGTATGCTAAATCTCTCTAGGCACACAAGTCCCGCTTGGAAAATGTGACATTGCGAGGTAGAGATGCCCCGACTGCGCACGTCTTTTTTTTTTTTTTTTTCGGCTGCGTACGTTCCTTGGCTTGCCGAAGAGAGTTTTTTTTTTTTTTTTTTCTCCCTCTCGGTCTGTCTTCCCCCGATGTCGTCCCGGGAAAGGGAAGAGGGAACGAAGGCGCTGGCGGCCTCCTCCTTCTTTTGCATGTTGGTGCTGTTTGGCGAGTTGTCCCGCACCTTTCGGAGATCACTGTTTCTCTCGGAGATGACCATTGCGAGCGCTTTGTTGGAGTCCGTTCAAAGAGCCTTGTAATTGTAATTGTTACCTTCAAAGTTATTGTGGTACGTGCGCGCTGTTCTTTTGCGTGCGTGTTGTGCATGGTGTGCGAAGGTGCAGCGTACTGCTGGAATTTTCTAGTTGTGCAGCCTGGAGAAGATCGAGACCAGCGTCTTTAATTTCATTATCTGAACGAAGAAGCAGGCCAAGATCAGCGATTTTTTTTTCCACGGAAATAAAGCGTCGTGTTGCGTCGTGAATGCGGAATTAGTTGTCATTCTTGAATGCGACGATCGGTAAGTGATCGTCCGCCATAGGTGAGGTCTCAGAGCCCATATTTTTTTATATCGAATTTTTCATATATCGAACTAATTCGCGATCCCCTTGGAGTTCGATATATCCGTGTTCGACTGTATTCCGTTTGCGGCTCAGCACATTTTGTGTGGTCTGCACTGGCGTGTCGAAATGAACTGTTCACCTCACACTGCCGGTATATTTTGGATATACTCGACTCCTATGGTGACTGCGATGAAACGGTGACGCACCTCGAGGAGAAATTTGCAATACGGGATGCAAACCGTTGCAGAATCACATCGCATTTGCTAATGAAATTGTTCAAATGTTGCCATTTGTATATACGTACCGGCAGACGCGAAAACCTAGTGCAGTTTGTTTAACACCGGTGCGCCGCCTTCGTCAAAAGACCGCGGACACACTGGCATCTTAACGTCAATTGTAATCGCTAACTGCGAAGGAACAGCAGACAATCCCGCCATTATCGCACTGAGTAGATGATCAACTGACGCCAGAACAAACGAAAACGCCAACGAGATCCGGAGTGACCTTTGCATGTATCGTCTGCGCGCGCGTCGTCTGCTCGCCTTTCTGTCGCCTGCTATCTGCTCCTCCTCAGCGGCGAGAGCAGTTTGGGGCAGTTTGCGGCAGCTCTGAGCTGCTCCCTGGTGCAAATGAAATACGATTCAGCAGCTCCGGAAGTGGTGGGCGGAGCCAACGCGGCGCTGCTCCTGCAAATAAAATACGGAGCAGCTTGGAGCTGCTCAAAGCTGCTTTGAGCAGGCAAACAAAAGAGACCAACTATGGCTCATCCCATCTAGCCTTTCCTCGCACTCCATATGTGCAGACAGGCCCCACTTTTTGGCCTGAGCCCACAGGTCACCCGCCAGCTGTTGGATAAGGTTTCAGCGGCACTGCAGGTTTCGCTCCTCTTTGTCGCCATGATCCTGCAGTTGTGTGCGCCTCCAAATAAAACTATTGACAATAGATACCTCCAGAAACCAGAAAAGTTTTCGCCACCTTCCGACCAAACGCGTTGCAAAGAGTAATGATCCTCACGGTGCTGTCTCCACTGCCATCATGGCCTTGGTCACTCGCTTCTGTCAAATCAGCCACCTGATGGAGGCACGCAATTATTAGTTGCATTGCGTATGGAATCCCGTACCTCGCTCTCAAAACAACAGAAAAGGCTCGGCTCAACACAATTCGCCAAGCCCACAAAACTGTGCTTGGCCTCCCCGCTGCTACTGTGACCCACAAACTATTCGCTCTGGCAGTTCACAACACGTGGGAAGAGCTGCAAGAAGCCCATCATTCAGCTCAACTACGGCGCCTGTAATTGACTATTACCGAAGAAACAAAAACAACGCATTCCTCTAGCACTGCGAGATGGCATCGCTCTATGCACGCCAACCACCACCTTGGCCGCCGGGCTGCCCATGCTGGAGCACTGCCTGCGCGATACGGGAACGACTCTACCGCGGCCCTGTACACCGATGCTACCCTTCACCCTGGGCGACCCGGCCACGTAGCCTGTGTAGTTTATCATGCTGGCCAATGCGTCAATGCCGCCACCACTACCACACCCCTGGCCACTACTTCCCGCCATGAACCAGTCACTATCTTCACCGATTCGCAGACAGCCTGCCAAAACTACCAGATTGGCCAAATCAGCCCTACACATCCTCAAAAACTGCCCAACGACCCCCGACATCCACATCGTCTGGGCTCCTAGACACGCCACCATCCCCAGCAATGAAGCGGATCACACCGCGGCTCGCGATCTGATACACCGAGCCATGGCCGACGGTGGCCACTGTTCACCCCTCAAGATCAACCCCACCCACTGAGTGGCTACACGGAGATGCTCGCCCATTACAGGCAAACTCGCCGTCGCCTCCCACCACCACACTGGCGCCTCTGCAGAGAGGAAGCTACAACTTGGCGGCGGCTCCAGACGAACACCTACCCACATCCCACCCGCCTCCACCTCATCTTCCCCACCCAACACCCTTCCCTCTGTGCTCACTGTCCCCAGTATGAGAGTGCCAACGTACTCCGGACTCGTCCCCATTTCCCAACCCCACCTACGAGCAGTGGAGGGCTTCCCTGGCCAGCCCAGACCTGGATACCCAGCTCAAACTGGTGACCCAAGCAAGGACAGCCAGCCGAAGTCGGGCCATCCCGGACTAGGGATTCCTTCCATGGGGCAAGGCCCGTTCATCAGCCTCTGCTCGATAAACAATATTTATTCTCGCTCTCTCAAAGGCTCCTCCGCGTGGCACGTGTAGGAGAGTTCGTGGAACGGCTCATGCTTTAGAATGCTGATTTGGCTGATCGGCGCTTCGCGTGAGACCATGTTTTTTTGGTGGCTTTTTTTCTAGAGGCACAAGTTCACCTAAATAAATCTCCGTCATCGTCGCTTTCGCTAAGTGCACTATCGCAGAACACACACGATGAGAAAGTGGCCATGCTTCTTCAGTGAACAGCTGCGCACGTGAAAATGCCGAATCAAGAAGGCCCTTGCTGAACATTGTGCTGCACCCTAGTGCTAAAAGAAGAAAACTTCAACAAAGTTCACTTGTTGAAGTTCCCTCAAGAGATGGCGCATCATACATACAAAAATAAAGGTATTTTTAATTTTTTTGGCGAGGTCATTGTACAGTGGCGTTGCAACTAAGGCCGCTGTGCAACGCCACCCCATTACAAAGGGGAAGCTGCTAATCATCACCAACTCTGGGCGTATCACAGTGACAAAAACCACGAATGCCCAAGTCGGGGGTACCCTGAGGGTGGACCGCCATGGCTGTGTTGCGTTTTTGGGCAGGGCCTGACAACAAAACTCAAAGGGTTAGAGGCTTGCTTGAAAAAACAACAAAGTGAACAGTTGAAATTGACTGCAGGTTTGTCAGTGTTCCTACTACTGCTTTTTATGCATAATCATAAAGGGAACCAATTTTTTGAAAACGATTTCTCCTAGTTTGTCCTTTATTTTTTTAAACATCTCTAAGAACAACTTTTCTAAAGAGTGCATCTGTGTTTTTATTATGGTTATTTCACAAAACATTTTTTGAAACGATCTCTAAAAAATATATATTAGAGGTCGCTCCTCGACCCTTTTTTTTATTTAGTTTTCTCTCAGCTTTGTACAAAACAAGCTTTTACACATTTTACTGAAAAGCAATGTTCCTTTTTCAAAAAGTATGAAGTGTGAGCTTTAGTGATATCAATGAGCCATGATCAGGGTCAGCCGGTACCGGTCACGAGTTGCCAGTAACGATGGCGAGGCTCACTCATCCCTCACGCGCAAGTGGTGGATGGATGGCGCGGCAGTGCACTCACGAGCGAGCCTGCTGACCTTTGCACGTTGGTTGGCATGTTTTATGCCTATGCTACACAGCAACTTTCGATTGACGGTTGAATGCCCACTTACAAGTGCGCCCTAAGCATTTACAATGGAGCACTCGAGAGACAATTGGTTTGAAGGCGTTTGGAAGACCTTCGAAACGGTCGTGTAGGTATTACTTGTAAGTTCATCATGAATTCACAATTCCACGGAGTGCCACGTCAGCATGCAGCTCAGGCCAAAGAACAGATAAGCACTTTCTTCAAACAAACAAACAAAAAATTAAACATTCCATTTGAAGTGATAAACGCATAAAATTCGACAAAACGTATGTACAGTCCCATCCTTTAAACACCTAAGGACCATAGAAATCATATACAATGACTTCACATTTAAATCGAAGTTTACATCTACGACATCAAGGAAAAGCAGTCATGTCAGACCCAAACCTCATCACTGGTGATAATGGAACAAAAACCCACTGCCCTTCTGATGTGCAATGATCAAAATCAAGCCGATGAGAAATACTAGCACCAGGGTAGATTACGAACAAACATAATATCTAAAACAGTACCTTGCCGATTTTCAAACCTGCAAATTCACATATTGCTTTGTCAAAATAAATACTTCTCTGCAGGTTCCTTTTGATCGATGTGAGACCTGAAGAACTCAGCTTCTTCTCAATGATGGTGGAGCACGAGCAATTTTCAGTTGAGGACGGTTTTGAAAAGGAGCACTCAGTATCGCAGTTAATCACAGGAATAGTAAGGTATACGTAAATACAATAGACCCACTTGGAAAAATGCATACAATATCTTTTTGCTCCAACGTTCTGAGCAGACTGTTCACGCTTGTCTCTTGGCAAGCGGAACAGAGATCGTTCTCATCCGTTTTCACCAATGCACTAGCTTGATTGACCAGGTGGTCGTTGCAATGAACTTCCCGGGAAGCACTATACACTGAAATTTCCGCCAGAGGATGGCAGTCGCAGTCCCTCTATCAAACCTCCTGCTGCCCAATGCCCTCTCGCCTTTCTGTTCTGCTAGAAGCTTCGTTGAAGTGGAGCAATGAGCTATACGCTCATTGACTTTGCACCTATACCTCAAGAACTTGGAATCGGGGTCGCAGAGATCTCACGAACTTGTCCAATTAATTCAGCAAGGCCACAGTCATTGGCAGGTCTGGACCAGGTTTCTGGAGGTCAACACTCGCCCTATCGAACAACCCTAAAAACCTCGTGCCACTTCATGACCGTGCTTCCACGCGAGTCGCAAGTGTCTGCCGACAAGACTCAATGTGTGAAAGCTTGGCAACGATTTGTTTGTGAGAATCTGCATGCTGAGACCACCTTTTTTTGTTTGATAGGCTTTTCAGGCAACAAGGTGTTCCCCCTCAGTCAAGGCTTTTTAGAAATGAGCTCAAGGATTTTTGAAATGCAGAAAATAAAACCCAGCCACTGCGTTAGGCTGGAAAACCTTACTGCCTCGACAAAACAACACAGACTTCACACTCCAACTAAGTTGGGGCGGTGACCAAGGCACATGGATGGCCAAAGTGTTCCCATATTTTGTAAGCTTGAAAGGCCCTAGTATTTCCTTGACCTGCTGCTCGCATGGTCTGACCCCTGCAGTTGTCAGTTGAAATACCGTTCTCTTGAAAATGAGATAACATGCGGTGTAAGCCTGGTAGTATGCGATTCAAAAGGAACGAATCCAACGAGAAAAAACTGGGGAAAGAAACTGGGACTTCGCCGAAACAAACGTGAAGGCTGCCCAGCATAAGGTGCCCGTCTCCGCCCACCACAGGTTAGCTTCCACACAGCAGTTGAGATTGAAGCCTCATCCACGCGTTTTCGAGGCAGCAAACGTGGGCAGCAACCCAGTGGGGGCCCAAGTAGCAGCTCCCCCACCTTAATCCGGCACTGGGTACAAAAAAACCGTGCCTCATTATTACCAATGAGTCCATGCATCCCTCAATGCTTGCGAAAGAAAAGTGAAAACTTTCAGCCTGACACGTGGAAAGAAAAAAAAAACAGTATTACGTGCTTCAGAAATGACGATCATAGTTTTGTGCCCACATCTCATCTGTTGCCAAATGCGCATGCTTTTAAGAATGCAAAGTGCAGGACAGGGCAGGGGCAGCAGGCAAGCAAGGGTTCCAGTGAATGGCCGACGTAACATTTTACCACCTGGGCACACTGCCTTTTCCCTTGTTGCTGCTCCTAGCTAGACAAATCGCTAGTGAGGCAGTAAAATTTGCTGAAAAGGAAAGCGCATGTGCTCCATACATTTCCGAGTGAGCAAAAGACCCCCAAAATTTCATTTTTGATTTGATCAAATGTCTAACTTGACCAGGGGCAGGTTTGGGCTCTTTCTAACGGGGGTGGGGGAAGTCAGCTTCTATATATGATGATGATAATGAGAAGGAGGGTAGTAGCCTTTTTTTTATTCACCGAAAATTTGGAAAACCATAAATAAAACTCGACTTTTTCTTCAACCTCGGGGGTCATCTTGGGGTATAAATTAAGGAAATTGAGGAGGGCCAGGACATCCGGACCCCCCTCTGGATCTGCCAGTAAACCTGACTTCATATTAGTGCTGAGCCACTTCTCTTCCAGGCCATTTTGTGTGGCCCGGAAGTACAACCGTCAGCGCTGAACAATGCCAGCTTAGCTCACTCATTAACTTGCCACTGACACAGCTGGGCTTGTCTGGCCAACCAAAGCCAGAGACCTCACAAATGTTTTGCTGCATGACTGAATGACACAGCTCGGAAAATTTTGCAGAACACCCACTTGCATAACAGTAATTTATTGTACGCTCAAGAGCTCATAACAATGCGTATAAAAATTAAGGAACTATGATAAATCTTGGGGCTGGAAGGGCCTATGCAGCAGCTCAGAAACTTTCCAAGCCTACACACACACAAAAAAAAGAGAGTAATACGAGCATCCAACTCATCAGTCCGAGAGAGTCAGGGCTACTTCCAGGCTGTACTGCTGGTCGTTGAGGGATTCCCGGCATAGCTGAGCATGTTGCCAGGCGTTCGCTCCCTGACCCCCAGACACAACTGCCTTCAAGCACAGGAACTTTAACTTCTTGCGTGGCGTTATGGAATGCACTCCAGTAACTGGAAAGAAAGAAGAAGTGACATGTCAGTCGCTCACAAAAACAAAAAATTACACCATCTTTTCGTGGGGAACCATGAGGAGGATGCGAAGCATCATGGGGGTCCCGTAAAAAACTTCTAACAATACAATGACACACTAGTTCTGACTATAAATGCACAGCCCTAAAGGCACATTCCCACTGGCGATTTGTCTCGTCGCGCGACGGCGCGCGTCGCGCGATGAGGCCTTGAGGTGGTGTTCGCACTTGCGATGAGCGATGATGCGACTACGTTCAGCGCAGCTGCTTCCCGACTTGTACGACCTTGTTGGTGCGTCAACCATTCGCAGTCAAAGAAAATGATGTTACGCGACAAAAGCAGGTAGAAATCAAACTAAAACACATGCTACTAACCTGGAGCAATGCCGAAAACATTTACGGGTTGCGGGAGGAGCAGAAAATAACAAACTCAAGAACGCTCTTTTCAACATATTATTGCACGAAGAAATGCACACGCTTGCTTTCACGCCACAACACCCGCATCACGGCCCACAAATGTCGCTTCTTTTCACAGGCGCAATGTTCTGACGCCACCGAACTCTACGCGTGTTTACCAGTCGCCCATAGCACCCATAGTACGATGAGGCTGCAAGTCAACCTACCGTCTCGCTGTCCACCTAGCTCTATACGATGATTACTTGCTTTTACAATCCATACACGCTTCTCCACACTGATGAGTTCCACGCTATTCGTTGATTAGTGCACGCGTACGCTGAAGCCACTGACCAAAGAACCGATGCACACGGGAAGTTGCTTGCCGGCCCGACCCGGCGGGTACAGCGATAGCGGGCCAAGCGCCTGGCCGAGCGAGCCAGCGGCATATTTCTAGGGACCATACAGCGGCGGTGGAGGCGGCGGCTCGTGGCTCGTCCTCGCCCACCCGCCCGCAGCGTTTGCATACCGGATGTAAAGAAACGTTTCGTTTCCGGCTACGTCAGCCTACTCCGCGGCCATGATTGGCTTACCGGTTTTGCGGGGCCGTCGCGCGACGAGGGAATTCGGACCGAGAGCGATCGGCTCCTCCGTCGCAAAACGCCGAAAAGCGACGGCCGGCTCGTCGCTTTGCGACGTCGCTTTTCGTCGCGCGACGAGGCGCATCGCCAGTGGGAATGTGCCTTAAGGTGCGGAATGAAGTGTAGGCTGCAACTTTTGCAATTTCCGCTTGTCCCAGAATAACAGCATTCAGCCGCAGCGGCGATCTTCTACCAGGAGCTATGGCAGAGACAAATACAGTGCTCCCCATTTGCTGCTCAGCCCAAAATGTGTACAAGATAGCTCCACGGGTCCAGCATTTCTCTTTTTCTTGTCAAAGATGCGCTATTTTGATGTGAATAGTACTATATGGGTAAACTCTGACACCATGAAGACAACATATAACCTCATCAGATTTCAGAGTCAGCCTTAGTAACTCTCGCAAATCCACTCAAGCCCCAAATGATGTTTGTGCCAAACAAAGAAAAACAAGACAGCTCGAAGATATTGCCGAACCTTCAAATTTCTCGCTACAAAACAGAGACGACATTGGTGAGGTAGCAAAGACGGTGTAATCGACGTGTTACCTGCAAGCAAACACTCGAGTGGCGTAATCAGACAAAACCAAAGGTCCCACACAACAGCGCAATCGTCTGGCTGGTGAGTGGCCACTCTTTTATCTGTTTGCCGTTACTGTTTTCAAGTTTCCATTAGAATTGGCATGACCGACATCCCGACATGACAATCTGTTGAGGCAACCAAACTAGTATTTTGTTTTCATGGTTCCTTTAACGAGGCTGAGACAATACCAGAATTGTCCCAAATACCCTGAAAGGTGCCTGCCGCTTTGCTGTGTTTAGTTTCTTCCTTCGTTTGCGGCCATCTGATTTTCACAGGGAGGAAAAATACAACCCACGACAAAAGACTCACCTGCTTTGTAGTAAATTCTGTATATCTTATGTGTTTAGAAGTACCTGGCCAACGTGACCAATCACAAGTTGGTCACTTACAGATACTGAATGGAATGGGGACGTCCAAGAGAGCAGCTATTAAGCATCCAAACGGATTTCATGACTAAAAAAATTTCTTGTCTCTTGCAGGATGCAAAGCTTGCTTTTTGCGTACTACCGTTCTAGTTTCAAGCTAATTTTAGACAAAACTCTCGCAACTTGCTGTGTACCACGTCACAAAGTTGAGGGAAAACTGCAGACATTGGAAACAGCGTGTCATAGGCGGCACGATCGCACAATTTTTTCTCAAAAAGTATGCACAATCGGGAAAGCACAGTCCACCTTTAAGGGTAACTTGCATGGGCATAACTCATAAAAAAATTAAAAATGCAAGTGCACATGAATGTTTCACCTGTCATGGAATCACACAGCTGAAGGAATGTCATTTTTTCTTCTTCTGGAGGTGCCTGCCTACATAGAACGTCTGAGACGGGACTATTCAGCAAAGAACCACTGTGAAGCCAGTGCGATGATGAAAGACTGAAGAAGCAGGCCCCTCAATGACGACTGACGCAAACGCACGTTAGTACAACGTTAATGTGGCCAAAACACATTTGGCCTAGTACCAGCCCTGTTTCAAAGTTGAGCAGCCGCGATCACCAACAGACTTGCTAGGCTCAGTGTTATCCAACCCCCAATGCCATCGCCCCCTTGGTCGTGCACAGCGGTGCTGTTATCCCACTCTGGTGCAACAGCAGCCAACTGCTAAACCACAATGCCAGGAGAGGGGGTGGGGCATGGTGAACGATGTCATCTGAGCACACCCGCAGCCACACAAGACGTATTTCCCGTTCCCGGCACTGAATCTTTCCTCGTAGCTGCAAAGGGCATTTCCACATCTGCCATCACGCTATGTGCTTTGGCAGCCCCTAAAAATGTGGCACAGAAAACACAACATTAAAGGGACACTGAAGTTAATTTGTCAAGCTCCCGTTTTTGCTTGCACTGCGCAGACTGGCTCAAATTAACACACTTTTCATCGTTTATCCAGCTGATAAGTACGTAATTATTTTATAAAGCCCGAAAGAAGAAAAACTACCATGCGCGGTCTGCGGCAGCCGCACCAACTAACGGCTGTGACGTCAGGAGGAGGTGCACCATGATTGGAAAATGTCCAAGATTAGCATTCAAACAAGTTTCGATTTCGGTTCAGTAAAACAACATTGTTTATTTATTTATTTATTTATTTATTTATTTATTTATTTATGGGTACGGCAATCCCCTGGAGGGATTTTAGCAGGTGGGTACAAAAGACGAAAATATTAGCATATAACACAATGCAAGCAGGTGGAACAGTCACTCACATTTCCCATAGTAGGCAGCCATATAATAACACAAGGCAAAGAACCATCACTTGCGTTTTACAAACGTAAACAAACGTAACAAAATAGTACAGATGAAACATCACTCTCATTTTACGAAAATAAAACAATGCTAGCACACAAGTAAAATTATTTTCTCGGCTATTCTAGACCAGCGGCAAAGGATGCTAAAGATTGTTTTGTGACTTGATGGTTATTTAAACTATTCCAATCCTGCACAGTTCTAGGGAAAAAAGAATATTTGAAGCAATTATTGCGGGTATGGAACGGAGTTATTGTACGATCATGGCGTTGTCTAGTGGCGTAACCTGAAGAAAATGAAATAATTTTTCCAATATCTATCTTGTAATGCCCATTAATTAATTGATATAGATATTTTAATCGGGATATGCGGTTTCTTTCTGAAAGTGAGGGTAAGTTAGCTCTGACTAACAGTTCAGTTACCAAGGTTCGTCCATAACTGTTATATATGAAGCGAACTGCTCTTCTTTGTATTTTTTCTACTTTATGAATGTTAATTTGAGTAAATGAATCCCAGATCACTGCGGCATAATCAAGTATGGGCAGGACTATCGATTTGTAAGCAAGAATACGGACGGATGGAGGTGGAAGTTTCAAAGTCCTTCGTAAAAAGAATAGTTTCTGATTAGCCTTGGAAGTTACTATGTCAACGTGTTTTGTCCAGTTAAGATCGCTTGTTATCCACAACCCAAGATATTTGTAGGATTGAGCCTCGGAAAGAATGGCATTGTTTGTAAAATATTAAAAATTTAATTTGTTTTTCTTATGAGAAATAGACATGTACACCGTTTTTTCAAAATTGATTGACATTTTCCAAGCCTCGCACCAGGAAATAACCTTGTTTAGTGACTCATTTAACAAAACTTGGTCCTTTGGCGATTTGATTTCAGAGTAAATAATGCAATCGTCAGCATACAGCCTAATATTTACAGGGATATCATTTACTATGTCGTTAATAAACAAAATAAATAGAAGGGGACCCAGAACCGACCCTTGGGGGGTTCTGGGTCATGCTTGACATCCGACGTTATCGTTGGATGGACATTCTTGATATCTCAATAATCGCCATACCGTGCTTCTGCCATGTTGTCGGCTGTGAAATGTTTAAGATAAATAAATTTCCCAAGACAGCTTAAAATTGTAGCAATCACTAGCCGAGGCCTACGCAGTGGATGAACACCCTCCGCGTCACCGCAAACGCTCAAATGCCATGTGCTTTCCCCCCATATTTGGAGCTTGCCTCACTCATGCCTGTATCGTAAAAAGCGTGTTCTCACTAGGCCAAGGATCTGCTGATTCTGGCCTGTGCCCACTGACTGCAAGCAGTCGGTGCTTGTGGCAACAGCACGCCAACGAGAACTTGCAAGCACGTCAGTGTCAGTCTGCACGCGTTCTGCGAACTCACTTGTGGAGCAGTGAATGTTACGACCCGCAAAAATGTTGAACTCAGTATATAGAAAACATCAGCTGAAAACAAAAAAACAACAAAAATCACACACACACACACACACACAAAGAAACGTAGCCTCCGGTATTAGAACTTCCGACTTGCACACACCTAGCGCTCCAGACCACTCGGCTACGGGCCAGCGCTGCCTGTGTGGGAAATACAATGTATAACCAGTCTACATTCTTATTTAGTTTTAGCATTTCAAGCAGCTTTGGTGAATATTTGTTGTACAGTGCTCGTGCAGTAAGCGTCCCCCAAATTTCCACAATATCTCACGTCTATCAATTGCATTTCTTAGACGGAAAAGCGTTCGCAATGTGTGGTCGTGCTGCTGACTGCTGTGCTTGTTTACCCAGTGCAAAAAAGTGCTTCCTGCTCCCTAGTTTTATGCTGTACGGTAAAAGTTTCAGTTGATTTTATTTCCTTAGTACGTATATTGACTTCGCTGACTCTTCTCCCACCTTCAAGTGGCCTTAGATTTTCCTACTAGTATACCAGTCAGCGAAGCATCGCATGTGCGCTTGTGCAGCACTTGTGTGGAGCGACGTGGACTTGGAGCTTGATACAGTGTACAAGCTAACAAAGTAAAGAAAGGCACATTCTTCCATTTACAAATGTGTTGTGGCTTAGTTTCAGCTGAGCGAACGAATTGCGACAACCCGCCGCCGGCCGGCGGACAAAATGCTGGGCCGACTGGCTTTGTCGGAAGGTCGGCGAGCCGTGCAGTAGCGCTGTCAAGCCAAGTCATCTCCTCCTGACGTCACACGAAAACGCCACAGAAAATGGGCGAGAGTGCAGAGAGGAGGACAGCATTTTCGAATTGGTTTTTCTACTAAGTAAATTCGCGTAAACGCATTTAGAGTGGTCGAAACATGGCCTACGGACCCGGACTACAATTTGCGCTAGTAATCCCGCAATGTTTACAAATCACTTCAGTGTCCCTTAGAGGGCTGCTAAGGGCAAAGATAGTTTAGTTAGCTTCACAATTTGTCGCCTTAAAGACAGCTCACGGAATAAAACATGCTGTTGGGCTAGTTGGTGCATACTGAATGGGAGTCTTAGCGCAAAGAAGAGGACGGTGGCAGGCGAGACAGGCGCCTGTCTTATCTTCAACCGTCGTCGTCTTATTTGTGCTAAGACTGCCTCGCAGAGGTCCTTTTTCACGACGTGGAAAGCATCCATAGAGGCCAGAAGCACTGCTCGTGCCCTTCTGGCCATGCATGCGCATGTCCCCTCTTTCTTTTTGCATGGGCTTATTCATCCCTGTAACCACACATGCTTTGGATAAAACCAAGGGCACAATCACGTTTGCTTTCGAACACATCGCACCAAACAAGGGTGACGGCTGATGGCTGTTTGCGGTAGACACGTGTGAGCGACAATTATCAGCGTGGGCATAACACAGGGCTGCTTGCTCGTGGCAGTGTCGTCCTCATCCATACCAAGAGCCCACACTCACAACTAACGAAGCCGCCCACGAGTCGTGGAAGGAGGTCCCATAAGGAATTCAAGCGTGGTAGCCTTGTGTTGTAACTAAACTAAAACTTTTCTTGAAAGAAAAGAAAAACTGTAGGCAGCTACAGCTAAGGTGGTTTGGTTCTTTACTAGCGAGTGTCCCGTCTACTTCTTTCTAGGTCCCTGCCCGTTTTTCGCTGGTAAAATGGTTCTTTGGCCGCCCAGAACCGAACAAATATTAAATAGCACATGTCCGTGGCATCAGCCCCCCGTCCTATTGACCTGGTGCAGGACACAAGGAAGCCGGTTCCTAGCTCGAGGTGCCCCTGAATTGAAATAGCATTTTAAATTATTGCAGAAAGATGCACAGCACTGGTGCTACAAAATAAAATTCTCTAATTTTATGACAGCAGCGCATGATGCAAAATCAGCATGCGGCTGCGACACACGATGCGCCACTTTGTCAAAAACAGAGCATAAGCAAACAGCAAACTCGTCTGCAAACAGAATATATTCTGAGAACCAGTATATGAGCGACGAATCACAAAGGAATGCTGGAAAATCTACCTCAATCATCCTGACACACAGCTCCTCAGCGTTCTGCTTCGCAGCATCCCAGTTCATTTTGGTTTGGATAAGTAATGCCTGCAAGCTGGCTGCATGCTTCCTTTCTGTTCATTTGTCAACACATTGGCCCTTTCTCTTTCTGTCCTCCCTAGCTCCTCTTTCGACTGCGGGCAATTTCAAGCATCCGCTTGACCAGCACTGTGGCGAGTCTTCTCGCCAATAACACTGTGTCAAAGACTACTAACCACACACTGTTCCTTCTGACTTTCAATGAGACGGTGCTTGCTAATTAAAAATCCCCACACAAAAGGTGCATTTCCAATTGAAAGAGAATCGTGTTGTCAAAAGTGAGTACTTCCTTGTTGTTTGAACCACAGATGCCTGCCCAAAGGACACCCGGTTGATGCAAGCCGCTGTCAAAATTTTTAAATGCTGCTTATGGGAACGCCAAGGAGCCCATGCACTTGTACTGCTGCCACACAGCCTGGTCAGCATCTGCACCAACCATCATTGGTGTTCCGCCACAACTTTGAGCGCATCCCTTAGACACATTTCTCCAAGCTCAGGATTAAGAGCACATGCAGAACCCAGATGACAATCCTCTCACCAGCTCGGACTTCAACAGCGACCTCTCAAAATTTTTTTGGTGCACTTCAAGTGCCGCAGTCCCTTTGAACTCGAGCATAGTTGGATTTGAAAGTTTACAGGCTTTTTAAAAGCTTGCAAACTCTTCGTGGCCAAGCCAGAGTCAATATTTGGCGTCACTATGTTTGCAGGACAACCTATGCCAACCTAAATCGATTTAACAGTCCGGTCACTGCCATCACTATTTCTCCATTAACTATTCTGCTCATCAATTATCCCAGAAGACATCCAATGCAGTACCAACAAATGGAAGCTAACGTAAACCGGTAAGGAATTCGGCCAGCAATGGCTGCAGTGGTGGCAAGCGTAAAGGTTAGATTTGCAGACAGCAAAGGATGACGGATGGCTGTGTTAGCCATGCCGTAACTGGCAATGGTAGGCCTGTTGTCATTTTTCTACTACCCAACACACACCTGTTGGCATGACAAGATCTCAACAGCGCTCAATATTGCACGCACATTCTCAAGCCATCACACAGTGCAAAACTTGAAGGGCGAATGTTGCTCCAAGCAATGTGTGCATATTCAAAGCATCAGGCGGGTACATATTTGCACAAGTTGTACAAAGCCCGAAGTAGCTCCTTCTTGTCCCATTTTGAATGTGTCATTCACTGCGTGAAAGCCTCAGCTCGTGAGAGTTTGACCGTGGCCACTGGATTTAGCTTTTGTTTGATCGCACAGGGAGGTTTTACTAAGTTTAGGTTTGGTCTGCCCGTTGATACATGAGTAATTTTTGATCGTGACAGTCCATCTGCAGCACATTTACATGTGGACACTGATTCTTCAACTCGCCTGTGCCCAAGACAGCATGTTGTCAGGTGGTGTGCTTTTGCTCTCTTTTCTGCTTTTAACCACGACCAGAACAACGCATCCATTCCCCCATCCATTTCAACCAACTTTAGTGATTTACCAAATGACACAATGAGGTGGGATGCTTGGCTAATTTCTGGCATGAGGCCGTCTTCGAAAAAAAAAAAGAAAAAGCATGAGCCCACAGAAAAGTGTATATACCACTTTGTCCTAGCCCAGTGGCACTTCCTTGGCAGTAGCTGATGATAGCAACACCAATGGGAACAGAGAAGTTGATGCCACGGCCACACACAATGAAGTGTGCATCGTAGCAACTTTAAGGCACCCATCAGCTCCACTTTTATGACCTTTACGTCCCACCAAGATACACTACGCTGCACGCTCAAACTGAATATCTGTGCCGTAGCCGAAGGTTCTGTGTTCCAGCACTGGCGTGGTATCAATCATGATGGAAGCGGGCTGCTCACTTTATTATCTTGAACTGAGTAAAGAGAAGATTTCATAGTAAAAAAAATCAAGGGTTTTTGGAAAATTTGTTATCTTTGCGGAGGCCCAAACCCACGCTGTTCACGCCCAGACATGGACTCTACCCCTGGGTTACTGAGGGCGCATAGTGAAGCTCCTTCCTTGATCAAATGCTTAAAAGAACAGGAGTGTTCCCAGCGAGCCAGCAGATGGCACTGAGGGTGCACTGGGGCCTTCCCTATTCCTCTCTGGCCCCATGATTTACCTCACAGTGAGCGTAACCCTGCCGACCAGGATGCACCCGCGCTTTGCATGCACTAATGCGGTAATTACCCCCGACACTAGAGAGAGACAGAGACCCCATCGTATGTCAAACTAGATATGAGTGATAGCACGCTATTGCCTGCGCCAATCGACCAGATTTAAGGGAAACAACCAAGGTGGAGTAAGTTTCTGAGAAGGAAAGTTTGACATCCACCTGAATGCAGCCGCAGCCATACAGCTACAAAGGAAAGCTAAGTTTTCTCAGAAGCTTCGCAGTTGAAGAAAAATTTGTGCTGGTCCAGGATTCGAACCCGGGACCACCGCTTAACCGGAGCAGTCGCTCTGCTAACTGAACTAACCAGGAGGCTAGTCGTTTGTACCGCGAGGGTTCGAATCCTGGACCAGGACGAATTTTTCTTCAACTGCGAAGTTTCCGAAAAAGCTGTATAGCTTTCCTTTGTAGCCGTATGGCTGCATTTAGGTGGATGTCAAACTTTCCTTCACAGTATTCTCTGCGCTGTTTACAACTGCCTCGATTGGGCAGCAGCTTCAGCGGTGCACTTTGTGCGAGGGTGGTGCGGGTGCGGAATGCACCGTTCCTGACAGCGGTGACCCTTGCGGCAGCCCTTGTCCTTGTATCAAACTGCTGCAGGAGTTTCATGACCAGAAAAACACTGAGCGACTCCTGGCAATAGAATAACACAGTATAAAAATTCACTTGTTAAATATTTTGAAAGTTTTGAATGTAACCGCACCAGTGATTTTTTTTATCACTCCAGTACACAGACCATTTTATGGTCCCCGCGAAGTTCTGAATATTGTTCAGCAACTGTGATGTCAACTAGGCACAAATGCAAGTTTTGAGCGAAATCAGTCATGAGCCTACAATGGCATGATGTTCTCAGGTAGGTCATGGCCAGTCTTAAGTTTGATAAGCCAGACAGTTGAAGAAACAAGAAGAAAGTACGAGGAAGTTAAGACTGACCTCCACCTAGAAGAAGGCTGTCCTCGTCAGAAGAGAGAGACCAGCTGATGCAGCCGTTCTCAAAAGTGGTCCCCGGAAGCCTCAAGTCCACCTTCTCCACGGTCCTTTCAGGAGAGAGGTCAAACCGCCACGATATCGACCCTTCAGGCGAGTCTTCCCGCCTTGCCAGGTAGCTCATCTTCCAGTCTTGCTCTTCCTTGCAAAGAACATTTGTGCAACGCTGGTCAGAGCAGGAAAGTCCACCACTGCAATGGCTTTAGAAGTGCTGGATGCTCCCAGAGTTCAAGCACCGTGCATGCTGCTATGATTGCGATTCAGCAATGAATCCCCAGGTGTTATTAGACCACGAGCACCAAACAATACATTGTGCCGCCCAGTAGGAAGTGCCATTTTAAAAAAACCACTCCTCGGAAACTATGCAGAGACTGAGCAACAGCACATAAGAACTGTAACTGCTGCTGGAAGTACTGCAGATTTTATATTTAACTGGTTCTTTTGTTTTCCAGGTCGAACACAACTTTTCTGTCATAATTAAAAATGTGTATCATGCTGCCACATGTGCCATTTAGGCTGACTTGAAAGTGACACGACCCGAAAATAACAAGTTCCTCCATCACTGTAGGCTAAGCTGCCTACTACCCACTCAGGGGCCACCACTCTCGGATAAACTGAAAAGTTGTGCAAAATGTGAATGTGGGCCATTTTTTTCATGCCGACCTGCGACATTACAAGCTATCGAAGCTATTTTTGGAGCCTTTATTATAAAATGCACCATACTGAACATTGGTGCTTTCACATCGGGTAACTTTTGGTAGGTGACCCTTGCAGCTGCCCTAGAATACTATTGGCCACTGTTTTGCCCGTCACATGCAACACTGTAGCCGAAGTGGCCAATGAAATAGGCGCAACACACCAAAGTGAAGCTCCATATTTGGCGGTCTGTTCCTAACCAATGGCCTGGAAAGGTATAGGTGGTATCCATTGAAAAGTTTAGCTCTTCGCTTGGCAACACTGGAAACGGCCACAGACACGGCCGATGCGCCACGGACATGGCGCGGCTTGGGCCACTGCGCCCGCACGCCGAAGAAAAAAAAACACTGGTGCGCGTCGTCTGCTCCGTTTCAACCTGATTCTCAACGGTGGGGTCAACAGAGATGTTATTAATCGCACTCACATTGGACTCGAGGCAATACTTTGCATTCGGTGAGGTAGAGTTTGTAATGTGCAACACAGTCGACACAGTCATGTGCTTAACACGGATAAGTACTGCCATCCTGCGGAGCCCGACATAACCAGTGACGGCACCCTCACACGGTTGCCTGCATGCGCGCCTCGCCAGTAAACACAAGCAATAGAATATCGACACATTGTGTTAATGCAAGTACTTATCGTTTTTTAACTCTTTTAAGAAGTTTCATCTTAACGGAAAGTTAAACCAGATTAGTGGGTTGCAGCAAAAGCGTCTATTTTCTAGCCTTAAAGGAGCCATGAAGACAAAACACAAGTTTGGTTCATTCGAAAGGTTGCCTTGTTAGAATCATACTGACACCACTTTTAACACACCCTTCGCTCAAATAAGCTATATAATTAGGAAAAAAGGGAATGGCCATGCGACCCACTAGCTCTTTTCCCGCAACAGAACCTATGAAGTCATATGAGCCCAGCTGTGCGATTGGCTGAAGCCGGCAAAAGCAAACGCAATTTAGACGGAGCTTATAAGCTTGCCGAACGAGCTATTTGCTCCTAAATGCAATGCATATCCATTTTACAGCAGTAAGAATGGTGCAGTAAACAAAAATTACGAAAATACACGCAAACGTAGAAGCGCCGATGCGCACTGCTGTTGGTAGTGGGCGCACTATGCTTGTTTTATATACACAGCAGTCCGACGCTTTGGAATTGTCTTTTACGACACTGGCCGATTGGCGTAAGCGACGTTGCCTTACGTGACCCGTTTGTCACGCATAGTCCATGTTTCACAAAACAATTACTTTTTACCATAACAAAAACAAGACAGGTGTAAATACAGCAAAAAAAATTACGCCCACCTCCCCTCGCGGGAACCCTGGTGTGATGCGACGCTGAGGGGAGTTCAAGCGCAAGCAGAGAGCAACCGTCGACCGAAAGGCCGCCGGAGAGCGGCACACCGGTTATATGCTCAGCGCGCCCGAAGGAGAGGAAACCGCGGAGACAGAGAGTACTGCACATGCGCAGCACCGCGCGCAGCGCCGCCCACCGGCGGAGTGAGAGCGCGCTGGGCCGCACACGCTCTCACCTGGGCACGCACCGGCGCCAGTGCGTCTGCCGCGGCTATGACGCAACACAATCCAACACAATCCACTTTAATCCAAATCCAAGCCAAGCCAATCCAATCGAATCGAATCCAATCCAATGGCCCTCGCGAGAGAGTGTTCGCTATCAGAGAGGAGAGCGGGAGAGTGGCTGTGGACAACAACGGACGCACACGGACAACAACGAACGCACGCGGACAACAACGGACGCACGAAGGAAGGACAGGGCCGCCGACAAGAGATGCTCTGAGCGTCGCATCTAAAAAAAAAAGCAACGACGGAGTGCTGACTATGCTAGCGCCATCTGCGAGGTTTGACAGCAAGCACGGCTGCAGAGTCGAATGGCGCACTGGAAGTTTGTATATGCGCAGTTATGATTTCATTGTAGACATCACCAAAGCACACGATGTGGCGAAAGAATCAAAATTTTAACCTGAATTGATTAATTTCTCAGTGAATATGGCTTCATTTGCTGCCGCGCAAGCGCTGGGGACGCTATAAAACACGAAACCTTTCGGATAAAACAAACTTGTATTTTGTCTTCATGGCTCTTTTAGAGTGACTCAACATTCACTTTCACCCACAGTAGTAGCAAACCATAAGGTTGGTAATAATATTTATTTAGTAAATCTGGCCTTTAGTTGACTACGGCAATCCAGTTTTTGCAGGCCGAATAAACCACCCCCATTAAGTTGTAGCACTAGGCAGCACCAGGAAGACATGAGTGCACAGTAAAGGATGAAAAATTTGAAATTGTTGGGAACAAAAGCAAATAACTGCAGTTATCCAGGTCATGAAGTTGTAAGTTGGTAAAAATAATGCCACAAAGTGCAAAATACACGTCGCTGCCCTGCAACAGTGCACAGTACTATTTGGCACTTGGCTACTCATTAAAGGCCTTATGACACTGAAGACATTGTGGCCAGCTTCTGCAGTGACCAGCAATAGCGTTACGAATGAGGCAACACACATCGAACCTTACGAAACATGTCAGCGATGCTGAAGGCTCCCTTTGACCAGCCCGACAGCTGGCCAGTCTGCACACCGTCTTCCCAGACAGAGTACTTGTCCATGGCCGAGGAGTACTTGAAGAGGATGCTCCTGCACCGGCAGCTGGCCGGCCTGAACGCAAACGGGGCCCAGCTGCCCACCTCCCCCCGCTGCTGCCGCCACTGCAGGGAGCCAGACAGGCGTCCCTGCAGCTCGCCCTCGGTGGCCTTGCGGGGGGTGAGAAACTCGGCCAGCTCCAGCACCCTCCGGCGCAGCAGCTCCTCGCGGCGCTCCCGCGTGCAGCTGTTCTGGCACTGCTGGCTGGTGGCGAGCAGCATCTCGATCAGCTTCCCCTCGGGGAACACGCGCCTCGCTCGGACAGCCTCGAAGTCGGACGTGTAGCGCCAAGTGACGTCCTGCACTTCGTCCTTGGAGAAGGCAATGACGTAGGAAAGCTTCTTGCCCCAGCCAGCCTCGTAGACAAGAGGCGCATCGCAGAGGGCCTCACACGGGTCGCAGTGTAGCCAGCGCCTCTGGGTTTGCGAGTACACCTCCGTCCACACGTGGTCGGTCCAGTCCAGTATGTAACGAGCTTCGTAGCCCAATGTCCGCGCGAAAAGGGTGAAGCAGTTGGCCCACTCCCCGCAACGCCCCCTACGCGTCTCCAGCAGCTTTTCCAGGCGATTGTATCGGGGAAACCTCTCGTGCGTCTGGCACTTTGCGCAGCCGTGGATCTCCACACGCGACACGTGGCCTCCTTGTTCCTCGGCGGTGGGCTCGACAGTTCCCGTCACTGTTGTAGGGCCTCCGCAACGGCTGCAGCTAAGCGTGTCCACCCAGGAGAAGAAGGAGTTCTTAAACCAGTGCAGGAGCTCCACCAACAAGAAGTCTCGAAATCCGGGATCAGTCTTCGCGCTGCCGGAACTTCTTCGGGACGCGCAATCGAGCACTGCAAGTTGCGCGTTGCGCACCAGTTCCGAAACAGGGATTTGAGCTAATGCCTTCTCTTGCAAAGCCCGGTTCTCGTACTCTTGCACCCGTTGAACATTGGTGACTAGCTTCGAGTAGAGATCTGCGTCAAAATTCATCGCGACAACAGCTGCAAAAAAGAAAAAGAAGAAATTATCATATTATTAGCGTGGCTCCATGACGCTGCAACACGTCAACGAAAAGCCGAAACAGAGCAACAGCGCAATCAGGTGTACCTTTGCTTAATAGAGATAATATACTGACGTTTGCCTCCTTACGCCATACTATCAAAGAAAAAGTGTTTCGCACAGCAGTTTTTCGTATTATGGCAAACAAATTGGCAAGAATCAACGAGTGGGAGCAGGGTATGTGAACGCTCTGACATCGAATACCCTTTACAGCAAGTTTACACGTTTAGACCGACCACATTTACATGTAAGTACGCTAATTATGATTTTATGTGTTTCGATATTGAACTTTTTTTTTTTTTTTTTTGGCAGAGATGTACATGAACAGTTGCAATAAAATATTTTTCGGAAGATAACTGCACTTACTGATACGCAAGCCCCGCGCTGAAACCGCCGAACCAGCCTGGCGCCGCTCTGTTCGTACATCAACGTCATACTAACAATTTGATCTTAATAATTTTTAAAGTTTTTTTATTATTAAAACGCACAAAATTTATCAACAAAATGTATAGTCAGCTTATTTATTTTCTGTTTTACGTGTGTTTGAACTTGTGCGAAACTAACGGCGACTGAAAGAAGAATACTCGCGTCCGCCCCGTGGGCTTCCGGTGTAGTAGTTGGGTTGTTGAGAGAAGTTTATATTTGCCGGTTAAGATGATATTATTGGAAATCAACAACAGAATAATAGAAGAAACATTACGGCTTAAGTTCAGAAATGCACAGTCGGGGTAAGTGCTTTAATTTTGTTCCCTCAAAAGCCCTTCGTAGCACTTTTAAAATCAGCAAGGCGCTTAGGCGATCGTCCATTGCTGATAAGAGCCCGAAAAGATCATTTTTCCCGTCATCTGCGGCTAGCTGAATAGTGCTAAATGCGATCCCGATCGATTTTGGTAGCTGACTGCTCCAAACATTTAAACCCATGATTTTAGCTGCCGTTTTTCTATGGGCAGTGTAAACTTGCACCTGTACGCTTCCTGCCCTACCCACCTTGAGTGAATCATTTGTTATCTTTGAAGTAGTGTCACTCCTATGCGCAACCCGCGCCGATCGCTGCGCTTATTAACCGGCGGGCTGTTTCTTGCGTTTCTCGCTCATGACCGTCTGGTCCTTGCTTAGATATCCTTACCGAGTGTAGCTATAACGGCTAGCACTTGATGTGCGACAAATTTTTCGTGCTACTGACGATCGTGGTTGCATCGCTATCCGTGCGTGCCGTGGGTGTTTTTGAAGACTTAAGAAGTGCATGCTTGCAACCACCGTTGGGCAAAGTGTGACGCAAGGATTGTCTCATTGGGCTCAAGCACGGCGGTTAAAGAAAACGCAACTCCTGCCGGGTGCTCAACGAGAACAGTTCTCTAGAGATGAACCGCTCTTGCAAAACACCACGGACAACTAGCGGTTTGCCGAGCTGTCACCTGCTCGCTGCTGCCTGTCGAACGAATCCCTTTTTTTTTCTTTAAAGTAATGGCTATTTGCTCAAATTAATGTAGCCTATGTTGACGAGGAAAATGCAAGCAAATAATCAGTTTGGGAGGCAACCAACCAACCAACCAGTTTAATCGAAGCCGTTTGGTTCCTCATTTTGTTACATTTTAAACTGAACTCTCAGTTATTTCCCTGCTATTAATTTTCCCGGCACTCATGCAGTGATGTGGGCGTGTTGAAAGGTTGCAGGTTGTAAAGCGCCATTTCCATCGGAAATTGCCCTCGCGAAAGTCAGCCTTGCGCAGTGAGCCATCATAAATTACAAAGACCCATAAGCCTTCACCGAGGCAGCACCGAGATGTCATCAGTAGGTCACACTTAGTAGCGCGGTGGGCGAATATATTACGAACACAGTCAGGCGTGACCTTTTGTGGTCCCGCCTTAGGCAGATGACTCGGCTGTTTGATGGCTTTCTTCCTCCTATGCGAGCATTGTGTTCTTGTAAGTTGTCTTGTAGGGTTTTTTTTTTTTTCTTTTGTTTCGGCATTCTTGGGGCAAAGTCGCCTGTATTTTTTCTGATAATGAAGTACAAAAATACGCGTCTGCATGGTGTTCGGCTCTCATTTATAAACACAGAAGGGGTGAATTACTTTGCTGCCCTATTTAATTCAAAATTTTTGAGATAATGGAAGGCTCTGTGAATGCCCACTGGAGCAGTCTCGCAAGTGTAGAGGCTTTTTTGTTGTGTGTTCACTGTAAATTTATTGCAAAGTGCACATAAATGTATACGTTGTTTTTACTGGCATGTGCATGCGGCATGTACACCCAGTGGCAAAATAAGCCGGGGCACGCAAGCGCGTGGCAAAATGCACACCGCGCCATCTGACGTTGCACTTCTGGTATCGAGACACTGATGCGTGCATCAGCGTCCCTCCCTGCTTTTTCCTTTACTTCGAGCGGCGGAGCTGATCAACTTTGGCGTTTGGCGCTAGGGGCCATCTTTTCTGCTCAGCACTTCTAGCTCACCCACGCGTCGATGACGGACGGTGATAATGACGTGTGGCTCGCTCTGCCCTATTTGAAAGATAGCACATCTTGCCCGTCTCAGTGAAGACTTTGTTCCACATATATTCCATTGTGTCTTTGTATTTTTGGCCGACAACAAGCAGTTGAATTTTAACTCAGAATGAGCACACCAAAATTAAAAAAAAAAAGAGAAAAGTGTGATAAAAAGTCACCTTGCACACCTACTAAAACAGGTATGGAAAGGGAGAAATAAATACACGAGCAGATATCGTTGGGGTCATGACAAAAAAAGAACAAAAATGAACGCAAGCACCATAAAAATGAAAGGGACCCCTAGTGAAAAACGTTGCATGTGATCACCTTTGTCGCTTGAAGCGAAAGAAAAGACAAGAAGGCGCACACGCACATTTATGTCTCGGCACCAGAAGTGCAGCGTCAGATGTCGCAGTGATGCATTTTGCCACGCACTCGCGTGCCCAGCTTATTTTGCCGCCGGGTGTACGTTTGGCAAATAAAATCTTCTGTAATACTCAAATTTCACCCCATTAGTCAATGAGTGGCTTTGCTCATTTAAAAATATAATGAGCGATTGCCATCACACTTAAGAACTGTACTGAACATGGCCTGTTGTGTTTGGCCAGAAACCAAAATATTCGAAATGGTGCATTTATGTTGAAGTTGTTTATTTTGTGTTGGCATGGATTTCGTGTTGTTGTTTGTTGTTCATTTAAAACCGCTGTGTTATGTCGCTCTCCAGGGATTGGGTTTGAAAAAGTGGTTGCTATAACACAGTTTTTCGAACAAGCGGTCTCCAGCTACATCAGCCTTGTTGTTTGTCTTGAGTTGAGTTCATGCTACCTTCTTGAGAGCTGCCAAGCCTTTATGCAGTTTTTTAGCATCCATTTGGAAATGCACCACACCCAGCAGTCATCAGCACCAGCCGAAGTGCAGTGCAGGACGGTCGGCGCGCTAAACTCTATAATCAATCAATCCACTCTGTTGCCCTAATTGTCCACCAGTCTCACTACATGGCCAGCCCAAGTCTTTTTTTTTTTTTTACTTGAACTATGACGTCTTCCACCCGAGTTTGCTCCCTGATCCAGGAAGCTCAAATTCCTGTCCCCAAGTGTTATTCCTATCGTCCTTCGTTCCATGGCCCGTTGGGCTGACCCGAGTTCTCTTTCCAGAGGTTTAGTAAAGTTTCTGCTTGGTATGTCGTCATTGGTGTACGCATTGGTTTTACACCATTACTTCCAGTGATGGAGGCAGCCTAGTATGCATTATGTGCTGCTGAACACACACCAGCCCGTACCTACTATGCTGCACAGTATTTCCTCTCGTGGTTGGGATCAGCCCTGGCGATCTGTCCGAGGTAGTTGCGTTCGTCTTCTTGTCCTAACACATTGTTACCTTGGGTGGAGGAGGGGGCTACTTAGCATTACTTTTGATTTATTCATATTCGTCTTTAACCCTACGACTAAAGCTATTTGAGTGCATCTCCTGAAGTAACATTAGCAGCTGTTTACCAGGCTCACCAAACAAGACTATGTTATCCGCAAGTTACCGGTGGCTCAAGCATTGTCCATTTATTTTTACTCCTGCCTTCTCCCAGTCAAGTTTCCTAAACACCGTTCCCAGACATGCTGGGAACAATTTTGGCGAGGTGGTGTTTTCTTTTCCTAGCCTGTTTCTGATAGGAAACTTTTCACCTGTCCATGCATTTATTGTATGGGACACCAAGAATCTTATGGCAGTCTCCTCTGTTCCATGATCAAGGGCTGTGGCTCTGGAATCAAACACTTTTTCGTAGTCTACAAATGCCATGTACAGGGATTTGTTGTCCCTCGTGCATATTTTCTGTTACTTCATTGACATGGATGTGATGGATTGTTGGGTAGCCTGCCCTAAATCATCCCTTTTGTCTCAGTTGTTGGAAATCTGGGCCTTTTGTATGCAGTTGAATATCATCTTTGTAGACAGCTTCCAAATAAACGAAAGTAGGCAAGTGGGCCTGTAATTTTTTAGTTATTTGACTTTGCACTTCTTGGAAATCAGAGTTGTATTGGCAATATTCTAGGCTAGGGGCACCCAGAAAGTGTGTAGGCATTTTGGAAAAAGCTTTGCTATCCCTTCTAGTACAATGTATCCTACCTCCTTTAGGTGATCCACGGTTATGCCATCTTCTCCCCAAGCTTTTTCTCTCCTCATACCCTTGAATGACGTTTCCACTCCTTCTTTAGTTATTGTTGACAACTCAGTAGATAACTTTGTAGGCTTTGTACTGTCCCCTGCCCTAATGTTGCTGGTATACAGCTTAGCATGAAATCATTCAGCTACTCTTACTTCCTATATGTTTTGTCTAATGTTACCTTGTTCATCTCTGAGAGCATACATTCTTTGCCAAATTGATGGTTTCTCCAGTAATTCTACTTAGGCGATTCTGTCTACAGTGTGGTTTCCAAGATAAATGCAGTAAGCTGTGAAGTAGCTGTATTGCGAAGATTTTCTTGTTGCCATTTCCCAGCATAGTCAACTAGTATAAGATTAGTTATAATTATTAGTCAATGTTATGTGGGCGAGCTGTTTTCTGGCCACCACTGCAAACATGGCAAAGTGTACTGATTGGCGAGTTGGTAAGATGTACCAAGTATACCTTTAGTTTATTTCTTGACCTTTTGCGCTGTATGTTCCTACATAATATCACCGTGGGCAGTTTCAAGAAACCTGGTCCTCTTTCTCGTAGTTATTTTAAATATTTGTTTGCCGTCCTATGCCACTTTGTCTAGAAACAAGCCAGAGGCAGTTGAAGTCATAATTGCTGACTTTGATGGAGTACTGTACTACATTTCGAACCCGAATGGGGACAAGACGAAGATAAGGGTAAGTCACAAAACTGCTTCCCCTGCCTGTGTGTGGAATGTAGGCTTTTTTTCTCTCTCTCTCCTTGTACTTCCTAACAAGCAAGTGGGAAAAAATAAAAGTAAAACGGTGAGGCAAGCTAGCAAGCTCAGAACCAGAATCCTAGGAAATGACCTCTGCCATATTCGTTTTGCACTCTTTGTGCTAGCTTTACCAACTTTCTGAAAAGGCAGAACAAATGCAGTAGCCTAAAAATAACATACTAGGGACGAGCAGCAGTGTAGACATAAGTTTTCTAGTATGGGGGAACGGGGATTTTACTAATGTGCTGTCAAATGAGCATCAACAGGCCTACTTCCCCTCGGGAAAAAACAAAGAACAAAAAGACAGTTCAGTTTAGTTTGCATGAAAAATGTATAGGTTCATTCGGGCGCTAGTACACAGTCAGAAATCATTGAATTGCCTCATTGTCACCGCTTAAGCCCCTTAACTGCACATTGCAGTTCGCCGAGCAGCATGTTCCTATTGTTCAAAGACTGGTCTGCATGAGTGCTGACTGATTAATCCTATTGCTCAGAGCAAGAGTGTCCCACAGGGCCGTCTACCCAAGCAAGTGCTGAGGGACCTGCAACGAAGTAGGGGCATATTTTGCAGTGTGGTATTTAGGCAAAAGCTGGCACATTTGAACAAATTTACAGGTTTACATGAATCAGTGCAAATGTAGCAGAAAACATGGAGACAGCGGGTTCCGTGGGCATTAAATGTGCACTGTTCATACTTGGACACAGTGCCCTGGTAAAGGCAGTCGCCACCTGGGAAAATGAAAGCTCAGCCTGTTGAACCAGTCTGGTGTTGCCCTGGTGAGCTAAAGTGCCACACAAAACATTCATTCAGTATGACCACTCGGGCTGAGGTGGAGGCAAGAAAAGAACGTTTGAGTGGCCACTCGCACTAGTAAGTGCGGGCGCAGTGCAACGACGCTTCACCACTGGTGGGCATAGGCTCAGATGCACTGTCTTTGTTGTCACAAGTATTGTGGGTGCAAGGTGCGACTGTTGTGTGCAGTCTGTTGTGAATTTCAACTGGTGGATTTCCAATCAAGATATGGCATCTGTGCTACAGCAGCACTAAAGCGACCTCTAGCTTTTGCCGCAAGCAAAAGGGCTCAATACTGGTCTTTGTGAATTAGTTCTCTTCAAATGGGAGTTTGTCATCTTGCTCACCTGAGCTAACTTCCCTGCTTTCCTTAGTTTGTCGTGCAAACGGCTTCATTGGGGCTACGTTTTCAACTCTACTGTGCACAAGGTATTGATGCCATAAACAATTCATGAAAAATGCGCTTTAATATCCTACGAGCTGGGCAATCTCTTTTTCTTTTTGGAATCTAACATATAGGGGAAAGGAGGTTGCGGGTTCGATTCCCGGCCACAGCGGCCACTTTTCTGATGGAGGCGAAAAGCGAAAAAGCCCGTGTGTTCAAGATTTTGGCGCACGTTAAAGATCCCCAGGTGGTCAAAATTTATCCGGAGCCCTCCACTACAGCACGCCTCATCGCCTGCATTGCGTCGGCGCGTTAAACCCTACAGTCAAAATCAACGCTGGGGAAAGGCATGAGTTAATAGTAGCCGTAGCATGAAACAGTGTTGTGTTTCACATGAAACAGTGCCATGATCAAGAACCATGGGAAATTCGCTCCCGCTTTCAAGTGATCCTGCACTTTGTATTGTTGCACCCTTAGACTACCCTTAGTAAGCCCAAGTGTACAGGCCTGACTACACCAGCTTGCACACCTAACCTCCTTTGAATTTTTCACTCTCTCTTGTTTACTCATTGGTTCTATCTCAGAAAAGAAGGGGCCAAATTTACAGTGTATTGTTTTCCTGTTTTTAGCCATCTAACTCTTTTTATCAAGCTCTAAGTGCAATTTGTAAGTGTTCCTAAAATGTGTGCCTCGTAACATGTTTACAAGTGCCATTTCTCATTCTTCAGGTCAGCATTTCTCTGAAGTTCTACAAGGAACTCCAGGAACATGGTGCAGATGAGGTATTCTGGCTCATTTTGCAGCCATCTGTTTTCCGCACCTTGTTTGGCTCCCTTGGACAAGCTGTACTTAATAATTAAAACAGGCTTCTGCAATGCATAGCCTTCTTCAGTACCAAAGTTTCAGAAAAGAAATTGGGGTACCAAGATTGGCGGTTTTGGACAGTGAAGTGACCTGTATACAAGTGCTTAAGCCCCCGTTCTATGTTTTGAGTGTGCTTACAGATCACAGTGAAAGCACCTACACATTGTCACAATGGGCCTATTGGCCCAGAGGACATACTGTGGCGCCACCTACGAGTGACGTCACTTGTAGGACGCCGTGTGCCCCCTCCTGGCGGTTTTGTAGCAAATTACAGGAGAAAGTTGTCTACAGACCAAATAATCCGGGCAAGCAATCAATGGCTCGCTTGCTCCCGACGACACCGCCGCGGCTGGGTAGTTGCTACCATCGCCACCGACAGCTCGTACGCAGCCAGCTAACGCCAAGGACGATACAATTGGTGCCGAGAAAAGTACACTAATTCATTATGAAATACTTGCGACGTGACATGTGCGCGACTGTGTGTGCAAGAAAATAGACCTTGCAACAGCGGCAGAAACGTGGCGCTCAGTTGCGATCACACCTCGCGTACTGCACGCATTGTGTGGTAAAAAATGAATCACTACGTGAGACCGGTGAGCGGATTGCTTCGCCGCACAGGCTTAAAAGTGCTGGTATGATCTGTACTTTGGCTTAAGCAGTGCATATTCTCCCTTTAATGCTTTTTTTATATTCATGCCCTGATTTGATTAACGATCACTGTTGATTAACGATCTGTACTGCTGATATGTTTACTTTTCGCGACAACTTGTCCGCAATGTACGAATGGTATTAACGCGAGTTTTTAACGCCTTCGAGCGGGTTTAGACTTGACTATGTTAATTAAGACCTCTGTAACACGGGATTTTGTCTGTTTACAATGAGCCTGCGCTTTTTTAGTTTAGCATCAAGTACGAGAACTCACGATTGCTCACAGAGGCGTGGTTGCGTGCGAGGCGAAACACGTCGTGGGGTAATGGGGAGTTTAAGAATAGGGGAACCAAGCGTTGGAGGCCCCCAAGAAGTTCATGGAACCCAAAGCAACACGCTTGCGCGCCGCGAGTTTTAGAAGAGGGTCGGCTCCAACATCTAACTCGCCGCCGGTTTCGGATGCGCGGAGTCCGATGTTGGGAACTTCAGGCTTAGCGTCGCGGCAGATATTTCATCGCCGCTGTCGTTACAGTCGCAAATGACAGTCCCTAACACAACTTTTCACCACACTGTCGCCCCTTTTCTCGTATGTGGAAGTTTGTATCCGTGGTTACTGCCATTTAAGCCTTCGATGATCAAGATACCTGCCACGGCCTCGGCCGATTTTTGCGCGCAGGTATCGCCACCAGTTATCTTTGTGATGTTCTTTTCCCCCGGGGCTTCTCCTCCAAGCTGCAGTAGCGCTGAGGATCTCACCCCGGGTATCTTCAACCGACAAACTCAGCCTTCGATACAAAACTGTACATTTATTTACAGCCCGGCGGGCGGCTAAGACACAATGCTCGGGCGGAGCTCGAAGACGACGGGCCGAGCTCTCCTGTGCCCGGACCGCGTCTCTCTTGTCTCATATTCCCTTCCTCCTGCCGCTGAGGGCCGGGGAAGAAGGAAAAGCCAGTCGTCTTCGTCGGTGTCCATGCCCATGTGGTGGCGGTTAAGGCATACGGTGCACGCAGGCGCGCCGCGCGACACGTGCTTTTCATTTTCGCGCCGCTCGTCCCAGGGCCCGCGCCAGTTGGTGCGTCGGAGCGCCCGACACCACCCTTCAGCCGCTCGCCGCACCGTGCGCGAACGGGCCGGCGGCGTGGGGCCCGACATCCGCGGCCGGTCTCTGTAGATTGCGGCAGATATTTGAGCGTCGCCTTGAAAATCGCAGCTGATGACACTGCGCAGCACAGTTCTTCACCACACGAACATCCACTTTCGCGAATGCGGACCTCCTTTTCCGCGACCAGTGTGATTTTAAAAAGCGGCAACAAGGTGTTGCTGTCGCGACCTACGTCGTTTCGAGCCGCCGGCAGGCTGCAGGCACGGCGGACGTGTGTGCGGGGCGTTTCTGCGAGCAGTAAACGCTTCATGATTTCCTCCTTCACCTATTTCTTGACGACAACCGAAATCTACAAATTTAGCTCGGTGATCGTCGTAGCCAAGCTAAATGTTGATCGGGGAAACGAGCCGCAGCTCACGCTTACACCGGGTTCGGTCGCATACGTCCGCATACACCATCACGCTCAAGTTGTTTGCAGGCAGCCCGCCACGGTTATGAAGTCCCCATGAGGTCAAACTACGCTTCACGCACTGATAATGAACTTCAAACGCCGAAAATTAGCACGGAAAGGCACTTATAAAGCGGGTCCTGAACGAAATGTCACGCGCGGCAAGCCAACAACGCAGCAAGGTAGGAACGGGGATCCTACAAGTGACGTAAAAACGATCGCAGCGCCGGCCTCTCCAGTGGTGGCCCTCGCGGCCAATATTGTATTGCATTCCGTATTCTCAACCACAGCCAATTGAAAGGATGTCATTTTATCTGAATAAAGCATTCCAAGGGAGCTTTAAACATTTGAAAAGTTTAAATAAGCATTGTCGTCCTGTCAAACATCTAGTTGTCTTTTAGATTTAGTTTTTACAATACCTAATGTTCAATGATAAAATTGAGTCACTTGCCTTATCTTTGTCTTTTCCGTGTGCTACGGGTGTTATAAGGGTGGAATTTTTTTTATTCTTTTCAAACAGCTCCTGAAAAGAGAATATGGCCCCCTGCTGACTACAACTGAAGATGGTACGTGACATTTCATTGTCATAATTTGACTACGCTGTAGATTAAACCATAGTCGCGTTAAGCTCGAGCTTTGGTGATACTGCGCGTAATGCCGTAAACATCGCATAGTGTGCCTGCTTTATAGTGCGTGGCAGTTATACAGATTGTGGTACCGTCCCTGTTACATGATAAGTGAGTAAATAAAGCAGGTGAAGCTTGCAGGCTTTCTGGCTATCTACTGCAGCTGTTAGAGCAGTGTTGGTGTCCGTGCACAAGCACAACTTTTGTGTGTTCCAGTCTGCGTTGCCAAAATGTGAAAACGGATTATTTCAATATCTTCCTATTGTCCTGTTGTACATAACGACCTCTAGTTCCACGAAATATCTTCGATCTTGTGTAAACGAGTATTGTGGCTACACCATATTCAAAGATCCTTGTTGCGTAATAGTTAAACTGCCATGTTTGTCAACATTTTATCAGTTCCCAGTTGTTCTGCTAGCCTCTTCTCTATCTTCAAAGGAAGCAGCTTGTAAGCAGTTAATTGGCTTATTGTGTAAGCTTCCAGCCACTCACTGCTTCATATAAAAAAAGGCTAACGACTATAGTTCATATCACAAGCTACATGCAGCACTGTGGGGGGCTACATTGTTGGCAGCAGTCTTCCCACCGGAGGTGCCTAACTCCCCGTGAAAGGGGCCTTGAAAGGGCGTTTCCTTCTCCCCTCTTGGCAGGTGGAACCGCGAGGCCTCGGCGCCTTTTGTCGCTTCCTTCACGTTAAGTTAGGCACCTTCAGTGGGCGGACTCTTGACGACAATGTAGCATGTAGCTTGTGATGTGCACTGTAGTTGTTGGTGTTCATATGAAGGCAGATAGCTGGCAGAACAGTGAAGAGTTTGCTTATCTTTCCTTTGCCCTTCCCTGCGTTCCCAGCCAGTGAGTCTCACTGCCCGACTCTGAAAACAATAATAACAACCAACTCGCAATTTTAGTGCTTTCAGTAACTAGAATTTGACTTGCTCTTTTAATTTTCAGCTTCCAACTTGTAGATTCACTTCTATAAAGCGGTCCTGTAGAGCATTTTGAGGATTGCAAAAGAAATAGTGCCGTTGTTAGGCTACACAGTCAACAGCATTTGTGTCAAGGATGATTTTCTTTTGTGTACATCAGAAGGCTCATAGTTCTGCTCAAAAGTTGGTGACTCCCTGATCATTGCTTTTGAATCGCAGCCATCGTTCCGTGCATTTACATGTCATTGACACATCTACACGTAAGGTAGCAGAGGTCTCTGATACTGTGCAGCTTGTTTTCATGCATTTCTGCGGAGGGAAAGGTCTGCCTGCTCTCCTTCAGGAGGTTCTGTTGACACCAGCACCTTTATTTAACTTGTATTGTGCAGAGCACACTTGCAGCCCTTTTCTAGGTGCAGCTCTTTTCCTTCTTTTTTAACTGTCTTGCCACTTTCTTCTTCGCAAGGCATGGGTGCAGCCTGTTAAAGCAAGCGTATTGTATACCATTTGGGCATGGCAATCACTTATTCTGTGCCATCCTGTTGATGCTGAGAAGGCAGTCTGCGCGTCTTATCGAAGACTGAAATGTTTGATGACCCCAAATTCTACACCGCTTTTCGAGTGCCAGTTTCGATGCATACTCCGAACTTATGACCTGCGAAGCCAGTGCCGAGTATTTTACGGTTGCACACCAACAGCTGGCAAGGTGCACCAGGTGGAGCGAGAGTGCATCAGCCTCGGGGCTTGAGTTGTGGGAACCTAGCCGGGGAGTGATTGCAGGGGAGCTTCATTGTCTGCACAGCAGATGCTGCTGCTGCTGCCATGCTGCCATGAGCCATATTGTAGCGCAGCATTGTGCGAGCACTATTCATCCGCCTCCTTGATCTCCCTCGCAGGCTACGACGTGTCGCTACTGTTTGACTTGGAGAACCTCCCCGAGAACACGGACGAGATTATCCGCAAGGCCAGCCAGCTCAAGAGGAACTGCTTTGCGTCTGTCTTTGAGAAGTACTTTGACTTCCAGGAGCGCGGGGAGATTGGCGACAAGCGGGCCGTCATTCACTACCGGGACGAGGAGACCATGTGAGCAGAGTGGGCAGTGCTTTGTCAATTGGCTAATCGACTCAATAATTCCATGCAGTCAGCAAGTTGCGTAATAAATTTGTGTGCACACTCCAAAGCCTAGCACAGTGTTGCATACGTACGGAGTAGCACATAGCAGCGAGGTGTATTGGAAAACGCTTTATGGGCAGGAATTTATGCTAAGTCTGATGCACACCAGCAAGGCCCGTTTGGACCTGTTCAATGATGCAAATAAACCGAGTGAGGCTCGTTGATCTCCTAGAACAAATGTACACCTGGTCATCGTGTAATCTGTTTTTGTACAAACCCAGTGGTTCTACAAGTCTGGCAGGTGGTGTAAAGGTGTATACTGTGGTGCTCTAGCTAAATCTTGTGAACTTAACCAAAAGGGCTAGATAGTTGCTGGTGCCGTCTCAAATTCTGTGCACTTCTTACTTACAGTGCTTCCACTTTTTCTCATTCTCTTGTTCTGCCAGAGCAAATCGCAGACATTTTTTATGGCGCCATCTGCTCCTTTTAACTTGCATCTTTTTTATTTTGGTTTCAGCGTTAGATGCTTCAGCATAGCTTTCGCATTTTTCACACTATTCAGGAAAAACTGAACGCTGTATGAAATCTCATCATTCAGGCATCTTCATTATAAAAGGATTGACATTTGGGCGAGTTGGTACTGGTTATGCATCTTGAACGACAGCGTAATAGACAAAAACAGGAGGGAATGAAGACGGCAGGACGATGCTGTACTCGCAACTAATTTATTGAAAATGAACGTCTGCTGCGGGGAGCAGACGATCAGAGGTGCGCCCAATACTGCTTATACTTCAAAAATGCCTGGAGAACTTCTTGAAATAAAATGTAAAATGTCTAAAGCAATAATTAGGTAAGAAAAAGTCACTCTAACAATAATTTACTTTTTAGAAAAATGTTTCAATAGCAAGTATGGTCTGTAAAATTTGAAGGCGCTGCAGTCGACTGGTGTGCTGTTGGCGTATTGGCATTCATTGGAAAAAGTACCCTGCTGAGGGCCACGGGTAGGCAGACTAGCCAAATTTCTGGGGATTGTAATTTTGCCTCTTGACCCGCTGCGGTGGCTCAGTGGCTAAGGCGTTGTGCTGCTGAGCACGAGGTCACGGGTTCGATTCCCGGCTGCGGCGGCCGCGTTTCTGATGGAGTCGAAAAGCAAAAACACCCGTGTGTACGAGATTTCGGCGCACGTTAAAGATCTCCAAGTGGTCAAAATTAATCCGGAGCCCTCTGCTATGCTGCAGCTCATCGCCTGCGTTGTGTCGGTGCGTTAAACCCTACAATCAATCAATTTTGCCTCTTGGCTAATAAAACCTGTTGTTTGTTTCGGCCCTCTGGGGCCCTTTTTCATCCTGTCGGGGAGTGGAACCTGTTGTGGCAAGTGAGGGCTACACTGTTAGCGGATTTTGGGGGTGCTGTGACTAGCTGGAGCTTCAGCTGTGTAGCGACCCACAGCATGCAAGGGAAGAACTGTTCTTGAAAAGATGCGCATCCAGCCTTTGTCTCGGCTATCACAAGCCAGCAACCTAGCGATGCGTGTTGTGGGGGGTGCTTGGGGTTGATCCGTGGGTGGCGCTTGGTTGCAGGTACGTCGAGGCGAAGCCAGACAGAGTCACCGTAGTCTTCAGCACCATATTCAAGGATGAAGGGGACGTTGTACTCGGGAAGGTGTTTATGCAGGTGAGGTCAGCACGCCTTGCTGTCTCCCTCTGCTTCTGGGCAGCAGATCCCTGAAAGGGGTGTGCCTCTTTGAAGGGCGGATAGGCAAAACACCTGGTGCTACAAAAGGGATGTTCCACGGGGAAATTCGGGGGAAAGGGCGGAAGTGCCGCGCCATTCGTGCCACGCTGCACCAGTCCACTTTCCTGCTCCACCCTGCTCCAAAGGGTAGTATTGTTGCAGGGTGTCGCAAAATGGGAGACGATTGTGAGATGGCGTTCAATGCTAATCACATTGCGAAGGGGGCATTAGGGACTCACTTGTTCAGCTGTCATTCTCGATTCGGCACGCTCCGGCAGACTCCCTAAAGGACTGATGCTCTGAGTCACTCGTCACAATTTCCTAGTCTCCAAGTGGCGGCACGGTTTCACAGGACTTGGGGTGCGAGGAATGCACAGAATTTCCCTCTAAATGCAGCTCCCCTGCACAGCACATTGCACCATCGAGCCTGCATCATCACCAGCAATCGTTTCAATATGCCCGCTTACTGGCAAAAGCAAAGGGTAAACTAGTTCTGTTCAGTCGCACCCTCACCATTGTATCTCATCGTGAGTGCGCTTGCCATTCCAAAGGTTAGATGCTGCCCTGTGCAGGAGGATGCCATAACAGGTGCGGCCCTGGCACAAGCGAGAGGGAAGGCTCTGTTGAGCTAGCAACTATGTGCAAGTAATCAGCTCGGCAGGTGCATCTTGCCCTTGAGCACCGCTTTTGAGGGGGGGCACTCCCATCCTCCCTCAGTTAAGCCCTCTTCTTATGCTCGAAGAAAAGTTGGTGAACACTGTTGTGTTTGGTATTTGGGTAAACATGATGCAGTTGCAGGGTATTTATGACGTAGATAGAAGTATGAATTACTTGGTCAACAGAACGGTAGTACGCTAGGGTTTTTTTTTTTTTTCTGTTTTGTGAACATCAACTTTTCCTTTTAGTTTGTCTGGAGTCTAGTCAGGTTCACTTATACAATGCATCAATTTGGCTCTTGTTTCTTTTTTTTGTGTGTGTGTTTTGTTTTCTCTCACTTTTTTATGTCTGAGTTTCTCTTAGTTATGTTTGCTTGTCTAGAGTCTCGTCTGGGGGGAAATGAAAAAAAAAAGAACTATTAACAGCTTAGATGTAAGAGAGACCACTTTGCCTATCTGGTCCTCTCTGGGCTGCTTCTCATGACTGTTATAGTGTTGTAATATATTGCGCTTATTTTTCATTTGTCTGAAGTAATGTTAAATGTGTTTATTCAAGAATCGCTTATATATAGTTTTCTCTTAGTTATTGCTCTGTCAGCTGTTATGTTTCAATTTTCAGAACATATATTTTGTACAATATCTCCTCTCACCTTCAAAAGATCCACTGTTATGCCGTCGTCACCTGCAGCTTTTCCTCTTTTCATGCCCCTGAGAACCTTTCCAACTTCGTCTTTAGTTACTAATGGGACATTGCAAGTTGAGCCTGTACTCTCAGTAGTTTCCCCTGGTCTAACGTCGCTGGCATACAGCCTGGGCTGGAATCGTTCTGCTACCTTTATTATCTCACCCAAGTTGTGCGTAATGTTACCCTGCTCATCTCTGAGGGCGTACATGCTGTCTTTGCCGATGGCTACCTTTCTCTTAGATGCGTTCAAGCTTCCCCCCATTTGCAGCGTTTCCTTGATCACTGCCATGTTATATGCACGAATTTCGTCTGTTTTACTTCTGTTAATCTGTTTCGAAAGCTCGGCTAATTCAATCCGAGCCACCATACTTGACACTTTCATGTTCTTACGTTTGGCAAGTAGTTCCTTCGTTTTCTTAGTTTTCCAATTTGTTCTCCACATGTTGCTTCTCCCACAGCTGCTGCCGATTCACTGAGTGCTGATGTTAGGTTGTCACTTAGCTTGTCTGTACTGACCTCGTTCTGCTCATTCAGAAGCGCGAATTTGTTTTGAAGAGTTATTTTAAAAATCGTTGAATTTGAACGATACCTTTGGAGCCCCTTTTTATAGCGTTCCAGCGTTTCTGGAACAAGTAAAGCTATTTGGAGTTAGCTCAAAAAATGCCCTTTCCAAATCAGTTTTGTTTTCATTTTTCCAATGAAAACGTGATTTTTGACATGCGTTTGCATCCCCTGGGTGTGGAAAAGGGGTGTGGTCATCGCGCATCACTGCTACCAAAAAAGAATGTGTGCCACTCGAAATTGCTCTGCATCAGTGTTTGTTTTTGTTATCACGGCAACAATGGTGAATCAGAAGATTTTCAATCGTCAGGTTTGCACCCTGACAGTAATACTCCCTGAAATCGGCTGAAAATATCAAGCAGTGCCTGTTTGCAAAGTTACTTTGTGATTTTAGGTAGTTTTATTGCCTTTGCGCACGTTTTTCTAAATGGTGTTGTAGTTCTACTTACCACAGGACCATTCACAGACAGTTTACAACAGTTTCAGTTTCATTTCTGCATCGCGAAATTCATATTTGGCATTACTATGCAGTTACCCAACTTTCAAGCCTATCTGGCATGGCGCCTTGAGCGCCCGCTACTGATCCTCGAAAAAAGCATGCCGCTCCTGATTTCACCTCACCCTAACCCAATTTCTGCAATAAGAACTTCCGATACAAGTCAGAAGATAGCACCCAGTTGCCAGGTATCATTTCCAACGAGGAGAGCGCTTCAAACCTGCCTTACACACTGCCAGCTGTTCTCGCCTGCCAGATTTGTTTCCAAACGAGGGTATCTCCAGAGGTCTAGTGTTGCTTCTTAGCTAAACTCTCTATTCAGACAGAGTCTCCAATAATTTTTGTACTGTTTTATTTTCAAAATGTTAGGTGGCACTGCAATGCAGGAGGCTTGTAGTGCTCATCTCTTTCATTGCGCAACAGCTACTCGGCCAAAGTTTGCAGGGCACGATTCTAGCACATCACACCTCAATCCTGCAAGCAAAGCAACAACAGTGAGTCAGAGGATGATAATAAACGCACGTTTATGTTTTGAGGGATAACGTACAGTGAACGTCAACAAGCATCAACCACCGTGTTTCATTCTCAGCTCCATGCATGTTTTTCCGCATCGCATGCTTGTAAATACTGTTTGGCTGTAAATACAAAGTCAGTCATTGACAAGATCAGTAAATGCAAAGTCAGTCATCGACATCATTGCTACTGCCCTGCTCATCTCCCTTGTTGCAAATCCAGACACTGTGTAGGTCCCAAATAGTTATTTAGTTGTGTTCCGGGTGGGTTCTCATGTTCTGGGAGGCTGTAGTTGGTTGAATTTGGGCCAGCAGTCAGTACTGTCGTTGTCATGCTATTGGTTGAGCAGGGGTGTTCAAACAGCTGTCACCTTTTGTGTGTGTGTAATTTTGTGGGGAAATGTCGTGAGTGACTGAGCTGTCTCTTAGTTTCGGGGTCCCTGAGGGTAGCGAGGCATTTGCTAATCATTTAGCCTTGTAACCGCTATCACATCCACCGGAAGTGTGTTATCGTGTCACTGAGGCCTGTGTTTTTCTAGCGGGACCATTATCGCGATGGTTCATTTCCCTTCTCCCTTCTCGATTGGGAGAGTGGAGTGCACTGTGCAGCAAGGCGGCGGCAGTGCCCTGCGGGGAAGCACGCTTTCCTCTGTGTGCTCATGCGGCCCTGTTCCTTGGTCCCCCAGGAGTTCAAGGAAGGCCGCAAGGCCAGCCACACAGCCCCACAAGTGCTCTTCAGCCACCGGGAGCCCCCCAAGGAGCTGGAGAATACGGACGCCCGTGTCGGCAACAGCATCGGCTACATCACCTTTGGTGGGTGCTCATACTGCTCAGGGATGCCGCCAGTGGGCTGCAGAGTGCGCCATCTGCTGGCTCCAGCCTTATGCTTGCTCGATAGGGTTCGACATTTACTTAGGGGCCACGTTTTTGGAGAAGGATTGACCTCTGAAGGCCCAACAACATGGACGTGCAAAATCAATGTATACTCTTGCATCAGTGTAGCTCGGTGTAAGCGCGCGTAAAGTAGGTGTACTCCGGCGCGTGCCAAATGAATAGCTGCTCACTTGTTGCGCCCAAGTCTGTGCAGGCCACATGTCCACGCGCTGCACCGGCGCACTGTGCTCAACAACCAGTTCTCCTCGCGCATACAAAATGACAACTGGCTGGCCAACAGGGTTGATGGCGAGAACAGGGCTCGGTGCATTCCCTACGAGTTTCGTCCCAGGTTGAAAATGGGTTGTCATGTAATGAAACCAGTCCTTGTCTGATCAATCTTGTTTGGACGCAATTGAATGGTCAGAAATGGAGAAGGCAAGCTTCAACTGAAGCCGGTGCTGTGGCATGAAGTTTAGGCCGTACGGCGGCCGTTGCGATTACAGCGGCTGCCAAGGGGTCACTGGCCCTTTCCAGCATAGTGCAAGGCAGTGCATACTCTTACGCACAGATACATCGATTCATGAGTACGTTGATATTACGCGCTCATGTGGTTGATCCTCGACTTATTCTGAAATTGCACACCGGAAAAATGTAATCTAGCCACAAAGTTTGTATGACAATGAGCAAGCCGCTGTTCAGCCTGCGTATTACAGTACAACCTCGTTACAGCAGACCACGATAGTGATCATGATTTCAGTCCGCTATAAAAACAGTATGAACAATCCAAATACAGTAGAATCTCGATGATACGAATCTCGCGGGACCGCAAAAATATTCGTATCATCCGAAATTCGTATGAACCAACACAGACCAAAAAATTGAGTGCTGAAAAAAGTGTTTGTTTATTTCTTTTCTTACTTTCGCGTGAAGAAATCCGTGATTTTTTCTGCTTTTTTTAAACCCCCATGTCGCAAAGCAGTCCTTTCTGGAGCGCGTAAAGCTTCGCCTAGCTTCGCGCTTGTCTCCTCACTCACGGTGCCCAAGCTCTCTACACGCCGCAACAGTCAAGCGTGAACCGCATGGTGCATTTTTGCACGCGATTCGCACGCCTTGGCTTTGCGCGCGCTGTATTTTCACGCCCGCATTGACAATTTCGCACCCGCGGTATCTCGTACCTCGGTCAGAAAATGACGCTGATGACTTACGAAACGCTCGAGACAGCCGGCTGGCTCTGCCTGAGATGTTTAGGCTTAGCACTCCGGCAGATATTTTATGGGCGCTTTCACTAGCGGCGCGGATGATGTTTTATAGTACTGTTCTCGCCAACGTTATCGGCTCCTTTACTGCACAAACAACTTCGTGTCTGCTTTGATTGGCATTTTAAAGAGCGGCTAGAAGCGGTCGCTCGAGCGGCCGTGCCACTTCGCGGCCAAAGCCGCCGCCATGTTGCCGCCGCCGGCCGCGGCGCGCGCAGCGTGCGAGAGGTTTTGCGGTGCATATGGGGCGTGCGGGGCGCGTTTTCGCAAGCAGAAAACAACAGCCCGGCCGTTTCTGGAGAAAGAAGAGTGACAAATGGGGAGAGAGAGCCGCCACTTGCTTGTTCAGCAGTCGGGCGCCTCGCCAGCTCGTTCGTATCATCCGCTGGGCCGCGCAGGTCCGTTCGTAACATCCCGAAATTCGTATCACCCAGAATCGTATCATCGAGATTCCACTGTACTGTTACTACAGACTTTTGCGGAATCACGGACAAAGTCTTTTATAACAAGAGTTTGGACTTTTCAACTGTTAAAAACAAATCACACAATAAAAGTATGCTGGTCATTTCTCAAGATTCAGTTACAACTTAAACAGGGTGGTATTTTAGGCCAACAAACCTTGAGTATGACTTAGGTTTTTAAGCAGTTTCATCCTCTTGCGACATTGTGAAGCACATCACAAAATCACATGAACGACTGTTTACATTTGCTGGGCTACTGTTGTATGGCACCTTCTCAAACTTTTGATTCACTCATGCTATTATTACTCTCTTTCACGTCTTCAACCTACAGTTGCATTTCCATTGTCTTCACAGGAATATAAATGAAATGCAAGTAAAGATCTCATTGCTCAGCTTGGAGATTTAGCCAGCTATAGTGTATGAGGGCATACATTTTTTTGTTTCAATGATGTTAACTTTTATATATAAGCATCTTATCTGTTGCACTATAACACTTAAATTCTAAATCCTATCACTTGATTGCCATGACATCACACTTATGCATACTGCAAGTGGATGCAAGAAGTTTCACTTCAAATAATTCACAATTATTTTTAATTGTTTCAAATTGTTTTCGTTTGATCACAACTGTGAGGTAGAAATGCAAACTCTGGAAATGCACCTAACAAATGAATGGTTTCCTGCACTTGAAAAGTCCGCTGTAGATATGCAAAGGTGGACTTGTTAACATTTCAAACTGGTCTGTTATATCCGAATGTATGTTGTAACAGAATCTGCAGTAAAGGAAGTTTAATCAATGGCACAGATAGGAAGACCAACCAAGCATGGCAAATCAGTATGTTGTATCCAAATATCTGTTGTAAGCAGATCTGTTGTAACGAGGTTACACTGTATTTGTTGCTTTTATAGCGGCTGGTTATGCTACGCTTAATGCAGCCCCTGCAAAGCTGTAGAAAAGCCAACTTCAAGTAAAAAATAGAAAGGCTTTATGTTTTAATAATGAACTGTACCTTGGAATCGACCCATTCATTGCTTTCTGTCAGTTACGATGCAATAGAGCACCAGTAGGTTGCAATGTGCAAAAAAAAAAAAAAAAAAAAAAAGCCTTTACTGTGGTGTGAGTTTGGAAAAAAATGTGTGCCAACAAGGCTGTGTAACAAGCTTCAAAGCTTTTCAAGGACGCTGCTGTTTGTAACTACAGTGGAATGTTATTGATATGTTTCCAGTTATTGTGCTTTACCAGCAGGTATGTTTTGAGAGCTCACTGCCCCTAATTTTACCAGTTCAGTATGCGTCCTGAGTAATACTTTTTTGAGGATAATGCAGTGTTGTTTCACGGTCCTCTGGAAAACTTGTCAGCAAAGTTTTACTGTGTTGCATTCATGCTCAGTGTTCTCGGCCAAATGTGCACCTTGATGGTGTTGGTTGTAGCAATGTCAACGATTGCACACACAATGAAGAGCAAGAAATAAAGGATTGTCAAGCAGTGAAATGAGTCGCGCGGTTTGGCTATATCTTAGCCGTCAACAACAAAGGTAGACATTGCATGAGTATTGGCTTCCCTTTATAAGCATAACCTCCAACCTCTTTCATCACAGGTGGCAGATAACAGGTTGATAGAGCTACCAGCAGCATAGACGTTCGACATTGCTTCCTTAAAACCCCAGTGTTTTTTTCCCTACCCTTAGTTAGTGGGCAAGCGATGTGAGCTAGTAGTTTGTTTGTTTATTTATTTATTTATTTATTTATTTATTGTGCCCTCAAGGCCCGGGTAGGGCGTTACAGAGGGTGAGTGGGTGTGATGACTGCATATAAGATACAGGCGAAAGAAATGCAACAGCAGAATGAATGATTACACGACTGAAAAGGCAATACGCACGTAAGAATAAGAGCACCATGGTGCCAAAACAAACCACAATAACAAAAAAAGAAGGGTAGGACACTGGTTGCAAAGGCGTAAAAGAAGACACGCACATGGGCAGAAATGTACAATTCAAAGGCGATATTAATAGACTAACAATAAAGAGTACGTGCATGTGTAATACAATAATACAATGAATAGCGTATTCAGGCGTTGAGACATATTACAGCGGCAAAACAGTAACAAAAAAATACACTAAACAGCCAGGACAACAATAAACAGCCAAAATGGCATGGTCAATGTACACAAAGGTGGTTGAAGCAGTTTACACAGAGAAGTGGGCGGATAAGGCCGATTTAAACAATTTATTATCAGGTATGGACACTAGTTGTTCGGGAAGGTGGTTCCAATCTCGCATTGTGCGAGGGGAAAAATACCTGCGTTGTATTTATGGTGTGAAGATGCAACAACAAGGTCAAATGAGGAAGTGTTACCTTTTGCAAGCCTGTGAACAAGTCGAGCTGTCTGTGTAGCACAGCACCTGGGTCAGTGGCTGGGGTGTGTACACACTGCGGAGCACAGGTCGCACGCTCAGTTCCTTTGGGAGCTGTTTAACACTAAAACATTTAAGACTTTAACACGTTGCGGTGCATCTCAAAAACAAATCAAATCCTCCCCATCTAATAACCACGATGGTTGAAATGGAAAGTTTCCTTCTGCGCGAAAATCAAATGGCAAAGTGCCAAACAAAGTCGAAGCCGCTGCAATCAAAGTTCAAGCGTCAACAGTCAAAGTGCAAACTCAGATGGCAGCGGACGAATCCCTCGTGAGAAAGCTGAGCCCCCCACACCCATTGTTGTTGTTCAAAGTGAAGCCTTCAAATTCGCTTCAAAATTCAAACTGCTTCGATCGTGTCGGAATGGTCCAATGGGATGAAGGTGTCGACTTCATAACGCGAGAGACCCAGGTTTGATTTCGGCCATAGGAGGTGTTTTTTCCTTGTGCCATTGTCATCATCATGTGGCCTTCCATTGTGTAAAGTTGGCTTGCCTGCAGTGTGTTTTAGGGAGCAACACCGCCATCAGTGAGACCAAGAAAGCTTTGCTTTAAAATCCTCCACATGGCCCGAATTGACCCATAGCCCTTCACTGTTGCTTTCCTGGCCCAGCCAAGGTGTAGCTGCAGGTCGTGGGGCCCACATTCAATCTAGAGCAGCACCTTCCACTTTGCCTAAGAGAAACACGAGGGGAACGGCACGGTGTTGCCACCTACTCCATGGCATTGGGCTACTGATCGAAACGGGCGACGTTTGAACTTGGGCCGTGGCAGCTGTTTTCCTGATGGAGGCAGAAAACAAGATTGTTCATGTGGGGGCAGTTTGGTCAGCGTTAAAGATGCCCCAAGCAATCTGAACTAACCTGCAGCCTTCAACTGTGGCACCTGCTACGTGCAGTGCTGCAGCGCACAAACGAAACACTGGCTGGCCTACGTAACTGTGGTAAGACGTGCACCGTAGCTGTGCGCTAGGCAAGGACCCTCTACTCCACAGTTTTTGAAAAAGGAAGCAGAGAAAGCTTCATTGACCTTGTGGCAGCAACAGAATGCCTTTGCTTTCGTGTAAGCATACAGACAATGTATGTGCATTGCTTGTGCCCTTTGCGATCTGCTGTCAAGGTATGGCCGACTTAAGTGTACGAGGTTAAATTTCGTGGCTCTGCTCACCGCGATGCACCCGCATTCTTTGTATACATGATGCGCCATCTCTTGAGAGATAAGTGAAATTTTGTGAGTTTTCTTTGAACACTATAGTGCAGCACGATGTTCAGCATGAGCCTCCTGGATTCAAGAGCGTTTTCTCGTGCGCACTGTTCACTGAAGAAGCATGGCCGCTTTCTCATTGCATGTGTTCTATGGTAGTGCACTGAGCGAAAGTGATAAGTTCAATGAGGAAGGGAATTGCATGCCTCCATCTGTTAGCGATGACAGTGATTCGACAGAAGCGAGTGACAAAGGCCACGACGACAGTGGAGACAGCACCATGTGGATCATCACTCTGTGAGCTACGCATTTTGTCGAAAGACAATGAAATCAATACGAAAGCTTTTTCTCCTGGCATCTAGAGGTTTCCATTGTCAATAGTTTTATGTGGCGGCACACACAGCTGCAAAATCATGGCAAGAAAGAGCAGCTAAACCTGCAGTACCGCTGCAACCTCATTCAACAGCTTGTGAGTGGTCTGAGCGCTCGAGTCAAAAAGTGGGGCCCAACTGCATGTATGGAGTGCAAAAAAAGGCTCGATGGGATGAGCTATTTTATCTGCAAGCTCCCAGGCTGAAGCAGCAAGGACTGGGTTGTTTGTAATGATGGAAAAACAAAAGGAGGCAGGAGGGAAACTGTGTTTTTCTGGAAAACCTGTAGTAGCAACCCTGGCCTGAACCCAGGAGACTGCTTTGAGCAGCAACACATGCTGGTCAAATGTCAGTAAAGGGAATGCAAGAAAAAAAAAATATCCTGCGAGTTTTTCTTGCACAGCTTGTGTTTTTCTTCGCATCGCCAGAAACTGGCAAAATGGTTGCAAACCGGAACGGCCGGAAAGTGGGTAAAAGTTCCAGACTGCAAAGGGTTAAGGGGGGACGCGGGTCTTAGAATGGTCAAAAATGGCCAAAATATCGATTTTGAGAAAATCCAATTTTTGGAATTATTGTACCTTCAAGCACCTGCCTTCAAAATATCAACGCGAAATTTCATAGGGAAATACTTTAAAATCATGTTTTAAAACGCCTCGGGGGCCACGAAATGCCCCGAATTGGGCAAAAGTTGCTTCAAATTCCCGCGCGCCCCGCGGGCGAAGCAGCCGACCGATCGTCGCCATCTTGCTCTTGTTTTGAAGCTTGTTTCTTTGTGCGCATTTTGCGATATCTCAGAATGGCGTCGCTTGAGTAGAACGACCGCCCTTGCCAGTTTTCCGAAGGCACCTTCTTGGCCGCCGATTGGCTAGAGCGGGCGCGCGCGGTTTGAGTTCGCCATACGACCCCTCCCATTGGTCGGCGCGACTGCTGTCATGGCGGTCGCCATCATGGCGTCTGCTACGCGCGTCTGACGGAGTCCGCTCTTCTGGCGCAGCGCTCGCTTAGAGCGGTTTTTTAAGTGCGAATGCACTTCTTAAGCGAGCCTGAATCGTCCGCCGCCGTCGTCCGCATAGCAACAGCTGCGGGTGCGCGCGCTCCTCGTCTTCCCTAGCAACGGGGGGAGATGGGCGCGCGCTACTCTCCTCCTCCTCTCTCCGCTCAGTGACTGCGGGTGTTGGGCGCCTCCTCTCCACTTCGGGCGGGAGAGCTCTCGCTCGCGTAGCGGGCGCTCCGCATTCCGACGCGTGAGGGCGCTCGTGTAGCCCTCGCCGTAACGGCGGGCGCTACTCTCCTCCTCCTCTCTCCGCTCAGTGACTGCGGGTGTTGGGCGCCTCCTCTCCACTTCGGGCGGGAGAGCTCTTGCTCGCATAGCAACCGTGCATTCGCACTTACACACTCTCCCCCTCGGGGAAGTGCGAGGGAATTTTTTTTTAGTTTCTTCTAATTCTTCCATCGCGTACTTTCGCGAGTGATGCCAGGAGACGTACGTTTTAAGAAAACGACCCGTCATGCGTACGGGAAGCGAAGCGTCGCCCACCTATCCCAAAGTCGCGTGGTGCGACTTCGGGCCGCTCGACTCCGCCGGATGAGAATCGTTCGCCGCCTCGTATTGCCTCGCCTGCCCCATCGCCTGCCCCATCGGTTCAGCCAACTTTTATTAGAAAGTGAAGTTGATTGATTGATTGATTGATTGATTGTTGGGTTTAACGCGCTGACGCGATGCAGGTGACACCGTAGTGGAGGGCTCCGGATAAATTTTGACCACCTGGGGATCTTTAACGTGCGTCGAAATCTCGTACACACGGGCATTTTCGCTTTTTGCCTCCATCAGAAAAGTGGCCGCCGCAGCCGAGAATCGAACCCGTGTCCTCGTGATCAGCAGCACGACACCTTAGCCACTGAGCCACCGCTGCGGGTACAAAGTAAAGTTGGGCGGAAAACTTTTACTTGGCCACATCTTATTGCGTTTGCCCTTGAACAAAAAGTCTTGAAAGCAAGGTGGGTGCAGTTATAGCAAGCAGATTCATTTTTCAGTGTCACAAGGCACACAACAAAATAGCTCTGCTGCTCCCTGCTGATAGCAGTTGGAAAAAAAAAAGAATTCCACACAATGCATCGACTTGCGTGGTGTCTTCAATTTTTTTATTCTTAGACTTCACATATGAATTGTACCCATTTAGCCAACACCTTTGAGTCTAATATTCATGAAATGCAAAGAATTTTGTTACTGCTGCGTGTAGGTACTTGGAACGTACTTACTGACTGCACTGGTCGCCCTGTTGTTTTGTTACCCTGTTCCCTCTTTTTTATTGTTGCTTTCCCACCTTTGTTGCAGTGCTTTTTCCCAGGCATACAAACCGCCAGGCACGGGACAACACGATAAACCTGATCCACATCTTTCGGGACTACTTGCACTACCACATCAAGTGTTCCAAGGTGAGACGGTGCAGAATTTGACAAGGCTGACAAGCTGAGGTGCTTTTAAAGGGGCACTGACACAAAAATTTTGCATCTTGTTTTTTTTTTTTTTGTTGCGATAAGTAGCTAGTGACCTACTTATAACCTGTAGAAACCTAATTTGCTTCAGCGTGCGACGGTTGTTTAATTAGAGGCATTTTCAATGCGGCCAGTCGCAGTTTCGGTTTCAGCGAGTGCCGCGAAACGATGGATTTTGTGGATTTTGTGTGAACAAAGCTGACCACGTGACCGTCGGAGGGATATCACAGAGCAGAGCCGCCGTAGCACTGTCGAATCCGCATCGACGGCAGTTTCTGCGAATGCCCCCACGTACTGATCTCGTGAGGCGCTTAATTAAAAAGCGACCGTGGATGTGACGCAGGCGCTGCGAGTGCAAATGCTACCGCGGCTAAAGAACGACACGTGACGCTCGAGACGGTGGGTGGCAAGACGCGTGCTGGCAGCAGCCGGCCGGTCTGCCTACAGGTCCGCCTACAGATGTGTTCGGCTTACGGCTTAGCACTGTGGCGAATATTCGAGTGCCGCTCTCGTAAGCCGTGCAGATGACAATTTTTAATGCAACCCGCCATCGCATCATTAACTCCTTTCTCATGTAAGCCCCCATGGTTGGGACTTGGGGACAATGTCGTGCAGCGGTAACAAGCTATCTCTTGAGCTACCTGCGCCGGCCTGGACCACTTCGCGGCCGTGGCCGCCGCCTGCACAGCGACCGTGCGGCTAGCTCAGTGGGCTTTTCGTGCCTCCGGCGCGTTTTCGCATCCAATGGTAATAAACAGTAATAGAAACAGAGTGCCTGGAATCGCTGTAGAACTTTGGCCGCGGCCAGCTGCCCGATGAGCTGACGAAATCACAGCGCCTCCGCCGCCAACGATCGGGTCGTTCGTTCTCGAGAGCAGAAGCTCCACCCTCCAGCCCTCCGATTGGAGCAGCGAGCCGGGCGAGCCGGCGAAAAACGCCGGCAGTGCGGAAGTGGCAAACACAAACTCGTGACGTGTTTGGATGTTGTTTATTTACACAATATCCTCGGGATGTCGATTGCGCGTGGTCCTCTGCTGGCTGCTCGGTTGCGTTTCGCACACTTCAAAATTGATTTTAAATATGTTCTAGGCTGTATTCGCCGCTGATATTTTGCAGATGATGTAAATGTGTTCCCACCAATCTATCTCCGAAGTTATCTCGCCTTCAAAATTTTGTGTCAGTGCCCCTTTAAAAAAGCCTGAATTGCCCGTTAAAGGGACAGGCAAGTGCTTTCTGTGGAGTGCGTGTCCTCTAGCCCATGTGAAAGCCAGCATTATGAGTGGGGTAACCACACAGAATTTCTGAATAAACTGGCGGAAATAGTCTTTGATTTAGCACTAAACTTTCTGAAATCCTAAAGGTGGCACCACGTTCTGTGGAAGTGTGACACTACTGTACATATTGCCGCGAACCATGTATAAGTTTATTGTTTGTTTTTGCTGTTCGGCCATGCCCGGTTGTGTTATCTGTGTCCCAAGCGAAGCGTGTCTTCCATTCTTTATTTTTATGCCGCACGGGCTATCACATTCAGATAAGCAGACTGTCTCGCCCTAACGTCACTAGCCCAGAATGATCTTCTTTGATCTACAATGTTCTGGATGTAAATCGACGGTTGGAGAAACACTCGCGCCGAAAAATAAAAGCCTGCAGAGCAGGCACCGCGGCTTTAGTTCGAATCGTCGACACCAGTTTACGCACGTCGCTTTGTTGATTGCTGTATCGCCGCCTTGTATTCTTTGAGTTGTTAGGGGAGCACAAGTTCGCTCCAATAAACTTGTTTTTCTTGAAGACAACTGCGTCGTCTTTGGCAACGTGACAATATACAAACAACTGCATCGGCTTCAATGCGTGACTCAAAAACCGCATAAAAATGTAGGAAAGGCTGGATTTTATTATTGTTCCAGCTGGGGACGAGTTTTTGAATGCCTCTTTTTGTCTTGCGTGAGGTTCAAAGTGTTGCCACACGGCCCACTCTCATGGTTGCCACCATTCATTTTGGCAGCATACGTGAGGCTGGTGGATCCAGAAGCCCCACCAGTTTGGTTCAGCATGTTTTAAGGAATGCCCTTTCATTTGGGATACTCCACAAAAATTGGTGGTCTGTCCCTTCGAGCTCTTAATAACCCTGAATTCTCGCAGTACATCATGAAGCAGGAAGGCATTACAGCCATTTTCTGTTATGTCAGTGACCCTGAGTCCAAGCAGAACAAGTGTCCTTGTGCTTGGTGCCCCTGCAGCAGTCCAAGAATGAAGCTACATTATTCGTAGTTGCTTGTAGAGACCAGCCACTCAAGTGGAGATTTTTCATTACGTAATATCCCTTGGCAAGCATTCTAGGTAAAGTTGGTATATACTTGCACGAATTTAAAAGAGCTGCACTTGGTCCCTTGTTTTTCTGCGGCACTTCTAAGTGCTTGAAAATCTCCTGGGGAATGAAAACAACAGGGCAGCGGAAGGGGCGTGGGAAGACACAGACACCTGCAAGGTTTTTTTCTGTCCTAAAAACCACAAGTGTCGCCTGTGTGCCGCCTTCCGTAGTAGCGAGCTTGAAGGTGAAGTACATGTGGGCAACACCTTTTCCTACTGCTACAACCAGTGGGAGTATCTGGAATGGTGCATACCATATGTCGCCACTGCTTAGCACACGGGTATCCTTAAACATTGTCGGGAGACCTCCGTGTTGCTCCTTGGTTCGTACATCCTTGTCGTTCTCACCGACACTGGCACCCAGAACTGTTGTCTGTCGTAAAGAGTTAGGCAGTGTTTTCATCTTGGGGCACCAGCCAGCGGCAAGGCCATATGCAGTGAAGTAGCCATCCAGATGTTGCCTTGTAGATTCTGAATCAACGGGGCTACAAGTGGGAAAGATCCCTTATTGCACACCTAGCTTCCTTTAGATAATGGCTGCATGAAAAATGTGTAGCACGCAGCCAGCAGTTTTTATAAAGAAACATCAGATATTTTACAAAAATCCTTGTGCATATTTCAAACTGCTAGTTGTAAGCTTTTGTTCTATATTTGTGATCAACACACTGCAGTGCAGTGCAGACCACTTATGATGTAACCGCTCCCAGTGCGGGACTGGATATGGTGTGGGCTTTTGTGACCACCAGTTTGCCTCTCATGCAAACCAAGGCAGAAGCACACTGCTTAAAGGGACAGACAACCGATTTTTGTCGAGTATATATTCTCTATCCCAAATGAAAGGGCATCACTTAAAGCACCTTGACGAGAAACGGTTTTGCTGATAACTCCCTAGAGCTTTTTAAATCGAATTTTTTGATCTACGAGCCGTATGTGTCCCTCCCAAAACTAATGCTGGCAACCATGACATAGAGTAGCTTGGCAACATACTTTTGTCTGTATGCGATATAAAAAACGATATTTAAAAACTTGTTCCCAGCTAAAAAAAAGTTTGAATCACAGGCTTTCCTGTTCCTTTATGTGTTTTTTAATGCAACGGTCTATTTTGCACAAATGCTCCATCTGTTGGGCTAGACGATAGGTAGAATCTGGCTTCACGTTGTGGATGCGGGAACTTCGATTCTCCCCGGGCGCGACGGTTTTTTTTTTTTTTTAAAGCTGCCGTTGGTGTATTTGGAAACTGAAATCAAATATTTTGGCAGAACAAACACCGCTGATTCAGGCAGAATCGTCAAAGCTCCTTCGCTGGGTCTGTTTACTGAACGCGGCCATTGATTCTGGGCGTGGAGGCTCAGTTAGCCACACTGAGAGGCATGCTGAGAGGCACCCAGCGACGGCGGGCGGCGTGTCTTTAAAAATTTCAGAATAATGTTTAGAAATACATATACAATTTAACCTTGTACAAATACTTGTGTTAAAAGGTTTTCAATACGCAAATAAACGTTTCAGCAGTTACAGTAGCTGCTAGGTTTGCAGGTCACGTGACAGGGACACATATTGTAGTGTCAAGTTTCGACACTACGAACCGCCACCCTTCCGATTTCAGGAAGTTTGCTGCCAAATTAAAATTGTTTCCACCAGTTTGTTTAGAAATTGCTTGTACTTATCGGGCTATATAAAACGCTGGCTTTCATATGAGCTAGAGAACATATACGCGACAAAAATCGGTTGTCTGTCCCTTTAAAATGCGGTCGCCCGAAGCACGATGCCAGTTACGTAGAGCATTTTGGAGAGGATCCCATTGATCAACCAGAGCAACTGGCACGTTTCAGGGTCCCAAAGAAAGGGAAAGAAGAAAGGAGGAATCAGCCACCGAATGCAGTGCAGGTTCTGCCTTAACCTCACCTTGGAAAGGGGGAAAAAGATAAGGCAGAAGTCACAAAAGCCTGCGTTCTGATCTCACTGCGCCAGCACTATTGGCTGGGCTAATGCCACCAGTATGGCTGCCATTCTTCCAAACACCAGGGATTGGCAAATGCGCTTTTTCAAAAACAAAAATATATATATAAAGTTGAAGCCACACCTACTGTTTTGAAAAACTTTGCAGCAGCAGATCATGTGAAAAAAAAAGTGAAATTAACATTGTGCCCCCGTGGTGTTTGCTTGAATGATGCTAAATAAGAATTGCTTGGTACAGAGCAGTACCAATTGTAGCACAGTTTCTTTCTGGCTCCCGCCACATACATTTTAAGAAGTCCACACTGTATGTCTGGTATTTTTCATGGGACCAGGTGTAATGCTGAAAAAATTCTGCACCCCTCCATCTAATGCCGATGATGGTTGAACACAAAGCTTGTCGTGATGGATTCTTTGATTGGCCAATCCCACCGTGCGAGCACTTTTTAGAACACCCACAGCAACTCTCGGGTGTGCAGTCCGTAGGCCTAACGCTTGGCTGTGGGGTGTGCAGCACAAATCAGTGCCTGCTGCTTGGCGTTCACTTCGACCGTGTGAAAATGGAGCAGTCAGAACGCGAGAGACCCAGGGTTGGTTTTGGCCACGGGAAGCATTTTTTGCTTTCACTTCACCCACAATCATTCATCATCATCATCGTTGGAGAAGGTTGGCTTCCCTGCAGGGTGTATTGGCATACCACGGCATCGGTGAGGGCACGAAAGCTTTGCTCTGAAGCTTAACTGCGAAGACCAGTGAGCCCCTCTAAAAATGCCACTTTAGACAGTAGTAGTAGTGGCTGTGGTGCTGGTACATTCCTGTGCCCCTGATGGGTTAAGAGGAGAAGGGACCAGGGGGAAGGTGGTGTCTCCTATGTCCCTATCCTCCCTTCTTCCTCAGCCTGGGCCATTCAGACGACCCATGAGCAAAGCAGTCTACCATCGCTCCACGTTCCGTGCATTTACAGAGCCACTCTTAGCATTTGCTGTGTCATTTTGGCTCTGCCGGGCGCAGCACGAACATAACGTGTGCATACGTAAACGTGGTAGCCCTTGGTTGGCATCATGTAAAGGTTTGTCTGCATTGTCTGGATCATGATTGTGAACCAACTAGCCCGTCTTCACACTCCAGTGCAGCTTGTCTGGAGATTGGTAACCCTCTCCTGTAGCTGTGGCCACTATTTGCCAAAAAATATACACCGCTCAAAATTCTTTCTGTCAGGCTTTGTTTTGCCTAGTGCAGGGGCGAGACAGCTGTGCATATTGCGCTGGTTTGGTACAAATTTGTTTTCCTGCGCCAGGATGCTCCATGTTTGAAGCGCGGACAGACGAAACACAAGAAGAGGACAGCACGAGCGCTTGCAGCAGAACGAAAAGTTGAGCTAGTGGGATCTGATTCATATTTGAAGCGCGGACGGACGAAACACAAGAGGACAACACGAGCGCTTCAGCAAAACAGAAAGTTGAGCTAGTTGGATATGATTCATGTTTGAAGCGCGGACAGACGAAACAGACAGACAAACATGAATTAGATCCGACTAGCTCTGCGCCGGGCTGCTGCAAAAGCTTGAAAATTGCAAAAAGTGTGCCAAACTGCTCCAAAACAGTCTGAGAGCCAAGGATTATAACGCTCCCGCGGCAGTATTCAGTGGGGAAAAATGCTTACTGACGGCATAATTTTCCAGCACCCTCAAGGTGATGCTGTTTGTAAAGGCTTAACTGATTGATCATTCAATACAAAACCTGCATAAAATTGTTCCCTAAATAGTTTTTCCTAAAGTCACAATGTCGGGTTGCACGTTATATTTTGTGCGTTTTTAAAGTTTTCCCATCGAAAACCAGTCCAAAGTCCTGTAGAAAAAATAATAATGTTTACTGAGGTGACAAACTACTTGTTCAAGTTGATAAAAAAATGGCAATTTTTGGAGCGTTGTATCTCCAGAACGACATTACTGGGCACTGCCATCTTGGTGAGGTGAAGATTGGAAAATGGCCGCTGGGTGAAGCACTTGCTCGTGGTTCAGGCTAGTTCATTCTAGTTTAGGCAGACCGCTCTTCCTAGATTTCTACCGTGCTTTTTCGTTATGGGGGAGGCTAAGATTACATTTGTTCGTTTGATCTGTTAGGGGAAGTTTCGCGACTCGAAAGACGGAGTTCGTCAACGACAACAAAACAACGTGGTGCCCGCGAATTCGCCGTGTTACGGCATTGAGTGGGTGGTGTGGTGCGTGCTTGAAGTGAAATTTCAGACTCATGGCGGTGTTATAAAACCCTGAGTTATTGCTGCCTTTGACAGCAACCTTGCGAGCGGCGAGAATGGGACAGTCGACACTGCAGAAGGGGCGGCGCAGGCTACATCGCCGCAAATGTCCAAGCAGTGTCCGATAGCGGAAAGGGCTATTATTGCTGGCTAGTATTAATGGTTCATCTATCTGAAGTGAAGTTTAATACCAAAAGAGAGGTGGCTAAACATACCAACGTTACTCAAATTACGATCGTAGTGAACGTGCACCTTGGGGATTGAAATAGGAACGCTGGTGGGGTGCGACGAATGTCTCCTCGCTTTGCGCAACTTTTGCCATTGCTCTACACTTGTGCATAATGCTGAGTCTTGGATTAAAAAAATAATAATTTCGGCATTCGCATGAAAATAAAAATGCCTCACAATTGCTTAGTTTTTCAATTCGGTATTTTCAACGGCGCTCCACACTATGTAAGCTTAATAAGAAAAAGGTTGTGGTACTCTAATAGAACGTTGGGGTACTCTACGTTGTGGTACTCTAATAAAAAAAAAATTTTTTTTCAAAGGCTGTTTCAGAAACAGTGTTATGTATGTTCAAAACCAATTAAAAAGTGCACTTTTCCCCCTGAGTTGCCAAAAATTTGATTTTTTTAGGTTCATAAGGGGACATAATAACTGCTCCAAATCAAATTCTTCTGCTCCAAAATTGAGATTTTGCGGCTCCAAAAACTACTCCCAAATCTGATTCAACTGTCTCACCCCTGCTAGTGCTTTGCCTAATTTGGGCTCGCATGCCCACATCCACTGCAGGCCTACATCCACTCCCGGATGCGAGCCAAGACGTCCGACTTCCTCAAGGTGCTCAACCGTGCAAGACCAGAACCGAAGTCTGTAGAGAAGAAGACAATCACGTAAGCATTGCGGCCATACACCCCGTCCCCATTTTTTTCTTTACCTCTAGGCCACCAAAAGGAAGTGAATTCAGTTCGCTCACCTTTTTGGTGCTGCAAAATTGGTCTGGCATATTGCAGTACCAGGTTTGCGAGGTATTTGAGAACACTATTCCTTATCACCATTGGCACCAACAGGCTCATCATATACCGTATTTACTCGCGTAATGAACCCATTTTTTTCTAGAAAATTCGGCATAAATTTGGGCGGAGAGTTTATTATGTGGGAAAAAATTGCAAGAGATTATTAAAAGTTGAAATTTCATACAATAAAGTTGCTAAGAGAAGCACTGTTAGAGCCTTACCATTTTTGTAAAAACACGTAGGTAATTATGTAATCAGATTTCCTTTTTATTCCCAACATGCTAGTCATATGGAGCCGTCCTCCTCACTGAAGTCTCTTGCGGCTTCACATTTGTTGTCAGCCCACAGCACACCGTCTTCCCTGCCGTAGGGCACTTCAAAATATTTTTTCCGACACTGGGAAACTTCCCATCTTTGGGCCCACGAAACACGCGGCGATCCCTGTTCACCACCCAAAAACCTCTCGTTTTCACCCGTAGTGTACACGCACTGGGTCAACACTGAAGTGCCGCCCAGCTGCGCAGTTTCCACGTGCATCATCGCGTGCTCCACCACTTTCAGTTTAAAACCGGCTGTGTAGCTCGTACTGGCCCATCGTACAGCGCGCACCAGGAGCACAAAAAAAAGGCCGCAACACAACTGAACAACAAAACCACGGAGCGACGTCACGGAACAACAAGAGCAAAGGAGTGCAGAGTACGCCTAGTGCTTTGTTTGCACACTGCCAAAACCAGCCGGAACAACAAAGAGCAAGGGAAGAGTGTGGAATACGTTTTGTGCTTTGTTCACACGTCTCAACGTTTCTATGGCGCAAGAAGGTTTGTTTTGCGCTCAGCAGGTGGCGCTCCGCAAGCGCGCAATTTTTAATGTGTGAGCCACGGCATTCAAATTCACGTCTCCAGCTACTGTTGAGATTTCTTTTTGTTAGAATGCGTTTTTAGTATTTCTAGTAGGCGGTAGGTTTGGGCAAGTTGGTAATCCATGCTGTACTTCCATTGCGCACAAAAGTAACGAAGACTGGAGAGAGATGACACGAGACAGAGCGCTCTGTCTCGTGTCGTCTCTTTCCAGTCTTCGTTACTTTTGTGCGCAATTGAAGTACAGTGTGGAAGAACGTCCGGGGAGGCAAGGCAGGAGGCCGTTCGTTGTCTGGGAAAAGCAGATATTTTTGCATTATTCACAGCGAACCGTCTTCAAAGCAGCCCTCTTGATGCCGCGCCTGGTCATCGTCTTCTTCATCCGGGTGTGTTCTGTTGAGCTTGGTGCCTGCTTCGCCCTCGACTTCACCAAAAGTTCCAGCAGTCGCCCCCTTGTCATGCATACTGCGCAGTTTGTTGAAAGATGGAAGCGTACAAGTTGACAGAGGAAATGAAACGCCATGCAGTCCTCGTCGCCCTGGCTGCGCACCACAGCGACTTGGAAACTGCTACCTTTTTGAACTTAACGAAGTCTTTCGTTTACAAGGTGCGGACAGAGCTGATGTGTTGTGGCGGTGATGTGACATCCGTGGTGAAAAGGAAAAAGCACAGTCAGCAGTCAGACATCATCAGAACCCCTGATTTTCTCTGCTGGCTGGAAGTCATGTCATCATGAGTGACGATCCAGGGCAGTCAAAGCGGGCCATTGCGAAGGAGCTCCCCGTTGCCGAGTCGAGTGTCAGGCTTGCTATGCACGAGGACTTGAGGTACCACTCCTATGTCATGGGGAGGGGGCAATTCATGTCCAATAAAACTCTCGAGAATCGTCTGCTCCGGCCCAAGAGCGTGCTAATAAACAAGCTGAAAAGACCTGAGGAGCCAGGGATGCTCTTTTTTTTTAAGATGAAAAGAACTTTGACCAAGACCAAAAAGTTAACCGCCGTAATGACAGGTGGCTTTGCGCAAGCGCTGATGAGGTGCCTACTGTGATGCACACAAAATTTCTGTCATCTCTGGTGGTGTTATCCATCGTCGGCAATGAAGGTGACGACTTGCCGCCACAGTATTTTGCACAAAGACCCGCGTTAATGCTGCCACGTGCATGGATGTGCTTTCTACCGTTGTAAAGCCATAGATAGAGAGTGTTTCCAAAGGCAGACCATATGTCTTTCAGCAAGAGTCGGCTCCTGCCCACACTGCCTGCGTCACCCAATAGTGGCTGGCTGAAAATTTCTACAACCACATTACCCCCACCTTGTGGCCTGCGAGTTCCCTAGATTTAAATCTGCTCGGCTACCATATGTCTGGGGTGTCCAACAAAGAGCCACGTAATACAAGACTCGCAAAGGCCGCCATTGCTCACTGAATGGCCAATGCCGGATCCGTGCATTCAGCCATTTTCAAAGCTGAATCGAATCCCTTATTTCTGCCGATGGCAGATTCATTGAGTAGTTATGGAAATAAACCATAAGAGAAGTATTTCGCAAAGTTTGGTGAAAATATGTCTGATTTTGCTGGAGATATTTTGTTGTGCTTAAAGCTAACATTCTGTTCTCAAATACCTCGTGCACCTGGAACGTAGACTTTTTTCCCCTTGTGTTTTCTTGTGGGCTGTGGGTGCAATAGCAAAGTGTCTCCTGCAGGTTCCTGCCATGTTCCATTATAGTCGGTCTCGTGACAGCAATAGAAGGAACTGTGCACAAGCGCACCGAGTACTCCTTGCTCCTGGTCTCCTTGGACCACTTTAAGTGTAACAATTATAGAGCGCCAACTTCAGAGGGCCACTGCATGTATCGCAAAACAGCGCAGGTGCACGTTGTAGGGGACGGGACGCATTCTCTCTGCCGACGGTGCTACCGCTTATTCGGGCTGCTTGCTTTCTCGCACCAGCTGCACCTGTTGCTTGCAACAGTACATGTTGCGTGTATGCACGTAGGGGGAATTGTGTGTGGTTTATTCTGGCCGTAGGATTTTTAAAACAAACACCAAAGAACGTCTTTTGGGAGGGAGCAGAGAAAATGCTGGTCATTCTGAGTTTAATTCTTAGGTTTAACTTGACTCCCTGCAAACTTAAATAATTTTGCATAACAAAACGGAAGTAATTGCAGTGTGCCTGCAGAACATTATTTTATGCCTGGAAGGGCGTTGCACACTGATCACATTTAGGGCAGTCAAAGCAGAAAAAACGCATTAGTGTGGGCTTGTTGGTACATTCAAACGGGACCTGAAAGTCTGAACAGGCCATAAATAATGCCTAACAATTTTACTCTGGAATCAAGCAACGCATATGCTGCTTGGTGCCGTTTCCAACAATATTTTCATGTGCAGAATGAAAATGGAGCGCAAAATTAACTCTGGGTTAGAATTTAGGCGTGTTGCTGATTCACAATGTCAGGTACTTGGAGCTTGTTGTTAGACATCATGCACAACGTTGACTCTGCGAGACAGGAACTGGCTGTGTTAGGGCCGTTACACAACAATGCCATGTAATTAGTTTCCACTGGATTCGGTTGTCTGCCGTGGTGGCTCAGTGGCTCAGGCGTTGTGCTGCTGAGCCCAAAAGGTTCGATCCCGGCCGCAGTGGCTGCTTTTCGAATGGGAGCAAAAAGCGAAAATGCCCTTGTGTCAAGATTTCGCCACACGTTAAGCATCCCCAGGGGTCGAAAACAATCCGGATCCCTCCACTGTGGCATGCTTGGTAGCCCAGCTTTACTTCTGGAACTGATTTCATACCCTGCTCCTTCTTCGATCATTCTCTTTGTCACGAACTGTGCCTCAAAACGCAGGAAAACTTAATTGGGATATCCTGCTGGTAGTAGTACCACTAAGTGCCGGCTTTTCATTGAACTGTAACGGTTGACATTTTTGTCCAACCTTGGTTGAACCAATTTTTAGAATGGTAAAGACATTTGGAAACACGAAAAGCACTTTTTGTATGTTTGTGCCAAGAACTGGGCATATACGTGCATTTAGTGTTTTGTGTGGACAGCAGGTGACCATAGCTGCAAGCAGCAGTGACACGACTACAACATAAAAAGAATTGTATGGGCCTCCCAAAGCTTTGCAGCTCAGTAGAAAGCATAGTGATAACAGCAATGTTTCCTGCACTTAGAAGAAACAGGCAACAGCAGCAATCTTTATATTATCCTTATGGTATGTTTGATTGAGATATTGATACCCCTGCACCCGCACAAGTAACGAGGCACCAAACTCCCGATGAGTGCCAAGTTATTCATGGATGTGGATTCAGCACTGGCGTGTTGAATTAGCCTGGTGCCGTGTGCCACCGACCTGCATGGTGAATGTAGCCACACTGCGTTGCTACCACAAGGTGGCTATCAAAAGCAGTGAATAGGGGAGGCTCCAAGCAGGCAACCATGCATGCTAAGCTCACTTCCAGTTTTGCAATCACATCGCAGAGACTATAAATAGTATGAACGTTTTCTAGTTATAACATTCATCTCATGAGTAGGTATCTCTTTTCACTTTTTTCTGGATTTACCTTTACCGAAAGCTTGATTTCTGATGCAAACAGAGCCACTTTGAAAGCGATCTCGGGGGCCCTTTAAATCTGCCCTTGAATTGCCGATTTGTTCACTATGACAGGGCAGATAAGCACGGAGGGGACAATGGAGAGGCTGAGCATTTCAGATAAGGCAAAGACAAGCAGTTGTCCCCGTGGCTTCATGCTTTGAAAAGCACAGCAAATCCGTGTGCAGCCTGCGGCAAGTTTTACTTGAATGATCAGCTTACCCAATATTTACAGCCTTCTCCAAGCGACAGCAGCATTGTGGAATGGATCTAGATTGCTTGTTCACACACTACTGCCTTCTTCAGCTACTTGAAAACAATTTTAATATCATTTTTATTTTGTTGGCAATCAACAGCCAGACTACATTTATGCGTAATTTGCCCTCATCGATGCCTATTACACAGCACGGTTTTGTTTGGTTACCTTACCATTGGAGCAATTAAGAGGATCGTAAACATTGCCTAATCAATCTGTCAGCTTACAGATGGGGCATACTGCAATTAGTTCCGCTTCTTTATACAAGTTTTGTTGAAGTGAAGAATTAAACTTGCAATGACCAACATTTTCTCTGCTCCGTAGGGCCCAAAAGATGTCCTTTGGTGTTTATTTGAAAAATTTTGTTGTTTGCTGTTACAGAAGCAAACAGGGTTGTATGCTTCTTAATCTCTCTCTATTTGTTATTTCTACCTCTCTTCCTTTAGCACACATATACAGTCAGCGAGCAATTTTTCAGACCCACTGGGGACGATTAGAATCTTTGAATAATCAAGCAGCGAGAAGCAACTAGCATAAATAACTGAATAAAAGCACTGATATGTTGCTACACACTTGGCAGTTCCAGCAACAGGGGCCGCGTTTTCAAGCAGGCAGAAAAACCAGTGCCAAGATAGCAGCTGTATGCTGTGCATGTGTCTCAGGAGGAGCATATCTGTCCCACGGACATTGCTGCACAGTTAAGTGGCACCAGCTGTGGTAGTGTAGCACACTGGCAAGTCCACCAGGGGCATTTAACAGACTGCAAACAGGCTTACGCCACCCGTGCTGTGCGTGAACCAGAAAGTTGAAAGGACTGATGTAGCACAAGCTTTCTCTGCAGTTAATTAAAGCAGTTTGGCACCTAGCTGTGAGTGTTGGGTGCTTGGTGCTCGTTTAAGTCACACAGTGCATCCACTAGTTAAGGCTGAGCGAATTTCCTTTAGTGACCCTTCAGATGCTTGCCGATAGGGCATTACGTGTAGTGCCGCGCATACTGTGTAGTGTGGTGCGCACATTAGTGTTTGAAAAGCGATTCCCAGTGGGAGGCATCACAGTCAATGGTGGATTTGATGGAGGGGAGAGGAAGCATAGAAGAAGGAGCTTGCTTCCCTTGGAGTGAGAGTGTTCATCTGCACTTAGTGCATGACCTGTGAGAGTAAGCAACGGAGCTGTCACAGAGGCTGCGATTTGTACTTGTGGGATGCTGCAAGTGTTAATACTTGTGTCAGCATGGGCTTGCACGCCCATAAAGAATCTGCAGCAGATCATCCTTTTTTATTTTCCTCTGTGTGTGATGCAGCGGATCGGCCCCACGAGAGATCAGCACAGACACCTTTTCACGCTCTGAAGATCTGGTCTTGTCATTGAAAGTTAGACAGACACATAATAGAATGTAGTCGCCGTTTTCTGTCAGAGCAAAATGTGGGAACCGAGCCAATGTATGGGGATAATGTCTCTTGTCAATGCTTTGACGGCAAGGATTTTTGGTTTTCCTCACTGTTCTTCCAACTTTTCGGTTTCAGAGGACGGACGTTCACCCGCAACTAGCAATGACAGGCCGTATTTTCCATGCAAAGGTCTCAAGGAGGCTTCAATTGTTTAACCTTGGCACACAAGAGGCAATGGACCCGATGGAGTTTTTAATTTATATGCCACAAATGCTTACCAGTCTTGTTGTGTTTGGCAGAAGATGCAAGTTTATGCTTCCTTACTTTTCCGTTATACCCTTATCTTCTACCGCCCTGTGTCTCTCTCTCTCTCTCTCTCTCTCTCTCTCTCTCTTTCTCCTGCTTTCATTGTGTTTACGGTTCAAGTTTTTGGGGGGGCCAAGTGAATTTTGTGATGATGAAAGTAGGGCGCTCACTTAGGTGCAGATGGATAATGCTGAATACCCCTAGCTGTTTACAGTGTGGTTAGGCATGCCTGCATTTTTTTGTATATCGAGCACTGATTTCTAGGCGCATAGGAAATCTAAAACCACTGGTTGCAGCAGTTTGCAGAGACGAATGTTGTGCGCTGTACATACCATGATAAAGACGATTAAACCAAGTTCTTTATATGCCCGTCTGTTGTGTCTCCATCATGCTAGCGATTTATATTAAACAAATGTGATTATGATTAGTGAACGAGCAAAAAAGAAAACATGCTGTACAGCTTTTTAATGGAAGGTTGCATGTGTGGTGCGGATTTATGCTTTATATTTCCCACTAAATTGCTGCAGACACCGTTTTTGGATATTGTAAGAAACGTCTTCTGTCATAGAAAGGTTCTGTACTGCAGCAACTTTTTCCTAATTATTTAGCTTGCGTCACATGTCGTTTGTGCCGCTTTCAACAAGAAAAAAAATTTAAGAAGGAGGTGTCGAATGCACTGCTATTTATTCTGCTCGCAATAATGTAGAATGAAAATGCTTGCGTTTGCACTCGAAGAAAATATGTGCAATAGACTGTAGTTTTCACTTAGTTCTGTGTGTAAAGGATCTGTGGATTTTGCCATATTTGTTGTGGTCTGTGCCTAGCTTCCACAATGTGAGCCGTCATGAAACTTGATACACAACGCCTGTGTGTTTGAGATGTCGGGCGCACGTTAAAGATCCCCAGGTGGTCAAATTAATCCGACGCCCTCCACTACGGTGCACCTCATTGCCTGTGTAGCGTCAGTGGGTTAAACCTCATAATCAATCAATCAAGCTTGATACACATTCTTGAAGGCTTGTACGCACCAAGCCCTACTGTGTAGCTCGCTTTAGTTATGGCCATTTTACCTTTGAGATTCAACCGTCTCTCTTCCTGTGTAGTCCTGGTGCATCAAGCTCTGGCCATTCAGACTGCATGGCCAGAGCTTCTACAGCATGTCGTGGAAAGTGCCTTGCCTGGGCAGGCATTGACTGCCTGCATCAGCTACCTTGCTTCCAAAACATGCTGCTGATGCAAAATAAATGAAGCCTTTGCTCAGCCTCTTTTACATGGAAATGTTCAGCTCTAATCAACAAAGCTGAAGCATACAATCTCAGCTGAATTATGGACAGAGGGGCAAGCTTTTCTTTGTCTTACTGGCCATGGACAGCAGTGTTTGAATGTTTGCATTTATCGGGCCAGTGAGTCATTTTCGTGGAAGTGATAACCTGGGCATTCCACTGTGAACTTGTTACAGCACAGCTGTTAATGGGGAGAAGGGGCCCGTTCACCGCAATTTTTCGTGTTGGCCACTGTTGTCGATGCAGGCACAAAATCGATGTGGCCAGACAAAAATGAGGCCTGTTTCACCTCTCAGTCCGTGACTTGTGATGTTTGCAAGAAGCAGGTGATGCGGGACTGACCCTTTGGACAAGAGGGCGTTCCACTTTTCAAGGAAGGAAGAAAAATTATATTCGTCGGGAGCAGGATGGCCGTCACTGTCTTCTACAATTTTCCCGTTCAGTTGTAATCTTACAACCGAAAAACAATCTACAACTCGATGTGCACCATTTTCTGTTAGAACAGCCTGGACAGTTCTGAGCCGGTTGCTTGCAGAACCAGAACTCGAGTCCCACGAATTATTGGATAGTAATTGGAAGGTAAAACATGGCTTCAGGTATGCCTAAACAAGGCAAGGTTGCTTGATGCGGGATACCCAAGTCTGATTCCGGTGCCCATCTTGCAACTCGCAAGTTCAATTTCTTGCTATATTGCGAGGTTTTTTTGCAGTATAACGCAAGCTTTTGGTACTTCAAATTTTGTGTGCAGCTGTTGGGACAGCAGTATCTTGTGGATGTGTTTGATCTTGTGGTGAAGAATTTGAGAGAGATGTAGGTGACACTCGGCATTTGCTTTGGCGGTACACACCCCTGGGTCGGGCACTCGTTTCCACCAGGACAGATGCGGTCAGAGTGGGGCACAGCTGTTTTCTCTTCTGCTTGCCTCCTTACACTGCCTTTGTACCTTCGTACTTCACTCCGTCATCGCACTGTCTTTGCTATGAGCACACGTTCACCCTGTGCTGGCTTTTCGTTTGTTCTGCTGGTAGAGCCACTAGATAAGGGGTTTCTAGGATATTGACACTCTTTCCTGTCATCGTTTAGATGCTGCCGGACAATTGGTCGGACCATGTCGCGTGACATTTTTACTGCAACAGCCCATGGGCACTGACATTTTGGTGCCGCATCAAACGCGAATAATTGGAGTGATCTGGGGCTGTCTTAGGGCTGCATTACACTTCTGGTAAACAGAAAATGAGTAAAAACACTGCATTGGGCTGCTTCAAGTGATTAAAAGACAGAAATTTCTGGCCTCGCTTTCCACAAGAACAAGTGACTGTGTTCGACTGACCGGTTACTTAGACATCATCACTGGTAACAATATTAAGCCCGTGCTACACCCAAAGATCTGTGAGCTAAGTTCTTTTCAACCATCTTAAGCTAGCATGCTTTTTGAAAACTTTTCTTTTGCTTGTGGGTAGATGACCAAACATTGAGGGGAGGTGGGGGGGGTGCAGCTAAACCTACGACGGCATGTAGGTTATGGCAATAAACTTGTCTCATCAGCTTTACTAGACTAAAACAGTACAGCTAGTAAGAATTGGAACTTGAAAGTACCACACCTTGTTATGGGAGTTTTATTCAGGGCACAGTTAGTCGCTAGACAGGCATGCTGTTTGCCTCGAGTACGGATTCTTGGGCAAGTTGGTGTGGCGATTTTGATGAATTCATAGCGCAAAGGTCGAGGACAAGAAAGAGGACACACAACACAGCACTAACTTCCAACTAGTTTTATTTCAAGTATCCACAGCCTACCCGCAATCACTTCCCACTCTCACCGCCAATGCTGACGTCTTGCAGACATGCGCGGAAAAGTTGCCTCCTTGTCTGACAAACTCAGTGACTGCACACTCACACGGGACAACCCCGCTTTACTGATCAAATCTGCCTCTACTATTTCTCTTACATTTTGTTTCTTATGTTTCGAACGTACCACACATTGCTCGAACCGTGGCACGCAGCTGCAGTTGTGGCAGTGAACAGACAAATGGCCATCCCTGTAGTTGCTGACATTCCGTCTGTGCTCACCTAACCGGTCGTTAAGACATCGGCCAGTTTGGCCTATATATCGCTTCCCGCACAAAAGGGGAACATCATACACCACACCGACTGCGCATTTAACACATGACTTCCTGTGTCCTTTGACACACCCAACCGGTGCTTTACGGAAGGGGTTAGTCAACTTGCAAATTTTATTCAATTTGTTGGGTGCAGAGAAAGAAACATTTACGTTCATCCGATTGGCAATCTTTTTCAGACGGTGAGATGTATTGGGCAAATATGGAATTACTGCTACTTTTTTCCTTCCACCCTCCTGTAACCGGCCCTTCTCCTGTTCTAATTCCCTGTTCTAACCGGCCCTTTCCCCGTTCTGATAGCACTGTGCTGTGTGTCCTCTTTCTTGTCCTCATTCTTTGCGCTATGAATTCGTCAACATGCTATTTGCCAGTAGGTGATGTGTTTGAAATGACCTCAAAGCCCTGCCATTAACCCTTATTACCCCCCCCCCCCCCCCCCCCCCCGAGATTGAGCATGCTGCACACAAGCACCATTTCTCATTTTCGCATTACCTCAACACAAAGTGGCACCTTGAGAAAGAGTGATCAGAGTAACTCTGTCACTTCTTCCAATGTGGCAGTTTTATGTCTAACATGCTGTGAAGGAAAATCAGACGCCCTCCTGATATGCAGTAGTGCGGCCGCATTTGAGGTGGATGCCAAATTATCCTGTGCAGAAACTTACTCCCCTAAGGGGATTCCCCCTGAATCTGGTCAATTAATGCATGTCTAACGTAAGAGTTCAAATTTTGTGACTTGCAATCATTTAAGTGTAATCGTAATAAACAGCAGTTACTTTTATTTCTTACCAAGTAGTGAAGGAACCTGCCAATACAAGCAGCTGAGGAAGGTAGCTTGACAGATATTGTATTCTCTGAATTGTGTCAAATGACTTTACGAAGGTCTTCTTTTTTGTTCGTGTGTGATCTTGGGCTAATCCTTGCGTTATCTGCAGTGCTAGTGAGGGCTAACTTTGGGGGGACTCGGTTTGATCCAGAAATGCTCATGAAGGCGGGGCAAACGATTCCTGCCAAGAAAAACCATGCAAGAAGATAACAGTACGGGCAGACTTTGCCCCCCCTTCCCCCCCCCCCCTAATCGAGAACCCTGCACACGCCTATGGCACCAATAACATAAGTTATTCCACCCAACATTATTTTACACCATGCACTTTCTGTACCCGGGCAGTCTTTTGCGACTACTGGTTGCATTCCGTGTTTATAATTAGCCGCACCCACCTCCATGAGCATTGCGGTCATTGCGGATCATTTTGTAAGCTGGTGGAATTATTTCGGCATCTTTTTATATCTGGACGCAGCCAAGTTTCACTCACTATGACAATATTGACGTTCACAATAAGGAAATGTTCCAAGTTCGAGCGTTTTGTTCACTAGGCTTCTCGCGTTCATGTTAAGCAACATGAAATCCTCAGGTTTGAGTGCGCATCGTCACGGGAATTCATCAGCGCTCACCCTCCTCTTGTCAATTTCAGTTCTGCAGTTCTTTTCGTCCCAGCAAAACATTTCATTATCAATAACAATTTTGGCATGCCCAAGTCTAAACTTTGAACCCCTAATCCTTTCTATTTTTGCACTCTCCCACAAGTTTTGACATTTCTGCAACATTGACAGGGAGTAATCACTTGACACGGAAATGCTAGAGCGTTTGTTTCTTGCAGTTGCTGAACACTGCTGTTTTTTTTTTTCATTGCAATCAAACGACCTCATGATCACGGGACGGGTTTTGTCATCACGCTTTCTTCTTCCCAACTGGCAAATTTGTTCGACCATACTCACTTTAACATCAAGGCGCGTGTCAAATATGTCACGCAAAACTTTCTGCTGAAGTTCTTCCCCTGTTTCATTTAAGCCTTGCGGAATGCCGAAGCCAAGCAAATTGTTACGACGGATTCTATCTTCCAGGTCGACTAGCTCTTGCGCCTGTGAGCAGACAGTACTTTCTACAATTTCAATCACCACTTCTAGATGCTCTGTCTTCACTTTGGTTAGTTGATACATTTTTAAAAGTATCTTGAATTTGCTCCGTCTTCTGATGGAAAGTGTCTAGCTGCTTAGAGAACCATGCATGGCTATCTTTGATTTGCTGGATATCTTCCCATAGTGTCTGCTGTCCCTCCAAGAGTTCCTCAAGCATTTTCTGGATTTCAGGGCCCTGGTTGGCCTCAACGTCCTCGGCAAGCATTAACAACATGGAAACACACTGCAAGGCATTTTCACAATTTTTCAGTGAACACTTTGGGGCATGGCAGAACAATAACCAGCCTATAATCGCATCTGAAACACGTTTCGTTTTTACAAACTTGGAAAATCGGGACAAACCATTCCGACACCTTCATTCCAAAAGCTTCGCCGTGCCCACTAAGTGGCTCGCTGGGGACTGGGCTGATATAGCCGGTGCAGTCCATTGTTGGTGTGTCTTTGCTCGTTCCAGGCACATGGCTGAACCACTGTAGATTGGAACATTCCACGTAGGCGGCCACTGAAAGAGGTCATCATTGCGCTGGACGGCGAAACATGGGTGTAAAGCTTGTCCAACGTTCTTTGCGTGGTTCAGGAAAGCCTGGAAAAGCAGGGCAAAAGTTGAGGTGCCACCATTCCAAAAGAAGTGACAACTGGGCTAGTTGGTAATGTATATGGGACATCGTGAAGGTAGCGCACTTAAACACGGACACTAGCGCCGTTTCTTTCGCTAGTGTCCTAGTTTAAGTGCACTACCTTCAAGATGTACCATTCCAAAAGCTTTGCCATGCCCACCCGCATAAAATGCGCCTTATGCACAAAATACGATAACCGCACAAAATATGTCTTCACGCTCAAAACACAATGCAATACAACATTCGCATTGTAATGGAATCGCTGATGATGGTGAACGTTGCATCATTGCATCCGGGTCGCTCAGCATTTCCTTTGGGTTCATTGCACAGGTGTTGGTAGCTTTGGACTTCGGCAGTTTATATTTCGAACTTGGGGAGCGTGGATTTTGGACTTCGATTTGACTCAGTTTGCATAGAGCAAGCTGAGTCAAATCGAATTTTAGTACACCCCCGAGCCTGGTAACAAAGCAGGCGGAGTGAGAAGTCGTATCAAGCTGTGGGCTCCTCAGTTTAGAGCCCTGTGGGCTGCTATGAATGCATTTCTTAATGCACCTCTACAACAGGTAACCCTGGACATCAAGTAAGAAGGGATGTCAAGATCTGGATACTTCAGGTCGGTGTTACAGGGGTGAGACAGCTGCGCATATTGCGCAGTTTTGATACGAATTTGTTTTTCTGCACCAAGCTGCTCCAAAACCTTGAAAATTGCAAAAATTGCGCCAAACTGCTCCGAAACAGTTTGAGAGCTAAGGATTTTAATGCTCCCTTCAGTTGCAGCGGAAAAAAATGCTTACTGATGGCATAATTTTCCAGCGCCCCAAGTAATGGGGTTTCATTGATCATGGAATAAAAAACCCGCATAAAATTGTCCCCGAGATAGTTTTTTCGGAAGTCACAATGTAGGGTTGGACATGTTATATTCTGGGCGTTTTTAAAGTTTTCCCATCAAAAACCATTGCAAAGACCTGTAGAAAAAATACTTATGTGTACTGAGGCGACAAACTACTTGTGCAAGTTGATGAAACAACGGCAATTTTCGGAGCGCCGTATCTCCGGAACGACATTACTGGGCGCCGCCATCTTGTGGTGAAGATTAGAAAGCATGGCCGCCGGGCGAAGCAGTTGCTCGTGGTTCAGGGAGAGTGCTCTTCGCCGATTCGTACTGTCTTTTTGGTTATGGGGGTGGCTGGATTTACATTTAGTCGTTTGATCTGTTCGGGGAAGTTGCGCGACTCGAAAACGGGAGTTCATCAAAAACGACCTGGTGCCCGCGAATTCGCCATGTTTCGGCCTTGGCTGTGAGGCGCGGTGAGGGCTTGAAGTGGAATTTCGGACCCCTTGCGGTGTTATAAAATGCTGAGTTATTGCTGCCTTTGACAGCGAGCTTGCGAGCGGCGGGAATGGGACGATCGACACTGAATAAGTGGCGGCGCAGGCTACATCGCCGCAAAATGTTCATTCAGTGTCCTACAGCGAGACGGGCTAATATTACACGCTAGTAGTCATAGGCGGGCGCAGAGTTCTCGATTAGGGGGAGCAAAGTCTTACCGCTGCGCCCCCCACAGCAACTCCAGACATCTTCCCACTGAAGGGCTAGCGGTCCGAACGCAGTGCAAAGAGGGATGGTTATAAAATTTTTATTTAAATTCGATGGAATTGCAACACACAAAATATTTCTCAGCAGAAATTTTTACTTTAATGTGTGACATTGGCAAAATATGGGCCAATTTGGCGCCCCCCTTCAGATGATTAGGGGGTGAGGCCGCCCCCCCCCCCCCCCCTGCACCTTCTGTGCACAAGCCTATGCTAGTAGTAATGGTTCATCTACCTAAAGTGAAATTTAATGCCGAAAGGGAGGTGGCTAAACATGGCTCAAATTATGATCGTAGTGAACATGTACCTTAGGGATTCAAATGGGAGGGCTTGTGGGGTGCGACAACTGTCACCTCGTTTTTCGGAACTTTTGCCGTGGCTCTGCAGTTGTGCGTAAAGTCGAGTATGATTACAAAAATAATGATTTCGGCATTCACATGATACTAAAAATGCCTCACGATTGCTTAGTTTTTCAATTCGATATTTGAAACAGCAATCCACGCTATCTATGCATAATGCTTAAAAATTTTTAAATGGTTTGTAAAATGCAGTTCGTACCTTGTGATACTCTGGTAGAAAAAAGTGTATTGACACACTGTTTCAGTGTTTTATGTACGTTCAAAACCGATTAAAAAGTGCGCTCCCGCTCCTCCCCCCTCCCCGAGTAGCAAAAAGTTTTATTTTTTAGGCTCCTAAGGGGACATAATAAATGTAGCTAACTGCTCCAAATCAAAGTTTTGCTGCTCCAAAATCGAGATTTCGCTGCTCCAAAAACTGCTCCCAAATCTTATTCAGCTGTCTCACCCCTGGGTGTAAAATCCACAGTTTTGCTAACATTGCACAAAAACATGTAAAGTAGTAGGTGAACTAATAAGTCGTGTTAGCTATGTATGTCGCAGTTCAAAGCCTTTTAAACTGCAGTTAATGAATTTATCTTTTGAACGTGCCCCTAGAGTTTGTGACATAGCAGGCAGAAAGAGTTGTCACATCACACTGTACACTTCAGTTTAGGTCATTGCAAGCTGCAATGAAAAAATATGTCGATTTGTCAAAGGGAAGACAGGTGAAATATGTTGAGTTCTCTAACCCAAATGAAAGGGTATAACTTGAAAGCACGAAGCTCCCAAATGTGAAATGTTTATGAACTGTTTTTCTTCTTTTTTTTTCATTGTAGGCTATACTGCAGTATGGCCACGGCACTGTACTGTATACGATGTGCTGTTCTTTGTGTACACGAATGAAGAAATATTGAAGACATGATATAGAGTATATTTGATATAAAAACAATCGCTCATGCATTTGTTGTTTTGTTTTAGCTTTGTCTTTTTATGATGCGGCTGCAGAAATTAGATGTTTAATTAAGTTGCAATTGAGTTCATGCAGGCAGCAGGTCCATTTTTGTCTGATGTTAATCACCGTAATATGTCAAACTTCCTGACTGCTGGCTAAATCATATTTGCAATGAGTGCGCAGTTTATGTTTTATGCCCGCAACAAAATCGAACGTCCGAAGTTCGTGTCAATCCGCGCGCGAGGGAAGTAGCTTCGCGGCCGTCGGGGGCGCCGTCGCGCTGCCGTTCTCACGCATTCCGAGCGCGCAATCGGAGCCGAACGGGGGAACAGCGCTGGCTTTTTGTCCCTCGGCGCCCTAGCGAAACTCGACACCGGCGGCGTGTCGGGTCCCTCGCCGACAGCCCTGCTGGCACCGCTGGCGCACCACGCATGATCACGCCGTGTACGGCGTTCTCGGTCCACAAAACCTTGGACTCGACGTTTCAACGCGCTTACGCCCCACGTCGTCCCACGTATGCAGTTCATTTGTGCGCCCAGAGGTAGGCGCGAAGGGGGAAAAAAATTTACCCGCAACTGCGGCCTTGCCAAAGTGGGTGTCGACCGCAGCGTTTTAGCTCGCGATACACCACAGAAAACAGGTGAAAGAGACTAGGGAAATTCATTTCTGTTGAACATTGACGCCGTTCATCTTTAAGACACATGCATACAGGCACACACGTATTTTTTGCGATCTTGAAAATTGTGCCACTGGCAGTGCCCCCTGGCTCCTGACGTCAGCAACCACCGGACGTCCGTCGGCCGTCCGCCGTACGTCCATTCCTGCTCCAGCGGACGTCCGTTTCAGGGCCGATGGACGTACCATGTACGTCTGCTGGACGTCCGGTTTTAACACTTCCGTACGTCCAGTCGGACGTCCGAAATTGTCTGTATTTTAGATGTTCAGTAAAAATTTCCAGAATCACATACGACATGCCATGAAATCGCTCCGCTGTCGTCTGCTCCACTCCGCTTGTGAGGGGCAGCAGAGCCTGTGCTATAAATCGTCCGCTTTGATGCTTTGCGGGCAAAAAAGCGTTATTTCCAGTAATTCAGTTACTTTTCCAGTTTCTGACACCTCTGAATAGTTTCAAGCTGCATCACGCACAAGTTTGGAACACACGAGAAAAGACAGAACAACTCAGAAGATCGTGTGTAACTCCTCGATAAGTATTTAAAATGCGTAGGCTTCCCTAAAGTCTTTTTGAGGTGCTCTTATGAAGTTTAAACCAAGCGGCGGGCCCTTAAACGCGCATCGCACAGCAGGAAATGAAACGACTGTCTTCTATGTTGTTTTTGACTCGTAGCAGATGAATGTTTTTTTCCTGTGCCCAACGCATTAATTTTTCTGCACCGCCACAAACATCTTTTTAGGAGGTTTGGGTATGTTTGGGAGGCTCACAAAGTCCATGTGGATATTTTCTTCAGGCTGTATGGCATACATTCCCTTCACAAATTGGCTTTCGTTATGGCTGCCTGCAAGAAGGTGCATGCTTATGTCCGCAGCGTGCTTTGTTTGTTTATTCACTTGCAGATACAATGAGGTTTGTGCTGGGCCGCCGCGAAACGGCGCACACAACGTTGTCAAGAGTACCCGAAGGCGGCTTTTGTGCCCCGAATTTCTATGGCAACCATCGTTATAAAGAACTGACTCTCAACCCGAACGGTTTGACATGATTACGGTGTTGAAGGCTTGATACTCGCTAACGAGCGAAATAAACGGTATACTGGCCGGTTTTCAGTACAACAAGAATAAAAACCGGTGAATACGTCCAAGCAGCTCTTTATTGTTTTCCAACCCCTTGAGGCGTAAAGAACAAATCTTGGCGTTCTCGGGATGACGTTCCATGAATTGAAGAAAACTACTCTTGCTTTCTAGTCCTGAACTGAGGACCCCGCCCACTAACCAGCTCTATTTTACTGTTAAATAAAGTTTTCTCCTCCTAATCCCCCTCCTTCTCCTCCTCTTCTTGAGTGCAGTTTTGCTTTAACGCATATCTGAATATTGGGAATATATGGCTGTGAGAAATGTATCGTAAATATCCCTTCATGTCTGAACAAAGTGTTAATGAATTTTCACCATGCACGTGACTAGCATGCATGTGTGCGTGTGCGTGCGTGTGTGTGTGCGCGTTTGTGATATAGCGGAAACTTGTTATGGCGGTGCACCTGATGGAAACCGACTAGCTCCAGCTCCTCTCCATACTGACTTTATAAGGACAGGAAAGCAGTAATGAAAAATGGGTTCGTCACACCTAAGTCAATGATTTGGTTTACACCTACGAGGTTGAAATTACGATTACTTTGTGGATGGAGCGGTTATGGCGCCTTGCCCCGTATATACGAGCACAGCCTCCGAGCTTGAACCGACCACGTCATTGGTCTCGTGCTCAATTGCTAACGTTTTGTTCAATAAGCATCAATACTGGAGGTTAGAAGCCTGGTATAAAACCAGCACACGCCTATACACTCAGTAGGTTATTTGCAACTCACCCTACATGTTTTACGGCCAATTGTGCCACGACAACTTAAAATGATGGGATACAATACTTCTGAGCGTTCGGAAAGGTCGCAAAAGCTGTTTTACCATCTCCTTGCATACGATTACCGGGAATCGTAATGCCTTCTGCTAAAGCCGACAGCCCTGAAGGCCTGAAATTTGTTTTCGTCTTGGATCTTCGCTGTTGTCGATTATTAGCAGATGACTCTTCCTTTTCTTAGAAAGATTGCTGAATACACTCCGACTCTTCGCACTCTACACAGGACCGGCGTCGCAAGGAATGGAGCGACGCCGGCAATATTCCTTCGGAGCGGTCTCAAGAACCGTACTTCAAATCATGCTTTGAGCTAATGTATGTGGTTTTAAGTCTTTTATTATGATAAAAACGTTACGCACAAGCGAAATCTGGTGCGGACAAGCATCAAAAGTCAACCTAGCGCAAAGAAACAGCAGGGAGAGCGAGCCCTGAAGCAAACGACAAATATGCGACCACGGAGACGCGCTTCGCAGCGCGCCCGTGGTCGCGCTTACCGCCAATAGCCTTAATCCTCTCCAAATGCAAGAGATGAGCTTGAGTTTCAAATCCTGCTTTTAGTTGCCTGCGAATTTGCCGGTAACCGCGGTCTCACACACACCTGGACGTTCGTTTGCCGTCGCCGCGCGCTTGTTCGCCTTATGAGAAGCACACTACGCCGCGCAGTACGTCGTGCATTCACAGACACAGCTCCGAACTTTATCACCCCCTTTCTCCTCTCTAATCGTTATATCCCCCTCCTCCCCTCCCCATCGCAGCGGGTTGTATGCAGGTGAGCCCCCAGTTGGGCCGTTGGGCTCAATAATATCCCCAGTGCACTTCCTTTCCTTTTCACCCGAACCACCTAGTAGTAGTAGTAGTAGTAGTAGTAGTAGTAGTAGTAGTAGTAGTAGTAGTAGTAGTAGTAGTAGTAGTAGTAGTAGAAGAAAGGAGCGGCGACATGCGTTTCCTTTTATTCGCTCGTTCACTTTCACTTGCCTCTTTCACTTTCACTTTTTAAAGGGAGAGTTTCCGCCCCTACGCGGGCGGCGATGTGCGTTTGCTTCGGCGATAAGCTCGGTCAGGATTATGCAGGTCAAAAATATGCAGGATTCACACATTGCGTTTTTTTTTTTTTTTTTCGCGCGTGTGTGGACGCCATAAAACACCTGATCCTAACCACAAAAGCTTCGCTTAAAACGAAAACGGTGCGGTCTTGCATAGTACATACCGCGTTGCGCTTAGTGAGCATCACTGCTTTCTTATCACCACGGCCCGGTATTATTGCACGCTTCATAGCCGAGGTAAAGCGCACAACAGCAACTATACTGGTTTTAAGGCTTAGCATAGGTTTTGCGTGCGCTGGCAGATCGTTCCTGCCCGAATGATGTGTAATTACTTTTCTGCAAGGAACCTTAAAACAGTTGAAACTTGGTCTGGATTGCACGTAACTTGGCATAGCAACAGCTTCAGCCCCGATCCAATAAAATCACTCGGTTTCCCCCTTTCCTCCCGGAGTGACCGGCCTGACGGGCTGTTGCTTTCACCCTAAGGATGGGCGTTTTAGTGACCCACACCCGTCAGGTAAGCTGTCTGCGTTCCAAGGCAACATCCGCTTAAAAATTGTAAATTTCAGTATACAGCTGAGCTTTACAGTGGGGATAGTTTGTATACCACTAATGTAGCGGTGCAGCGAAGCTGACTCAGAAGAGCGAGGAGCGTTGCAAGACTCTAGACGCGCGATGGCCCCGACCGGTAAGACACACAAAGGGAGATTGAAATTGATGATGATGAGGATGTCCTCAAAATTAAGGAAGCGCCTGTCTCGCTTTCCGTTGTCATCTTCGTCGCTGAGCTGGCGAAACACTGAAAGCAGCGTCACGCGTATACAAGCAAGATCGGTACTGTCAGTAATGAGCGGACTAGGAAAGAGATGTGCTCGTCGCTTCTCCTCCGGACGTGGCTGCCCCCAAAGCGGCATGCCGGGAAGCGCCCCTGAAGGGGGTTGGGGTGCAGGCCCCGCCGCGGTGGTCGTGTGCCGGTGGGCGGAACGGCACGTGGCAGCTGCCCGGAGGCCCTTTGTTGGCGGCGGCGCGTGCGGCCGCTACTCCGGGCGCGGGCTTCGCGGGGCCGTTTATGGCCGACACCCGGCGCGCGCTGTTTGGACACGGGGGGGCTGGCGACGGTGGTGGCGGCCCGCAAGCTGCGGCGCCGTCAGGTACAGGCCCATCTGCATGCACGAAAGGGGCTGCTGCTGCAGGGAACTATTACCCTCATCTAATAAGTTGCATCCAATCGGAGAAGTGCTACGGGTCTAGCCGACCTTGTGTGCGGAACGCTCCACCGGGGTGCGCTACTGCGTACGCGACCTCTCGCTTTGCTTGAGCACGGCGTTGCAGGCGGGGTTGACTAGGACGCGTTGCTGGGCTAGCCGGTTCGGAAAGGTTGAGGCAACAAGGTAAACGTTCACAAGAAGAGACGGGACGGGCCCAAAAGAGTGAAGGTTCTGGTTAGTTGCTAATCCATAATGCTCACAGCGCAAAAAAGACGAAGGACGGACTAAAGGACCACATACAAGCGCTGTACTATAGCGCCTGACCTGTCTCTTGCTAACCGTTACCTATAAGCGCCTCGACCTCTACAAAGTTGCAGATGAGCGTTGCGACGCCAAGCGTAAAGCTCGTGTTACATGTTGCGAATTTCCCTGAGAATTCGCAGCTGCGGTGCCGCACGAGCGGCAAAACGGGCTTTATTCGAAATTTGTTAAACGTGGCTCATTCTCGACTAAGCACTTGGCATCGTTGCTCTCCAAGATCGCACCCAAGATGAATTTCAGTCTACCGTGCACAGTAGGGATGCCTCCAACATGGCCAGTTTTAGAATACCTTTGGTTAACGGGATTAAAAGGCCACAAGAGTAGAAAGACGAACAGCACTGACTCGCGACTGAACTCTCATTGTTGGGCGGAGCTTCCGCGCTTACAACTGTCTCGCTATCGTTAACTCACTATCTCATTATATCTCGCAATATCTTGCTATCATTAACTCTCGCCATCGAGCCCTCGGAGTCGGAAGACCAAAGCTCGAGCAGCTTCGTGGGCCGCTCAGTACCAGCTGAAAAACATTTTCCTCAAATGTGTCGAGGAGGAGGAGAAGGAGGACGAGCAAATTAACTTTATTAACAGTGAAGTCGAGCGGGATCGTGGTCGGGGTCCTCAGTCCAGGACTCCGTTGGTGCGGCCTGCCGTCTTCGCCCTTCAGCGAGCCAAAGCTGAAGTGCAATTACCCGCAAATTTCGGCGCGGATTTTGGTTACGGCAACTTGTTCGTGACATTTGAGGAGTTGAGTACCGTAACGAAGTACGCTGTTCGTTACTTTGTTCGTACGTCGTTCGATACGGGTGAAGCTATCATTTTGCTCCTAAATTTTCTTTTTGCATCCACTGCTAAACTTCTTCGATATTGTACGCGGCGTTCGTTGTACGCCAAATGTGGGCTGTTTCAGGGAACCGGAATTGCTGGGTTTCTTGTGGAGGATCTGACGCTTGCGTCACGTACGTAGACCCGCTCCCCAGTGAGGATGCCCCGCGCTGTTTCTGTGCCACCGAAACTCCGTCGAACGCTTCCACCATCGCGCCGCCGTATGCATGGATCAGAAGGATGCACGGAAGGAATGTCCTCTTCTGAGCGCAAAAGTTGGATCTCCTGCACCTCTGTCGGCCCGGATCGTTGTCGGGACAGAAACTGCTTTCCTAGGTTAGAATTTAACAACTTTGTTTCGCCGATGTCTTTCTTTTCTGTTAACTTCTAGTTTGTGACGTAAAGTGATACGTTATATGATCGTGAGCCCCAATACCAACTGCAGCTGGTAAGGCTAGCTAACGAGAGTGTGTACGCGTCATTCTGAAGTTGACAAGCGCTTCTGCAGTAGCTGCTGATTGCAAGCGATCTTCAACACTGCAAGCAGAGGGCGGGACTGGGCAAGTGCTCTGATTAGCGACCAATCTTTATTGCAAAAGCAAGTTTATTGGAGCGAAGTTTGTGCTCCCCTAATAGCCCAACGAATACACAGGCGGCGAAGCAGCAGTCAACAAAGTAACGTGCGCAGGCAGTGTCGGCTAAACGAATACCGCGGCGGCTGCCGTAAGAGTATTATTCTTTCGGCGCGATCGTTTCTCGGCACGTCGAATTACAACGACAACACTGGAGATTGTTCTAGGCTAGTGACGTCAGGGCCAAACACTTTCCGAGATTTCTAACCCCTCGGTTGAGCAGTGGGAGGGAGAACTGGCCATCTCGAGCGTCGAAGATCAGCTTCGGCTGATCCACCGGGATGAGACGGCTGGACGCTCCAACGGGGTCCTGGACTAAGGAGACCGACCACTTGGTTCCTTTCCTTCAATAAAGTTTACTCTCTCTCTCTCTCTCTCTCTCTCTCTCTCTCTCTCTCTCTCTCTCTCTCTCTCTCTCTCTCTCTCTCTCTCTCTCTCTAAAAATAAGATAGCCCCTACGGCAATCAAAAGAAAAGAAAGGATTTCATTTCATTTCACATCCTTAAAGGTTCGAGGCCATTACATATATGCACTTAGCTTGAAACACTGATAACGCCCGATGGTAAAAACAACACACGAGTATACAAGCAGAATGCATGGTTCGCGGCAATATGATGACGAAGAACATTTAACTATTGACTGCTATATTATAGAGGTAAAGATGGTACGTTCACACGTAATTTGACATAAACATCCAACCATCATCATCATCATCACGTAATTTGACGTTTCGTTTTCACCTGTCGCAAGAGCTTCAAATATATATTCTCGCTCGTAGATCTCGGTATAGCGCTCGGTAACTCGGCTGTACTTTTCAATCCATGGCTTGCAAGCGCACTTCACGGCATTCCCCGGGCCTGATTTTAAGGTTCGGGACAGGTCCGAGCCAAGCCCGAGCTTGACCCGGGCCCGTAACGCCTAGCCGGGCCCGGGCTTGGGCCTTGCAGCCCATAAGTGGGCCAGCCCGGGCCCGGCCCTTGCCTGTCGTCTCAAGCACAGGCCCGGGCCAGGTCATTTGCTTCCAAGCCTAGGGTCGGCCCGTGGAGGACCAGACCTGGGCTTAGACGCTGAAGGAAAATTGTTTGTTTAATTTGGTTGAGTGCAGCTCTTAGCAAGCAATCAGACGGTGTGCACCACTCAAGGATTGAAATGCGGGGTGTACCTTTGTTTCCGCCGTCTTTAGTTCACGTCACATCGGTGTAATAATAGTTCGTATTCTTATATTATACAGCCACCATCACCTTTGTTGACCAGATTCCTGATGCCTTCACGTGGTTGTCTCGGGCACAAGTTGGCGTGCTGAATTACCATCATCATCATAATACTGTTTGTGTCCACTGCAGGACGAAAGCCTCTCCCAAAGATCTCCAGCCACGCCTATCGAGTGCCAGCTGAGTCCATGTTTTTCCCCCAAATTTTTGGGGCTCACATCTCCGCCGAGTTTTCGTTCGACCCTTACTGCGTTTGCGGTCTAGTGGCAGCCACTCTGTCAAACGAATGGTCCACCCGTTGTCCCTCATTCGCATTACGTGAGCAGCCCATGTCCATTTCATTCACCTAATTTGGACTAGAATGCCCTCCACTTTAGTCTGTTCCTTAATCCACGCGGCTGTTTTCCTGTCCCTCTGCATGACCCTTAGCAGTCGGCGTTCCATGGCCCGTTGTCTTTCAAGCCGTTTGGTCAGACCCCAAGTTTCTGCCCAGTAAGTCATTACTGGAAGAACGCATTGATTAAATGCAGGCTTTTTGAGGGACAGGGGAAGCTTACCAGTCACTATATCTGAGTTCTTACCAAAAGTAGCCCATCTATGACTTGCCCAAGATATACGTATTCGGCGGCTGTTTCCAAGACTTCATTGCCTACCTGGAAGTGCTGTACCTTGGCGTGCTGATTCGACATTACCTTGGATTTTTTCGTGTTTATTTTAAAGCCTGCAATCATGCTTGCCGAGCACAATTGGCAAAGCATGCGCTGCAAATCCTGGCTACGTTGACTGAACAATGCTGCAAACCTTGCGCACCACTAAAACAATGCGCACCACTAACATCAAGCAGCGCGTTTAAGTAAACTCGAAACATTCCTTTTAATGCTCTTTCTACACTTTACATGTTGAACCAGTGCTCAAACGACGAGACAAAGGACGATAGCAAGAGGGCACACGAAGCGCTGTGGTTCGACACGCATCACCAACTCGCCCAAGTTTTCACGTTCTACATTTTACGTCGGAAATATTGACGGGCCGGGCCGAGCTCGGGCTCGGAGCCGTCGGCCTGGCCCGTCAATATTTCCGACGTAAAATGTAGAACGTGAAAACTTGGGCGAGTTGGTGATGCGTGTCGAACCACAGCGCTTCGTGTGCCCTCTTGCTATCGTCCTTTGTCTCGTAGGCCGACGGCTCCGGTAGGCCGACGGCTCCGAGCCCGAGCTCGGCCCGGGCCTATACCGATAAAACGCTTCGAGCCCTGGCTTTTGGGTCAGCTTGGTCGCGTTCAGTGCATGATCTCGCTCTGCCAGGTGGCGGCCGAACGCGTTCTTTGGCGTGTTCCCTTTATCTATCATCGGCCCTAGAGCCACTCGATCAGCGTAGCTTATTTAGTGGCTCTAATCGGCCCGTTTGCCGGGGGTAGCATTTACCGCAAGAAAGAGAAATACTGTAGGCCTAATCAACAAACGGGGGCTCCTGGTATTTCACACAGTCAGGTCTTGGGTGGCACAGTGCCATCCTCGCGCTTTTTTCGGTGAACATCTATCACGACCGCCTGAGATATTCCTTCGTGACCTGTCGCAAATCATAGAGCACAAAATGGCTTGGGACGTTCGTGTCCCCCTTCTCGCTTTCGCAATTTTACAGTTTTTTAACGAGGTGTTGCCACCACGGGACATATTCATTCATCTATCCACAACTGTGTTTTCTATATCGTCCGGTTTAAGAGGGTCTCTCTCTTACAATGTTGGTCCGCGGCCTCGCGTGCATTTGTTTTGCGATGATGCTTTGCCCAACGTTGGCAGCACCGCTTCATGCCGAAACGTCGAAAGCGCGGGATAAACTTCGCAACACGTAGGCAGCGTGGCAAAAGCACACGTGTAACCACCGGGTAACGAACTGAGGAGGTGGAAAGCAGAATAAATACAAAGAAACACGAGGCACTGGATAAGTGGGAGTAAATGCATACAATTAAGAATACAGGTTACGCATTTGTGTCCGCTCTTTGTATATAGCACGCCCGATTACTCTGACGGGCATTTTTTATTACTGTTACAGATGCTCTTATTTCACAAATGCCTGTCATTGCGTATGCTGGTTGCGGCATTGTACTCACGTCACTTTCAAGAAGCTGAAATGTGACAGTTGCCGAGCCAGATTAGTCACGGGACCGATGTGACATGCAACTGGAGGGTGTGGAATATTATACGCCTCTAGCGCTGCCTGTAGGGGCTAACGCTCCTAAAGGGCCCTTTGTAGGGGCGCCATTGAAATCCCCCTAGCAGCCCCTTTCAAAAGCAGGTGCGGGAGGCTTCGGCCCGTTTCCCACTGTCGCCGCTGCTTCTGGGGCACGTTCACGACTGAAATCTACCGTCTGTATGCGTTCTAAATATATATTAACGTGGAGCAGCCACTCTGTTCGCAAATTTGGTGTATTTACGGGAGTGGAAATGTTTCTGGTGCGATCTTAGTGTGGCACATTCGGTCTGTATGAGCACCAGGTGGGTGTTACGGACCAGCGTAGCGAGGCCGGCTTACGCATGGAGCTGATTGTAATTTCACTGCCCCGAAATTTACTAACAGTGTCTATGCAAGCAGTGTTTCCTCAGATGGTCATGCTATGGCTAAACACTGGGGTGTAAATCGGTTTTGTGCGATTGCATAATATAGCGGAGCCGTCATACCTGACAGCACGCCAGGTATACGCTTGCCAATATCATACCTCGGATATTAATCACTACCCTGGACAAGCAATGTGGCATAAATTTCACGAGCATTCTACGAAAGAGGTACAGTGAATAATACAAAATTTTACCCGGGGGTCAGCACACGACAAAGAATTTAATGCCGGGTCGTCTTATCCTGAGAGCGCTCGCCAACGTTCATCTGCTGCATATATCCTCCGCGAGCAGCGCGGCGACAAGCTTATAGAGCACGTACGCCGCGCCCGCAAGGAGGAGGAGGAAGTGGTTGTTGGAGAGTGGGGCTAAACGCTTCTTCGAAACACAACCATACGACACATGCATATAACCTGCAGAAACTAGCACAATCTAAAATCAGATTGTCCTTATCGGATACCAAGCTATTTTTTTTAAATATGGCTTCCAAAAATCAACGGTAAATGTTCCTCGTTGTGTTAGTGCTCACTCGAGTGCTCCCCCCCCCACCGGTCCCCCCCAGCCGTTTTAATTATGTTAGAGCCAGAGCGATGTTCGTAGCCTCGTTTACGAGGATCAGATGGATGTTGGGAGACAGCACAGGCAGAAAACGCGGCTGTTATATACAAAATAGTGTACTGAACTGTCGTCTGTTCCTTCCTTAGTCTCGTCTTCCGCGCTGTTTTTAAAGGCTGTAACATACAGCACGCGCCGTGAACGCGCAACGGCCGGGCCTGGCGAAATATCGGTCATGGTCGGCCGCCGCGCCTCGACGTACGTCGGTGATATCAAGTAACATGACGCGCAGGCCTGAAGACGAAGTTTACCTATAGGTAAACTTCGTCTTCAGGCCTACTGCGTCATGTGTCTACTGCCGGTACCTCCTATAAGAGGTACCGGCAGTAGACCCATGGTGGATAACGCGTTTTCATCATCATCATCAACAACAACGACAAAAACAACAACAACAGCCTTTAGGTTCACTTCAGGATGAAGGCCTCTCCTATTGACCTTCAACCACTCCTGTCCTGCGCTGCTGGAGTCCATTCTTTGCCTCCGAATTTTATTTAGCATGTTTATTTATCATTACTCTAGATTTATTCATATTTATTTGCACGCAAGATGTCCTGCTGCAACTTAAAGAAGAGATCATTGATCGCCGCACCAATACCCACAAGAGATGCATTTTAACCCTGGACATCAAGGGCGCGTTTGATAACATCAGTCATAAGGCCATCCTCCAAGGTCTAGCCTCCATTGATTGTGGACAGCGCATGTACGACTACGTCGCAGCCTTTCTAATTGACCGTACGGCAACAATTGGCCTCGGACACCTCCGCTCAACAAACTTCAATACAATTTCCCGAGGCACTCCCCAAGGCTCGGTTATTTCCCCGCTCTTATTCAATATTACTATGAAGGACCTTCCTCCCCTACTGAAAGATATCCCGCATCTTAGACATGTTCTCTATGCGGATGATCTCACCCTGTGGACACCAACAGGATCAATAGGGGAACATCAAGATGCTCTGCAAGCAGCCATAGATGAAGCCCAACGTTACCTTCACGATAAAGGGCTCGAATGTGCTCCGGAGAAGTCGGCTCTCCTCACTCTCTGCATCGGGACGGCGCACCAACGAAAGCGCAGCATTCCCGACCCAGAGCTTACCATCAACGACCAGACAGTGCCAAATCTATCTAAACTACGCATCCCATGGGTCTTACACTACCAAAAAAAAATGGATCAGGCCTTCATACAGTTGCACCGCTTCAACAGACACTCAATCAGCTAATCCGCCTCATAAGACGCGTGTCAAACCGCCGATTTGGCTTGCAAGAGTCAGACACTGTGCGCATTGTCCAAGCTATACTCATAAGCCGGGTAGCTTACGGAACCCCTTATTTGGCCCTGAAAACATCCGAAAAATCCAGGCTCAATGTCATCATTCGTCAAGCATATAAGACAGCCTTAGGACTGCACCAAAAAACATCGACGAAGAGATTATTGCATCTTAAACTACATAACACATGGGAGGAAATACAGGAGGCGCATCATAGCTCTCAACTGGAACGCTTACGCCTAACACCAACGGGACGAGCTACACTGCAGCGACGGCTGGAATATGCCATACCGCCACTGCAAGACCATAAGGAGCGGGTTCCACTCCAACTCAGACAAGCCATCAGGGTAGCCCCCATCCCAAGAAACATGCACCCACTCCACAACAAAGTTCGACGCATAGCAAGAGTACGAGCCATGAATAATAAATACGGCGACAATCCAACAACAAGGTATACGGACGCGTCTCCGTACATAAACAAGCCAGCCCACGTCGTGTGTGTCGCCAGTGCAGCAGGGCAAGTAACAACCGACCTCACCGTCCGAACAACATCAACGGGAGCTGCTGAAGAAGCCGCTATTGCCCTGGCCATCACGACGGGAAAAGATGCAATTACAATTTTGACGGATTCGCAGGCGGCGTGCCGCAGTTACCAACGAGGCCGCATCAGTAAAACGGCACTTCAAATTCTTAAGAATACTGCCCACATACCTGAAACGCGGCTCATCTGGATACCTGGACACGAATCTCTCGAAGGTAATGAGGCGGCTCACGCCGCTGCCCGCGCGCTCATACACCGGGCCATTACAATAGAGGGACAAACACCGCTTGCGGCCCCCAAAACAGAACCGCTTGTCAGGTATGCTGACATTCTCACTTACTACCGTCAAGGCCGAAGAACCTTCCCGACTCCGCATTCCCAGTTAACAAGAGCAGAAGCCACCACCCTTAGAAGACTACAGACGAATACGTACCCCCACAGAACCCTACTCTATGCGATTTACCCCACCCAATACCCGTCTACCTGCAATTTCTGTCCAACTCCCGGTACACTGTACCACCAGATTTGGGAGTGCCAGAAGACCCCAGGCCTTGCCCCAATAACCTCCCCCTCCTACAAGCAGTGGGTGAACCGCCTGACGAGCCCGGACCTTGGGATCCAGCGTGAACTGGTGAAGAGGGCCTGGACCGCCAGCCGAGCTCAGGGTATTCCGGAATAGGGAAGCCCCCCCACCGGGCGGGTGCCCTAACATCTGCACCAGCTTGACAAATAAAGATTTATTCACCATCATCATCATTTGTAGCCCTACGGCCAAGCTCTATGATTGTACTTCCTTGAGCATTTTAAGTGCGAATGCACTTCTTAAGCGACCCTGAATCACGCGTCCACCGCCGTCCGTCAATCCGCACCACATACCCACTTAGGGCGATTGGCCAAGAAGAGTTTTTAAGTGCGAAAGGGACCCCACCACATACCCACTTAGGGCGATTGGCCAAGAAGAGTTCCTTCGCTACCCATTCGGCATATCTTCGTGATACTAACCACTTCCTACGGGAAATTAACAACATAAAAATCCCTGATGACGCCTTCCTTGTAACTATATATGTAACTTCTCTGTACACAAATATACCCCACCGAGATGGGATTGAAGCCCTGGTTGAATCCTATAGCATACATCGGGATCACGAGGCGCCAAGCCCACAAGTCATTGAAACCTTGACCAGGCTAGTGTGGAATTAAATAGCTTTTAATTCCACAATCAGTATTATCTTAAGCGACCCTGAATCACGCGTCCAGCGCCGTCCGTCCGTCCGCACCACATACCCACTTAGGGCGATTGGCCAAGAAGAGTTTTTAAGTGCGAAAGCGACCCCACCACATACCCACTTAGGGCGATTGGCCAAGAAGAGTTCCTTCGCATCACCCGTGCATTCGCACTTCCCCATGCTCCCCTTCGGGGAAATGCGGGTGAATTTTTTGTAGATGCTCTGCCGACTCACTGAGCAAAACTTTATATGAGGAGATTTTTCTTCGAGGTGAGTCAAATCCACCTGAACATTATTTCAGAAACCAGCAAACAATTTGTTATCGAAGCTAAATGCAACGGTGTCAAAGCTGACTTCCCCTAGCTGACATGTAAAACATATCATGCATTTACATGACAGCTTTCATGACATGGCATCTGGCAGCTTTCACAGCGTTGCATTTACTCCCGTTCACAGATTTTCGCGTGTTTCTGAAATTTTGTTGAGCTGGATTTGACTCCTTTCGAAAAGAAAGCTCCTCATATGTCGTCTGAAAATCTCAAATGGCTCAGGTATTCTCTGCTTACCCTTAGTCGTGCGTCGTCCAGGCAAACTTCCTCCAGACGCTCTGTGAACAGTTTTTGCGAGATGGTATCTCCCTGTCGTACTCCCTTTCTGATGGCGAGCTAATCTGATTTGATTTGGTTGTGGGATTTAACGCAACGAAGCTAGCTCCTGGGCCACGAGGTGCGCCGTAGTGTAGGGCTCCGGATTAATTTTGACCACATGGGGTCTTTAACGGGCATCAAAATCTCGACAAACGGGCGCCTTCTCGTTTCTTTTCCATCAGAAAAGGAGCCACCGCATGCGGTGACTCCTTTTCGGACAGCTGGGACAGTACGACAGATTGGCTGCAGCTGATCTGTCGTACTGTCCGAGCTCTTTTGGTTGACGTTTATCAGCTCCGCATAAGCGTTAACCGATACAGCTGGCACTGGAGGCAAGCAGCGTGCTTCGCGCTGACGCCGAAGCATCCAGGCTTCGGAGAAGAGCGCGTTTGTAGCCGGCGAGACTCCGAAGCGGACGTGTTGTCACTGCAAGCTTTTCGCTGGCTCAGTTCCGGCCTCGTCATCCGCGCCCAGGCCGCCCCTTCCACGTCCCCGGCGTGCAGCGAGAAATCTGGCAGGCGCCGTCGAGTAACGGTGACAAGTGCCTCCTCCCCGTCCGCCCGAAGCTTGGCGGTGTTCTCGCACCCCTGCGGCAACAAGCGTTATTTATGGCCACTCCGACGGGCTATAAACCGGCGGAGCAGCCGCCGGCATTGTCTCGCAGCCTTCGGTCGGCGCGAAAGGCTGCCACTGTTGTTGACAAAGCAGGCTGCGCTGTGAAGGGCAGTGCGGGCAGCCGCAGGTGTCATCATTAGGCTGCGGAACCTTGGTCTTTACCGTGTATACACTTCCAATAGCCGCTCCTAGCCTGCTTCACAAAAAAGTCTTCGTTTACCCCAGAAATTTTTAACACGAAAGTGTTTTATTCCGGTATTCGTGGTTTCACTTAAGTCATATCCGTCACGGAAGTGACGCCAGTATAACGGAGGACGCGGCCTGTAAAGGGTGCACCCCTGCACACAGGGTCTTCTTGCGGGGAAGCAACCTTTAGTACTAAAGAGCATGTGATACTTCGGGCTGTTCGTTGTCGGGTTGTATATTGTAACAACCCGAGGGAGTGGAAGTGGATATATCTACTTAGGCCAAGTTGTGACCCCGGATCCCAACCATGAGGCAGAGATAATTAGAAGAATAAGAATGGGGTGGAGTGCATACGGTAGACATTCTCAGATAATGAATGGGAGCCTACCGTTGTCCATGAAGAAGAACGTGTATGACAGCTGCATATTACCGGTACTCACCTACGGGGCAGAAACTTGGAGGCTCACTAAGAGGGTTTAACTTAAATTGAGGACGACTCAGCGGGCAATGGAGCGGAAGATGATAGGCGTAACATTAAGGGACAAGAAGAGAGCGGATTGGGTCAGGGAACAAACGCGTGTAAAGGACATATTAGTGGAAATTGAGAAGAAGAAATGGACGTGGGCAGGGCATGTAATTCGAAGGCAAGATAACCGTTAGTCATTAAGGGTAACAGAGTGGATCCCTAGAGAAGGCAAGCGTTGCAGGGGGCGGCAGAAAGTTAGATGGGCAGATGAGATTAAGAAGTTTGCGGGGATAATAAATTGGTCGCAGTTTGCACAGGACCGGGATAATTGGAAATTAATGGGAGAGGCCTTTGCCCTGCAGTGGGCGTGGATAGGCTGGTGATGATGATGATGATGATATTTTAACACCAAAGTGTTTTATGCCGGGATACACCAAGATTTCACTGACGTCATATCCGTCACGGAAATGACGCCAGTACACCTTTGCCGAAGCGACCCCCCAGCAGGAAGTCGCTCGCCAAGCACACCCACATGGCCGCCGCCGACCCGCAAATCATGCTCAGCTGCAGATTTCGCTGCACATTTCACTTTCGTGTTTTACGGATTCCTATAATAGAGAAATAAACCACAGTTTTTTGTGGCTCTTCCCAAAAGACCAAGTGGAAGACGCGCTGCTCACGATGTGGGCCTTCGCCAAAGAGGCACACGTCGTGGCTAGGACCTGAAAATGTGGACTATCTTTCCTTCCTTTCACCACCCCTTTCCCTCTTCGGCCGTAGCGCCATCCTTGCAAAATAAATTCATTCATTCATTCATCTCATCCCTCCACAAAGTTCCCTCTCTATCCGTCTTTTCGCCCCGCTCTCATGGCTAAGTGCCCGTGCAGTGTCTCTGTTAAGTTCTGCTTTTTTTATTATTCCGAAAGTTTGCTCTGTATTGCTATGTAGACAGAAGTGTCTCTGACTGCGAAGATCACCGGAGTAGCAGTGTACCAGTTTTAGGGCACGATGAATACCTTACCAGAGGGGTTATTGCGATTATTCACTGATTTGTGCTTATTGTTACTCAAAAGTTTGGTCCACAGCATAATGTTGGTTAAACAACAGGTTGTTCTTCGAGACAAACTCTCTGACTGTACGATGACCTAGCGCTTCTATAGCCTCGATGTACAGCCTCGCACTTGCTAACAGACCTGTCAGCTGCTGCACACGAGACCACATCCACCAACGCCAGAGGCATCAAATACTGATCTAGCGCGAGCCCTTACAGTGCTACTGTCTGCCTACAGTGACGGACAAACGCTGGCGGAAATACAGGCGGATTTAGTAGTGCGTAGGCGTGCGTGTGTACAGACGCGCATGCATACGTTTTTTTCAGCCGTTGGGCCAATGGAGGTTTTTTTTTTTTTTTTTTAAGTGAACTCTTTTTTTAACACTCCCAATTATTCGGACTTATCGGCGGTTCCCGTCGAGTCCGAAAAAACGGTCGACGACTGTATAGGTTAAGGGGCCATGAATACAAAATAAAAGATTTGTTCGTTGAAAAGACTGCTTTCTCCCGATAACAACGACTCCAAGTTTATTGAAACTTCAAAGGAATAATCGAGGTATAAAATAAAAGAAGTGAAACAGTGGCGACTCCCCGGCCATTTTCCGGCGATTTCTCAAGACGTCGTAGAATCTTTGTGCGATTTGGCCGAGCTACGCCGTCGCCAAGAAGCGGGATTGAAAGACTGTGGTGGGGCATTTACACTTCCGTTTGAGTGCTAACGTGCAGTTAACACAGTGATAACTATGGGCCTCCTCGATTATCAGTCCCGGATCGCCCGCGGACTGCCCGAGAAGCGATCCGGCGCTCGTTTTTTTCATGTATTTTTATGAGGCTTCCGTTCCGAGGGCAGTCCTCTGACTGCCCGCGGACCGTCCAGGACTGGTAAATCGAGGAGGCCCTATGTTTCTAGTGCTGGTCGATATTACGTCACTACTGACCATATCACGTCACTGCAGCGCGAAATTCAAATATCTACCCGCCGCGGTGGCTCAGTGGCTAAGGCGTTGTGCTGCTGAGAACGAGGTCATGGGTTCGATCCCCGGCCGCGGTTGCCGCTTTTCTGATGGAGGCGAAAGGCAAAAACGCCCGTGCGTACGATATTTCGGCGCACGTTAAAGATCTCCGGGTGGTCAAAATTAGTCCGTAGACTACATCGCGCCTCATCGCCTGCGTTGCGTCGGCGCGTTAAACCCTACAATCAATCAAATAAAATCAATTCGAATATTTGCCTATATTGCGTTTTTTTTTTTGTTACAAAACGTTTTTAGTGGTTGAAATGGAGCTGAGTGAGTTACTTTCAAATCGGTCGAAGCTGTATTTGGTCATTACGGGCCCCTTAATAATGGGCTGCCTCATTGCCGGGCTGCCCTATGTGCGTGTGGTTTTCAGTTAATGGCGCCTGCACAGTTTTTCTCGCTTTCTTAGCAGCGTCAAAGAGAAGGCCGAAAGCGCCCCCTTGCTTGGTGTTGTCGATGGAGAGAACCGAAAACGCCTCCTATAGTTTTTACTTTCTTCTTGTTTTATTCTCGGTCCTAAAGCGATTTATCCTCAGTTTCCGCCGCGGGCCCGTCGTAGCTTCACAAGACTCGTAATCAGTGGTCCCGTTTTGCCATTTGCTTCTCCCTCTTTCTCGTTTGCTCGCTCTTGTTTTCTTCACGCGCCAGCGGAGCGGCGAGGGCCTCGGACGTGGCTCGGAGCCGACCAATGAGCCGGCTAACAGCGGCGGCGGCTGCAGCGCCCTCCCCGTTGCCCTCCCCTGCGAGCCCTGATCGAACCCCGAATTTATTGCATCGACAGCTGGAGAAGCTCACGCAGGAGCACACAGGGCGCGCGCCTTCATCGAGTCGATCCCTGCCCGCCTCTTTTCTTTATGCCGTTTTTTTTCTTCACCACGAACAGCCGGCTGCGCCTGTCTTCCCCGTCCTCCTCTGTCTCCCCATTCAGGCTGCCGCACATGTTGTCTAATGTCGCAGCAACGATTTTTTTTCTTTTCGAATCTGCTTTTCGTTGTGGCTTATAGCCTATCGCTGCAAGTCAGCGCCCTCCATTGATGTAGGAACTGGAACGTCGTAAAGCAGAGTAATGAGAAGCTATAAGGCCCTTCAGTCAAACTTTTTTCTTGCAATGCGCTCCGTATACGGTCCTGCTTGGGGCAGTATTCGCCAGCACCATGGGAGTCCCCATTATCTAGCGTGTGAGGAAGCAAAGGCTCCCGCTACCCAGGTAGCCTTAGAAGGACAACGCAGCATGACGTGTATAAGCTGGCGTGTTCGCTGACAGGTCTTTTCTCCCTCATGTTTTTTGGTGGCCCATGCACGGATAGTTAGCGTTGCTTGCACCGAGGGAACAAGCGCAGTATTCGGCATAAAACCGTTTCGGCGAAATGGGGAGGTAGGGAGGAAACGTTTGAAAGGTCTCGACAGTGAGAGCGGAACCCGAGTCCGGGTGTTTTCCGAGCCACCTTCGCTCAGGTGGCCAGGAGGGCCCGGTCTTCAGACCACAGATGGTCGGCAGTGTCTAGCACAGCCGACAGTCTAGGAAGGGGACTAGGACAGTGTGTTAGAAAGTACCTACTTGTTGAGAAAATTTGCATTCAGCAATGTACGAACGTATACCTGTTCGTAATTGCCAGGGTTCCTGATTTTTGCTGCGGAGGAAGTGGGGTCACGGGCATGTTTCCTAGTGGCAAGGTAAAATTGGGTAATGTCTAGGTAGGCGAGGGGTGGTGTGGGAGGTGCCGTCATCTCAGGGCCTGGGTGGGTCAGTTCGCGAAGCCTATTGATGGGCAAGGTTGTTGCCCGCTGCTGAGATAGGAGGTGCCCCCGATTTCAGTTGGATATGCTGGATGATAGCGTGGAAGTGCCCAAAGTGTCGCTGGCTCTACCCTCCCCGACAGGAAACTCTGCTACTAGGCTGCTTGAGAATGTGTGGTTGAGTAAGGGCTAAAGCAGTGGCGGGTTCTTTGGAGTCCCGAAGGGCGGTCGTCCGAATGGATGCGCATGCTATTGCGTCTGGAGACTGCGTCTGCAAACGTAATTCTGTTGTCAGCGTAGCAGGCCGCATTGGCATAGCAGACACCAGAGTGACCTGGCTGCGGCCGATACTTCGATCGGTACGAAGGTCCTGTGGCATATTCTTGGGAGGGGCCAGACTGAAATGCGTACACCCCTCGTCTGCGCAATTTGAATATGGCAGGTCCGTTTTTGGCATTGGCTCATTATAAGGCATACTATCTTGAGTGAATGGCTAGGGTTGGGTCGAGTGTCCGTCCAGGCTTATTGCGATAGGCTAGACATGATGTCAAGGAGCGTGTTTCCTGAGGACGAAGAGTTCTAATTTTTGGAACGAACTTCTTCCGTCGCAAGCTTAAGTGTGTCCCGTAGCCCTCCCAGTGAGTCGGTGTCAGTCCAGGGTGAAGTCATCGGCGTGCAGGACGTGGTTACAGGACGGGGTTGATATCTGCTCCACCTGTCCTGGGATGCCCAGAGAAGCGATACAAGTTCAGGTTACTCCGAGCCTGATGTCAACCTCTTCTTTTTTTTTTGTCATTTATTTTTTTTTTAAACTCCGAGCCTGAGGTGTATGCGCTACTGCCAAGGAAGTTCGGGTTAGATTTTATGTCACTGGTTTTGAGTACGGCCTGGTGGCCTTTGAGAAAATCGGAACTCTGTGAATAAGTGAGGTTATCATAGCCAGTCTGATTGAGGGGGAGAAGCGTGGTGCGTTTGCCGCATTATCGAATGTCCCTTGCAGATCAAGGAGGGCGAGAATGACTGGAGGAGAGCAACGAGTGGTCCTCTTTCTTGAGTTCTACAGGATATCTTGAGTGCTGAGACGTTGTCGAAAGCCAAGTTTAGCGGCGTTTTCTAGATCTTGAAGGGGCCTTTTGAATATAATACGTCCACGCAGATTCCCCACACGCTAGATGGGGGAAGTGAGGCAGAGATTTACTGTGCGTGAGAATTTTCCTGGCTTAGGAATGACGCAGATTTCGGCAGTTTTCCATAGGATAGGTAAGCGGCCAGATGTCAAGAAATCACTCAAATGAGCAAGGAGGATGGCGAGTTCATCGCGCTCTGAAATAGCCAGGAGCTTATTGGTAGCTCGGTCAGGACATAAAACACTGCTTTGCATTCATTCATTCATTCATTCATTCATTCATTCATTCATTCATTCATTCATCTTTATTTCCTTTTTTTACAGGAGGAGGCGAGACAAAAAGCTGTTTCAACAGCTTGACAGGACGCTGATCCATCTTTGTTGACAGTATACCAGAAATGAAAGAGTAATTTCTACGATTTCAAAATATTATGGTGCACACTATGAGACAATACAATACAGGATAAGTACAAGTTTCACAGCTTGTGTTGACAAAACCATCTCAACCAAAAGCTTGCATGGCACATGGGGTGAAACTTTTCTGCATGTACTTCACTTAATAAAACAGGCAATGTGTACAGTAAATATTGTTGGATGTTATGCGCGTGCGGTGTCGAACTTGTCCATCTCTCCATGTCACACATTTGCCGAACATGCGCGCTACGTCGTAGCTGGCCGAGGAGGTTATAACGTTCTCATTGCAATTTACATACTGATTGTAAGTCTCCAGCAGCCTATAATTATTCATAAAATACACCGAAAAGATTTTGCGCTCCAAAACCGAATCTCAGCGGGGTAGGGGTAGTGCACATAGGCTGTGCAGCGAACAGCTACTTTCTTGTGTACGTCGCTTTGATAAATTTGACACGCCCGTCTTACACCACAAGAGGTTGCGTTACGAGATTCACGAGAATACTAACCAGTTACGCCGCAAGATTTTCAGCCTTACTGGACAGATCTGCCTCATCGCAGCAATGATACTGAATGTTTTCGTTCAGAGTTACATGTTTTGTGAAAACCGCTGCAAGGATTCACAGAATTGAGATACCTAAGGTTACGTATGAAGATACTTTTTTTTAACCTTTAGGCGAATGCAAGACAACCGCTGTTTTTGTTTTCGCATTTATGCGTTTAGGCGGTTTGGGTCTGCTCAAGTCTCTAAATCGAGTGGCATTGTATTGGCTTGTACCTCTAATTATTTTTCGGATGATCCCGTAATAAAGACTACGCCGTCATCAGCCTAAGACGTCGACGACATAAGAGTTGACAGCCGCAATGTCTCGGGTAGTGACATCAAAGTAAATGGCTGGCATATAAGGCCAGCCTAGCCTCCGTCCAAGTTTTTAAGGACCTCGACTGCATGCATTTCCTGCTTCAGCAATGCAGTTTCCGGAGAGCATGCAAGGCGTGTCCAGTCTGCTGGCTAGACACTGTCCGGCGCCTCAAGTGACTCGAATCATGTGCACAAAGAAGAGTGGGCCACGTATTCTCCTCGTCCAGGCAATCGAGCAGCAAGAAGCACGCGAAGCGCTAACATCGTGTGACTTATGTGGAGAAAAGAGGACAACAAAAGGTTGAAGCAGGGGCGCAAAAAGAAGGAACATCGCCACTGCGTGGCTCATCCTACTGTCGCGTGTGTATACTCAGCCCCCTGGTATTCTCCGATGCGTGTCCATCATATACTATTTTATTTATCTACTTTTTAGAGGTTTGCAGGCGAGGCGGGAGTAGAGCCCCGGAGAATTTTACGATAATGCCCTCTCGTAAGATCCTTTTTCTCTCCCGAGTCCCGAGCCCTGTTTTCTGAGCCTGCTTTGCAATTTTAAGCCGTGTCCCGCCGTCGAGGGAGCGTGTGCGCATTCACGGCCTCGACGGCGGCTTCCGCCTCCCCGTGATGATGTGGGGTCCGCTGGCCTCCCCCTCTGCGTTCCTGTCCGCTCCCCTTGCTCGTCGCGTTGGCGCACGCTTCCAGCTTCGTTGGAGACGTATTGGCATCGCTAATTTGGTGAAGCGTTCGCTCTCCCTTACGCTGGCGCTAAGACAGTGTCATCATCGGCGGTTCATCCCGTCACAAAAGCGGACGTTGAGTTAAGTTCGTTCGCAGATAACCTTTTAATCCAAAGTGCTCCTAGCATGGCCTATCTGCACGCTTTGTTCCGAAGAGTAGGGCCCACATTAACTCCTAAGTCTTGCGAAACTGGAATCAAAATGTCGGGCGACGAGCTATGCGAGAGAGCAAAGTAAACGAATCCGTGCAGTCCAGTGTACGCCATGTTGACGTCTTAGAGGCGGCTGTTGTATGGCACCACCGTCGTCGCTTCAACGAACAGCGCTCGTCAATAGAATGGCGGTGGCAGTCACGTATACTTGTGAATGGCTTTCTGTCGTTCTGCTGCCGTGCGGCTTGCAAAGCCTAGATAAACACGATAACTTTTTCAGATCGGTAAATCTTGACAGTGGAGGCGACCTTTACGAGGAATGCTATCTGTATGGTTTACGCCCATTCTCGGTAATTGCAAATACCAGGTGGCGCTCAGTGCGCCAAGCTGGAAGTCGAGCAGGCAGTACAAGTCCACCTTCGTGCAAATTTTTCATGCAGCATTTTTGCCTGCGTGCAGTTTGGCGCATCGATATATGGCGGATATATATATGGATATATGGTGCACCATAAATAGATATATGGTGCAGTTTGGCGCATCGACATTGCAGATAAATGCTCCTGCAAAGCCGGCGTGGGATGGCGATCCAAGTATGCCGCGGCGCTGGCCTTTGACAGTCGATGAAGAAACGGCGTCGTGCACGATCGAAAGAGTGGGGTACCTTCTAGGATTTACCCCAAAGGAAAAGGCTCAGGGACGACGCTACGTAACCTCGTTACTTCCGGTAAAGACGTGGTTGATAGGGAGTGCTAGCATTCCGTCTGTTTCGTCCGTTCCGTTCGTACCGTGTTGACCGGGAACCGACTGCATGGGCACTTGCGCACAACGTTTCTAGATCTAGTAACGTTGCTTGCGCATTCGTTCGGATTAGCTCCGCGGGCCGGCGCTTGCCGTGCGCGCGCATTCGTTCTGGTGGGGTGTGTCTTCTCGCCGTGCCCGCGCGCGCAAGTGCAGTCTGGTCCCGGTCAAAACGGTAAGCACGGAACGTACGAAATAGCCGCAATGCTGAAACTCTCTAATTTCCCGGAGGTGCATTTACAACACACATCTGGAATTATTTTCAGAATAAATACTGCATGACAGTAGAAAGTTATTGCTTGACGTGGAAAACCATTGCTTTGTGCCTGTAATAAGACTTGGTTGCTGGCTAGAGGGTTAATGGTTTTTCAAAAAACAATTACGGCGTAGATGAACGATGAGAGACAGGAGGATTTCAAAAACTTGCCTCCACTTTCACAACTGAATGCTACGGTATAGCGTTTTACCGCAAGCTGCCACCTACGCTTAAATAAACAGAACTGCGTCACTTGCGCTGCACTAAAACCGCTGTCACAAGTTGTAAGACCAAACAAAGCTCCCGGCATAGAAAACAAGGCCGCAGACTTCAGTGACCCCTTCGGCAGAGTTGTTTATGAGTGGCTTGTCAAATGCACGGGAGTGTTCTGTGTCTCAGTCATTTGCTACTCTTACCAGTATGAGTACTCATAGAAAAATCCCGAACCATCTCCACCAACCTGAAACGTGGTGAGGGGCGAAGCATGCAGTGCATAAGGGTATTCTTGGCTCCTTCGCGTTTTTGCCAAGAGAGATGAAACCCTTGGGGGTTAGAGGTACAGCTTTGCTGTACCTCTGTACCTCTTATACAGCTTTGCTGTATACAGCAAAGCTTCAAAGACAAGAGACTTTTATAAAAGTCTCTTGTCTTTGAAGCACGAACCTCTCTAGCGCGATGCGTAAACGAGTGTCTCGGTGTTCTTTTAGTACGCGTTACGAAGTGTTCCAGCGCGAGGCGTAAACAAGTTTCCCGGTGTTTTAGTGCCGTGACTACATGAGACGAACGACGATTACGACGACGACGACAGGAGACGGCAACAGCACCAGCCCCTAAGGAGCTTCGCCCCTAAAATTTGCAGCAGTTTTGAGAATTACCTGTTTATGCGTGAAAATTCTTATGTTGTGTTTCCATTTCACCAACCTTGCGTTTTCTCTGAGGCATTAAATGCCTTTAAATCCAGACAGCTAATCACGTGAGAGCGCGGAATCGGAATACGCGCTGATTTCGTCAGTTCATTCTCAGTTCTCTCTTTTGTGTTTTAGGCACGCATTAAAGCTCACATTTATGTAGAACTGTGGTTTATTAATTATTTTCAAGATATTTTTATCTTTGTGAGTTTACTGCAACGGACGGAGGTTGCCAGATTTAGCAAATTTGGCTGTCACTATCCAAATTGGGTGACTTTTGTACTGTTTAGTTATATTTTTTTTCTTTTCTTTCAGTCATTTACATTTACCCTTATAACGATAAATGTGATGACAAGACATTACATGGCTTGCGTTGAAGGTACCCGGCAAAAAATGCTTACGCATGAAAAACCCATGTTTATGTAAGAACTATGCCGCATTTTGTAACGCCTTGGCCGCCTATCGGTACCAAATCAAATTTTATGTCACACAGGTGGTAATCGACCAGATTTAGGGAAATCCCATTCCGGTGGTAAATGGTGAGGGAAGGAGAGGAGAGAGAGAGAGAGAGAGAGAGAGAGAGAGAGAGAGAGAGAGAGAGAGAGAGAGAGAGAGAGAGAGAGAGAGAGAGAGAGAGAGAGAGAGAGAATAGTCTTTAATGATACTGGTGAGGTTAGCCTGGCCAAGGCGCCTAGCTTGCTACACCAGATGTATATAAAAAATGAAATCGATGAAGAGATGATGATAATGACTGTGATGAAGATGACGCGCTCATTAAGAGAGTCCTGTTTAAAAAGTCTGATCAAGTCCTGTGCTTCGCAGGAAAGACAGTAGAGCTTTTGTCGCTCGAGATGCTCGTTTAGAGTTCGTCCAAGGGCCTAGCACGTCACTGAGAGTTAGGCCTCTAGACAGCGGAAGACCCAAGGACACTAAAAGGGACGTTCTGGCGGCTCTATACCGCGTACACTCACATAGCACGTGGTTCAAGTCCTCGCGCACGTCACAAAGAGTGCACAAGGGGGAAGCGGCCTGTTTCGTCTTGAACCGAAAGTAATTGGTGTAAGCGACATTTAGCCGCACACGGTGAAGAACCGCTTCGTCATGCTTGGAAAGTCCTTCAGGCATCTTAAAGGTCCCGTGCGGGTCTATGGAGTGAAGCGGCGCGTAAATATGCGGCGCAACAGCCCACATGGATCGCTGAAATCTCCAGGCAGCCTTGGACGCGAGGGCAGAAGCATCTTTTCTGGAGAACGGTATCGGTATCACTGGCCCGTGCAGATCATGCGCTATCGATGCCGCAGTGTCCGCCTTGACGTTTCCAGTTATACCGCAGTGGGCAGGAATCCACTGAAGCTCTACATGATGGTGTGCATTTAGAGCTTGTAAGTGCAATGCATGGATGTCTAAAGCAAGCTGTTCTTTCGGGTACGATTTTAAGCACTGAAGGGCCGCCCGAGAATCCGTGAAGATTGCCCACTGACGTGCTGGTTGCTCGATGATGTAGGCGAAAGCAGCCCGCAGAGCGGCAAGTTCGGTGACCATGGATGTCGTCCTGTGGCTAAGCGTTGCGCTGAAGGCGGTACAGGAGGACGGGAACCAGATTCCTATAGCCGATGAGCTAGCTGTCACAGACCCATCCGTGTATAGATGGGTGTGGGCCCTGTATTTTTGGAACAGCAGTTCCAAGGCGAATAACTTTAAGGCAGGGGTGGCGATATCCTGTTTGCGGGTAATGCCGGGCACTCCAGTTGTAATTTGCAGACGCGGGTACATCCAAGGCGGTTGTAGCGACGGAGAAGGGTGCTGGAAATGCAGAGGCAGAAGGTCTCGCACTTCAGTGGCTGAGCTGAGTGCTAATGGGTGACCTTGCTGCCGTGCTGCAAATCTCAATTGAGCCCAAAGTACCTCCTGCGTGCCAAGAGCAAGTGGTGCCAGTCGTCGACACTCCACCATAGTTCCCACCGTGGATGTGGTCTTCGGAACTCCAATGCACACCCTCAGGACCTGCGCTTGCATACTTTGCAGGGCTCTGGCATTTCCTTTTGAGAGGGGGAGAAGAACAGGAAGGCTGTAGCGTAACAATCCTACGCACATGACGTCATACAGCCGAAGAAGAGACTGGACGTTGCATCCGCCGGCGTTGCTAGATAACATGCGGAAAATGTTGACGAAGGACGCAAGCTTGTCTTTTATATAGCGGACGTGTTTTGACCAAGTCAGAGACCTGTCAAATGTCACACCCAAAAACTTATGGTGCGGAACATAGGGGATAGTGCAGCCTGCAACGGTGAGTCCATAATTTGATACATCACGCTTTGTGAAAGCGATGGCAGCGCACTTGCCAGCTGATATATCTAGGCCTCGGGTTCCTAGAAACGCCGCCATGGAATTGATTGCCCGTTGCAGTCTCGCACGCAGTACCCGCCTGTTGCGTCCAGCACTCCATATGCAGATGTCATCCGCGTACAAGGATATTTCCACTGACTGCGGTAAGCACTTCTCTATGCCCATCATAGTGATGTTGAAAAGCGTTGGACTGAGGACACCACCTTGGGGAACACCACGGGTCACTCTGTATAGCGGTGTGTCACCGCTGTCTGCTGACATGTAGATGCATCTATCGGTTAAATAGCCCGAGATCCATGCATACATGCGACCCCCAAGGCCCGAAGACCTCATGGCCGAGCGTATAGCTTCATGGTACACGCAGTCATACGCTGATTTGATATCAAGAAACACAGCGATTGTAATGTTGCGCTGTGTTTTGGCTTGTTTAATGCTGTTAGCAAGGGCTAAGGCATTATCGATGCTACTCCGTCCCTTGCGGAAGCCAGACATCTGTGGCGGGTATGCGTTGCGAGTGATCAGGTCCCAGTCCAGGCGATGGAGCACCATTTTTTCCATAAGCTTGCCGACGCAGCTCAGGAGGGCAATAGGATGGTAGGACTCGATGGAAGTCGGTATTTTGCCTGGCTTCAGTACAGCCACAATACGCCCGTGCTTCCATTTTTGCTCTAGGCGGCCAGCTTCCCAAGAACGATTGAAGATGCCTAAAAGGCACTTCTTTCCATTTTCGCCCAAATGGGAAAGGGCTGTGTAGGTGATATTGTCCGGACCAGGTGATGTAGCTTTCTTGACTGAGGTCAGCGCAGCGACAAGTTCTGCCATGGAGAACGGTTCATCCATGGGTGATGTTATGGCTAGGGCAAGCACACTTGTGGGCGACGTGGGTCTTATGTTTGATGTCGGCGAAGAGGTCATTTTTCTACAGAAGGCGTTTGCAGCGTCCAGGTCACTGATGTTCATGCTTAGCGAAACAGAGTTGAAGGGGTGAAGTTGTGTCGGTGGTGCCCGGAGACTTCGAACCAGGCGCCATATTCCCGAGAGTGGCTTCCTGGGGTCCAACTTAGAGCAAAAAGACGTCCACTCGCGCTTGGCCAACTTGTTCATGTGCCTCTGAATGGCCTTCTGTGCTCTTCTAGCATCCCGGATATCTTCCGGTGATTGCGTCCGGCGCGCTCTTCTTTCGGCTCTCCGACGCACTGCACGAAGTCTTTCATACTCTGCATCGGCGGTACTATACCTTTCCTGTACCCTCAAATACTTAGTGCAGGCAGACCTGGCCGATAAAAGTGTTTGTACTAAGTCGTCATAAGATGACGAACAGTCCACTTTCTCCTCTACTGTGGTTTGGAAAGACGTCCAGTCAGAGCAACGCCGTGTCCGTTGAGAACGACTACCCTGTAAGCCATCAACAGTGACGTAAACCGGGACGTGATCGCTGCCGTGCGTTTCAATGTCAGATATCCAACTCGTTCCAGCTAGTAGCTGCGATGACACAATGGTGACGTCAAGGGCGCTTGACACGGTTCCACGGAAAAACGTTGGTTCTCCAGTGTTGAGTACAAACATGTCGTACCGTTGAGCACAGTCCAAAAGCCGCCGCCCTTTAGCTGTCACTTTTCTTCCTCCCCATGACGGGTGGTGGGCGTTAAAATCCCCCGTCAGAATGTGGGGTGCTGGGGTAGCATTAATAATGCCTTCAAGTCGATGCAGGTCCAGTGCGACACGAGGGGGTATATAGGCAGCAATAATAGTGAAGGACAAGCCGCCGCCTCGCACTGTAGCTGCCACATATTCGTTTGACGCATCGGGTGGAATGCTATGTTCTATGATGGCCAGGTCATTACGCAAAGCTAGGAGGACCCTTGTTAACGCCACTCCAGTTGACGATCGTAAGACCTTGTAGCCCGAGAGACGAATATCTTTGGATAATCGCGACTCCGAGATGGCGATCACCGGGAAGTGATGCTTTTGCACGAAACGGCGGAAATCAGACAGACGCTGCTGGAGTCCACAAGCATTCCACTGAAATATTGTTGCCTTATTTCGAATTTCCTGCAGTTTTAACGGTGAGGGAGCGCGAGTTACAGTAGCTACCGCCATTCAGCAAGGAAGGGCGAGACAAAATCCAGGAGTGTGACAAGAGCCGTAGCCAATGGAGACGCAAGGGAAGCAAGGAAGCTGCGTACAGCGTCCACGAGTGGCGAAATCATTGTCCAAATCCCACCAAAACTCCGGTCACCTTTTCGACCACTATCTTCTCTCGGCGGAGCTCGACGGGCCGACTTCGATGTCCGCACAGCTGGAGTTGGCGGCGACGCTGTCGCCGGTGCCGATGCAGGCTCCGCTGTAGATGCGGAAGTATGGGCAGGTAGGACACTTTTTAGTGCAGACGCACGAGTAACCACTGGCGCCCTCTCCGGTTGCGTTTTCGCGGCAGGAGCCTGCTGCTCACGCTGAACGACCGGTAGCGGAGGGAAGTCTTCCTCAACATTGGCAAACGTTGAACTCCCTGCAGCGGACTGGTCTTGTCTCAGTAAGACGCCCTTTCTCCCAGTGTTGCGTTGCTCTGCTAGGGCAGACTTCGCTGACTTATAATCGACGTGGTTCGCCGACATGACTTTAAATATCGCTTTCTGATGTCGTCGTACAGAGCACTTAGCAAAGGTCGATTCGTGCTTTTTTTCCGCAGTTGGGGCAATGAAGAGTTTCAGCGGCGCACTTTGTACGGTCGTGACTGCCTCCGCATCGTGAGCATCGTAGTGATAGCTTGCAGACTTCCGCCACCTGCCCGAAGCGCTGGCAGTTCTTGCACTGTCTGGGTGTCTCCACATATTCGTACACGCGGAGAGGAGGTTTGTAGCTTTGGCTGTAGGGCGGTTTAATTACTTTGATTCTCGACAAAATGACCACTGCTAGCGCGGGAGTTCCGCTTCAGCTGTCAGGCTCCCATGCTGCCACTCATGGAAACGAAAGGCACAAAGCTTACGCTTACAGAAAGAAATTGCAGACTGAAGCGACGTTTCCACGGCAACATGGCAATCAAACTCCTTCCAAAAAGGAGGTACCCACCGTTAAGGCTGGTGTGGGAGCCGTGGCAATTGAAACGAGTGGAAATGATTAAACTGGTAGAAATTAATACTAATACCAATAATAATATCCGTACTCAAATCGCCAGGCTAAGAGCGCCACATAAAGATCCCATATCAATGAGGCCCATTCCCAACCTTAGAAGCGTCCAACGTGTTAACGTAGCCGTTAGTGCAGAAAATGCCGAGCGCTCGTGAGTTGCGGCAACCGCCCAGCGTCCCCGGCTCGCGCAGTGGCTTTAGCAAAAAAAAAAAAATAAATAAAAAGAAATTGGCGAAAACTCCGAGGTGCGCCTCGCGTTACCTAGCAACCAACAACGCCAAATCTGACGCAACACCTGCTCCGCGGAGCCCCGACGCGACGAGCAACGCGGCGCATGCGTCGTGCACGCACGCGTCACCGCTGCACCCCAGCTGTCGTCAAGCGCTACCGCGCATTTAATGCTTGGCATGAGAAACACGACGATACCGATGCATATGACGATGACTTCTACTAGCACAGTGCAAAACAATTGAAATGTAAATAAACAATTTCAAACTTGTACAAATACGTTGAGATGTGTCCTTCAGTGCTTACGCAGAAAGAAATCATGCAGCTTCGCTATGGTTCAAGCCTTGCGCGATTTAGTGCAAGCTTCGCCAGTTTTTTTTTTTTTTTATTTCTTGGCGTGCAGTTTTTGTCAGGTTCGTTTTAACTGAGAAAAATTAAGTGATTAAAAACACACTTCATCTTTAATTGAATCTGCTTAAAACGTTTTTTGGTTCAAGACAGCAATTCCGCTGCACTTGTTGTAATCATCTGCGTTGTTTTGTTTCTCTTGTTTTCTGCTTTCCCGCGTTTTTTTTTTCGCTGTTTTTCCCTAGTTTTTTTTTTTGTTCTTCACATGTGCGGGCCAGTGCGGCATACTTCGTTTTTTTTTTCGTACGTTTTTTTAGGGCCTTCTTCGCCGCTTGCCGAATGTGTCGGTCCGATCCGGTGATTGATTGATTGATTGTAGGGTTTAACGCGCCGACGCAACGCAGGCGATGAGGCGCGCCGTAGTGGAGGGCTCCGGATTAATTTTGACCACCTGGGGATCTTTAACGTGCGCCGAAATCTCGCACACACGGGCGTTTTTGCTTTTCGCCTCCATCAGAAAAGCGGCCGCCGCGGCCGGGAATCGAACCCACGACCTCGAACCCACCGGATCGACCCGCGGCGGGTCGATCCGGTGATTGTGTCAGAGCAGTGCGTGGTTGCACGGCCTCTTAGATGACGCATTCTTCGGCCGCCTTGCGCCGCTGTACCTGCCCTCCACCACCACCCGTGTCCTGGGGACCCGTTGACCGCCTTGTTAATCTTGCGGACTTCTTCATTATGATTTTTTCGCTGATGAAGGTTAGCGCGAACAACCCTACTGGGCAGTGGACTAATACTGTGGACACTAATTCATGCTGCTCTACACCATAGTAACATCGCATATTTCCGCTTTTGCTTCCGTCTCCCCGTTCTAACGCAAAGTAGCTGGCCGGACAGCTCCCTCAGCACTGTGGCTCTGTCTTCCTTTCATCAGTTTGCTTCTCCCTACCCCGCAAATGCGGAGGTCACTATGCTGAAAGGTGTATACATTTTGAGCGCAGATTGCACAGCGCCACCCCTAGGGCCATCGAAAATAAATGTATATTGAAGCATTACACCGATGTGTTATGTAGCAGCGCTACCGAGTTTTGTTGTTGTTGTTGTTGTTGTTGTTGTTGTTTCATTTCTCGCAGGGTGTCGCACGTGTGTTGCATGCCAGCGAAGCTCCTTGGCGTATTCAGGCCCTCCCCCCTCCCCCCGCGCGATTGCGGGAAGCCGCCGCAGCCCAGCGTCGTTGCCAACTTGCCAGCATGCCGCAGCGCCCAATTTGTCCAGGAGGAGGCAGCGAGCGTGACGGCGAGGACAACGGGAGAAGCGCGGGGCGGACCCCGCTGCTTCCAACGCAGTCGGAAGCGAGCGAGCTTCCTGTGTCGCGCCATTGCGGGGCCATATGTCCTCGGCACACGCGCGCTGACAGCCAGCTCTGCACACACGACAAATGCCGCGATACGCATGAAGCTGAGATTTTCAACGCGATAGTCTCTCTGGATTGGGCTACAAAAAGTAGAAAATATTGGTGTCTGTCTGTCCCTCGGTTCAGCTTGTGGGCCAAAGTTAACGTCAAAAAGAGGTGTGCATGAAAGGGCCGTTCGAAAGTGCTGAAATCACTGGCATTGGTCATACATATCTTCGCTCTATGCGTCGCCAAAGAGCCCCCAGTCGTGTTTGAGTCAAGATTGTAGTACATAATCAACAGAAGCAACATTCTTTTAATTAAGATAACGCGCGGGGTGGATTTTTAGAATAGCAAATAAAAAAAAAACTTGTTATAGAAGGGCGGCAATCTGCATGCTATCGCACCAGATGGCGCGCTGGCACTTCAAACTCGGGAAATTTGAAATGAATTCAGAAAATGACACGGCTTTATTGATGGGCGGAGCGAGTGTGGTAGGGAAAGTCTGAGGGGTGAGAGGGGCAGCAGAAGGCTGTCGTCTCTCGACGAAATTTGCCGCGGGGCCAGCAGATAGCGACCAGTTTTTTTTTTTTTTTTTCTCCATATTCAGAAATTGGAAGACCTTCCGAAAAATAGCTGCCGCATAAATGGCAACTCCTTGTGGTGTTGAAAAGAAGTGTGAGAACGTGATGTCTTAAACAAATTATTGTTAATCACCTACCGGCTTGAGCAACTTCGAACAAAATACGAGGAATGCTTAGAACTTCCTGAGCCTAGAATGTTAGAGAATGTTCCTGAGAATGTTACAACTTCCTGATAACTTCCTGAGCTTAGTTGGACTTTCTGATGCTCTGCTGCAGAACTTAGATGTTCTCCTCGGGCCGCTGACGCAGCTTCATCCGTGGCCGCTTTCTACCGACGGCGGTTACTACGTGCGGCACCTAGCCTCTTCCGCCGCGGCGTATTTTTTCTGTCCCTGCTCGTGACTAGGACACAGAGAGAAAAACGTTTATTAGAGCATTTATGGTGTTGCGGGTGCGGTTCTCTCTTCATTAGAATCCGTGAGCTGCCTTCTGCCCTCTCGGCGGGCTGGAGCTGGTCCGAGAGGCAGGGGCTGCTTCGGTTTAGTCCTGCTTCGGTTAGTCCTTTGGGGACTCCGCGAATGACACCTTTCACTGCGTCGTCGGGAGCCAACCCATATGACTGGACGGCGTGCATGATGTTGCCGACATGCAGAGGGCTTTAGCTTTTTTTTTAAACGGAGTGCTAATGGTGGCTGTATTTTGCGCTGCGTCAAGCACAGGCGTAGGTTAGCTTGCTGCCACGTGGAGTTGGTGGCTTGGAGTAGGGACAGTGAAAGCACGGATAGTGGGATTTCACTTAGCTTTAGTCCGTCTTGCGGCTGAAGAACGAGTTTGTAGTCGTCCCCTGGCAGAGTGCTGGGCCGCGGGACAGGCTTTCGTGGTGCTGGGCTAACTTGGATTATGGGAGGGCCGAAGGTATCCTGAGCTCGTGTTTGGTCTTGCGTTGACGGCGTCGCTGACCCCTGACACGACGTCGATCCATGGCATGTCGTTTTCCTGTGGTGAAGGGTCTGGCCTGTTATCTCTTGGGTCGTGTTGCATCTCGCTATCTTCTTCAGGTCTAGGTTTGACGCTTGGAACAGCCGCGGCGCAGCCGCCGTCGTCGTCGGGCAAGCCTTGCGTTGTCGCCACACTCCCACTAGGCCCACAACACCAGCGGAAGGCCTAGCGCCCTTGCCCGAAAGAAACCGTCATGGATTGTTCAAGAATGCACCACCAGTTCGGGAAAGGTATCTTCTGGTGCACAAGGATGAGGTGAACACGATGATAACAGAGATAAATCTGACTGGGATGGATTATCGGAGGACTATTTGAAAGTTCCCGGAAAACATGTGAAGCGCCTTCAGCCGCTTCGTCTTATCCGTGGCTGGGATCTGGGTGTCGTCATCCATAGCGATGTGGAATGAAGCTTTGAGCCCATGCAGCCACGTGTACCAGGCGCATCCGCAACGGCCCTTTCTCAGAACCCACCTTCGGCGCTGCTTTGTACGCTTTTCTGTACCTCACAACGTCGAAACATGTGGCTTTCGCCCCAAAGAAAGCCCGCTAACGAGTTGGAAAGCGAAGCTGAACTTGTAGGAAGCTTGGCTTGCAACGCCATGAAATCGCAGTAAAAAGAGAATTCACGGAAACGGGTGTAAACACATTGCACGTGGACACGACTGCTGACAAAATATGACCAAAAATAAACGTCCCTCTACACACCGTACAAATGGAGCTACGTGTGCGCACCGACGTAACTGAGCTTCACAGCTCGCGAGCGAACTTCACGTGGGGCGAAAGCCTTGGATCTCTATGTTCTGGAATGGCGCTGTGACGTACAGAAAAGCGTACGGAAGGCATTGCGGGGCACAGAAAACTGGAGTGCGCTGCGGCAAAGGGAAGCAGCATCGCCGAAGGTGTGCTTACACAGTGAGCCACAGAGAGAGAGAACGCGAAACAAGCCTAGGCGTATGGATGATGCTGATAACGGGTTTTAGGGAGGCTAAAGGAAGCACATACGGGGTGCGTATGTGCTTCTCGACTTGAGCACGTACAAATGGCCCATAGCAATAGAATAGTCAAATGGAAGGCGCTTGCAGCCGTAGCTTTCGGTGTTTCGGCAAAATCCTGTGAGATATTCGAGACTCGCACTCAAAAAAAAAAAAAAAAAAAGAAACAAGTTCACGAGAGAGAAGACTACATTCATTGAAGTGTCCCGTCACGGTGCCCATATTTAACTGTCGAGTATTTTCATTGTCGTCGGTGCACGCTAAAGCGGGGCCGTCTACTCGCCAAAGTTCGGCCAAAAGTTTTTTGGGCGCTGGGTTCGGAGAGCGTGGTGCAGATGAATGCCGCCCCACACGTGACGCCGTAGCTCAGGGCTTCCTTTGTGTGCGCGGTGCGTACGCGCGAACACGAGAGATGGGAGCGGGCCAAGGCCATGATTTGTGGTGCCCCACTTGTCGGAGCTCCTCTCCAAAGTTGATTGGCGTGACGTCAACCCCGCTTCAAGCGGAAGTTATGATTTCCCATTGTCGTCGCTCCGGCCCAAGTGACCTTGGCCTTTTGTCAAGCACGGGAAGAACGGCCGGCCCGCCGGACTGCAAATGCGCCCATTCATTAGGAATTCGCCCACGGTTTTGTAAATGGCCAGCCAGGCAGCGTATGTCCATAGAAGGACGCACACGGTGCTCGACCGCGGTTCGCGGAAGCTTTTAGCGATTTCTTTTTATTACTCTCGCATGGAACTTGCACTTGTCGATGTTATGGAAGTAGGGGCGTATACAGAGGAACAAGCGGGTTCACGTATGACAAGAGCCGCTTTATTTTGTACATAATGCAAAATTCGAAAGAGCTCCGCTTGCCCGAAGCTGCAACGCTGCCAGCTTCCCAACGGTTTTGCAAACTCAACTCTAGAGCTGCGAGTTGTTGAAGAAGTCATTGAGCGTATAATTGTTCCGGTCAGTGATGTTGCTTATTTGAAATGTGGACCCGCGTGTGGGTATCCTTAAGTTCAGAGACTTCGTTCGACACACACTTAGTTTTTTTTAACTTCGTGTTTTTGCCGCGGAGCCTATGAGAGGAGGTTTAAAGATGGGAAGAGATTAGAAATCACGAAGGCAAGAGGAAGAGAAGAAAGTAGAGAGGGGCAGCCAAAATCACAGATGGTCCCAAAACCGATAGGTTTTCCACTCTACAAATATGCATGCAGTCCAGTGGCGTGCAGAAAGTCCATCAGCGACCTGCAGTATTTATCTTCCTGCAACCAGCGGTTGTAGTCAGACCAACCTTTCTGAGCGCATCGTCTCGAGCTGTCCTTGTTCCCGCGCACGCCCACAAATGAGTGGCATCAGCTTCAGCCGCCGGAGCCGGACACTTGGGACAAGTTCCTGGGTCGTCTTGTGAGTGCCCCCAAGTCCAGGTGGCTGAAGGTGTGAGGGCCACCCCTGCAGCCCGAAGCCTCCTGAGAGAAACTTCCTCCACCCGGCAAAGATTAGGGGGGAGGGAGCACACACACGGGGGAATCAGGGCACGTGTGTCCCTTCTCAGGAGAGATTTCCGGGCTGAATTTCCGCGGATGACCTCAAACATTTATTTATTTAAAAGTTTTATGGAGCTATACCTTCAAACCGTTCGCCTTGTTACTCTTCCGTTCGAGCCATCCCGTCCCACTTCGGTTCCTCCTCTTCTCTTTGCTTGCCTTTTTCCGGTGGGAAACGTCCGCTGGCCGGTCCAGGCTGTCTGTTTGGAGTTACGGTTTCTTTTTTACGCATCGTGTTTCACACACGTCGCCGATTAAAGTTGCAGTTGAGTTTAGGGAGCTAATTCCTATCAGCGTGGTACGGTGAGTACCAATCATAGTAGAATTAATGTCTGAAGTGGGGCCAGTTGGTTCATTATGAACTGAAGCAAAACAGCGCGAAAAAACGAAGGACGAGGGAGAACACACACACGAGCGCTCGTGTGTGTGTTCTCCCTCGTCCTTCGTTTTTTCGCGCTGTTTTGCTTAAGTTCATACTAGAATGTTTCGCAGCTCACAATGGCTGCAGGCTTTTTAGGTTTTGCGCCCATGCGTTGAGAATTAAAATTCAAAATTCAAATTCAAATTTATGTTACATTTACACCTCATGTTGCAAAAAACCCCGCACAGGGGCTGGCTTGACGAGGACCCTGCCCCGTGTACACACGTCCACGGCAGCGCAGCACCGCCGGCCTAGAGTTACAAAGCAAGGGTGAATTCATACATAGAAAATAAAAAAATAAAAAAATGAATGAACAAAAACAAGTCGGACCTTAGTTGACCAACGGAGTGCGACAAAATCAGCTGAAAATAAAATAAACATAACAATTTCTGGATGGTACAGTATATAATGCATAGTAGTTCATAACAAACAAATACACGCCTTGTTTACATCCTTGAGAATTTCAGAAATAGTACCACAGTACGAAACAAAAATCCTGTCCGTGCATTCCTTATACGTGTCTTCTAAAAGTTTAATGTAGGTTTCCTCTATTCCCTGGTCTTTTAGTGCTTCTAGCATGGCTGCGGTGAGTACAGATCTTATGTAGGCTTCCTCTATCCCCTGGTCTTTTAGTGCTTCTAGCATGGCTGCAATGAGTACAGAATCAAACGCTTTCTCATAATGTATAAATGGCACATAAAAGGGTTTAGTGTACTCGGCGGAGTTTTCTATCACTTGATTGACGACATGGATGTGATCCATAGTTGCGTACCCTTTTCCAAACCCAGCCTGTTCTCTGGGTTGATGGAAATCCAGGCTAACTGATGGGAATCCAGGCGGCTAACTAGAACTTTGGTAAACAGCTTGCAAACAACTGCGAGTGCATGGGCTGACGGGTCTGTAATTCTTGAGATCCTTAGTATCTCGCTTCTTATGAATTGTTAGGATCGGCCAACACAGGAATTCCTCGCAAGCCCTAGAGCAAGGTGTGCGTGGATGAATCACCCAGAGGCACGAGGAGGCAAGAAACCCTGGCGCCAACGGCGGCGGTTTCAAGGGGCGGCTTCTATATCCTCGGTTCACCGGACGCTGCGGGCCACTTCTTTCCTTCATACACGTATGAAAGAGGGGTCCACCGAAAGGAAGCTGCGGTTTCAAGTGCCCAAGATCTTCGGTTTCCAACCGTCGGCGAGAGCAGGATGTCGCTCGTCTTCACGTGCTGGGAGCCGAGTTGAAATTCCGTTCTCACGGGGCCTCCAAAATGAAGACTTGCGCGAAGTGGTGCAACACCGGCACAAGACACGATCGATGACGTGGATATTCACCCTTTCCATCGACCGAGTGGTCCGTGTGCATCAGCCACGCCTCATGTCGTGGGCGGTACATCAAGTGTCGTCCACTGCCCACCTGATTGGACAACCTGTGTGAAGTTAAATTCCCTAGCCAGGGATCTGGGGAATACGAACTCTATTTAAACGACTGTATTCGTGTTATTCTTGTTCTCCTGTCTTGACTGTCATCATGTAGAATAAACCTCCTGTACAGTTTCCTCCTAAGCAGTCATCTCGAGTAGTCCGACACCATGCCGAGCCGGGACCTGCGGGCCTGAACGAGTCAGACAACCCAAGGGCGCCTCATCTCTAACAGAATCATAATAACGTTGGCGTTTTTCCAGGCGATGGTCCTCATACATTTCGAAAATATTACAGCAAGCTTTTCTACTACAATATCTCCTCCCTCCTTTAAAAGATCCACTGTTATGCCGTCGTCAACTGCAGCTTTTCCTCTTTTCATGCCCCTGAGAACCTTTCCAACTTCCTATTTAGTTACTAATGAGACATCGCAAGTTGAGCCTGTGCTTTCAGTAGTTTCCTCTGGTCGAACGTCGCTGGCATACAGCCTGGTGTAGAATCGTTCTGCTACCGTTATTGGGTCATCCATGTTGTACGTAATGTTACCCTGCTGGTCTCTGAGGGCGTACATGCTGTCTTTGCCGATGGCTAGCTTTCTCTTAGTTGCTTTCAAGCTTCCCCCTATTTCCAGCGTTTCCTCAATCACTGCCATGTTATATGCACGAATTTCGTCTGTTTTACTTCTGTTAATCTGTTTCGAAAGCTCGGCTAATTCAAGTCCGACCCACCGTACTTGACGTGCACTTTCATGTTCTTACGGTTGGCAATTAGTTTCTTCGTTTCCGTAGTTAGCTTTCCAGTTTGTTTCCTACGTGTTGTTTCTCCAGCAGCCGCTACACTTTGATCTTAGCCAAAAGGCCGAGAAGTATGGGACTGCACCCCGCCATCACTTGACCCATCCCTCGCCTCCATCACCTCCTGGGAGCTCTGGTTGTCTCCCCCGCCGACAGTAAACATCCAGGCTGCCAGGAAGCTCTCTACAAACACGTGCACCGGATCCGCACGGACATTCTGGAGTACTACGTGGATCCGGTGAATTGAACTTTGAAATTAGGACCTGGACTTAGGTCCTGCGGAAATAAAGTTTGCTCTCTCTCTCCAGCAGCCGCTGCTGATTCACTGAGTACCGATGTTAGGTTGGGATTCAGCCTCTCTACACTGACCTCGTTCTGCTCATTCAGAAGCGCGAGATTGTTTTGAAGAGTTTGAAGATCTAGCTCTGACTGACTCCATGCCGGGTGTCTTAGTTTTCACGAGTTTCCTTCTTTCTGTTTCGAGATTCAGCCTTAGCTTGCACCTAACCATTCTATGATCGCTGCTCCGAATCTTACTTAGCACCTGTACGTCTTGCACGATAATCGGGTTGTCACTTAAAATGAAGTCAATTTGCTTTTTTGTTGTATCATCGGGATTTTTCCATGTCCATTTCCTATTCTTTCGTTTGTAGAATAATGTGTTCATCAACTTCAGGTTATTTCTCTCTCCAAATCCCACCAGTGTGTCTCCTCGACTGTTGCGACTGCGTATTCCTTAGTTTCCCACTGACCTTTCGACCATTTGCTTCTTCCCGACCTTTGCGTTAAAGTCTCCCATCACAATCGTGAATTGTGTTGTTGCCTTCTTCATTGCTGATTTGAAGTCCGCGTAGAAGCTGTCTACGGCTTCGTTATCATATCCGGTTGTTGGCGCATAGGCTAGTACTATCTTTAACGTGTATCGCTTGTTTAGCTCGATCACAACAGCCGCGACTCTCGCTAACACTAAAAAACTCCTCCACGTTTCCTGCTATTTCTCTGTGGATTGAAAATCCCACCCCGTGTTCTAAATTTCTTCTCTTTGGGTCCACTGTAGCACAGAATATGCCCACTAATGAGCTCCATGAAGCTTGCTCATGTCCACCTAACTTCGCTTAACCCTGTAATATCCCACTTAATGTCCGAGAGCTCCTCTAGTAGTACCGCTAAGCTTCCGTGCTGTGAACCTTGCCAGGTTAATGTTCTAATGGCGGACCCAGAGATTCTTAGCACACTCTGCTGTATCGCTGTTCTGACCGCCGCTGTGCACACGTGCTCTACCGCTCCTGGGGACTGAGGGCCGAGAGTTGAGTTGGTCAGTCATGGGAAGTGGCGGCCAACGACTACACCAGGGTGGCCAGATCCTTTTCTGGTGATGGAGTGTTGTTTATGTCCTTAAATGGACAATGAATTGATTTGTAAACATTGCGGGATTACGAGCGCAAATTGTAGTCCGGAGTCCCTAGGCCCTGTTTCGACCACTCTGAGCGCGTTTACGCGAATTTAGTAGAAAAATCAATTCGAAAATGCGGTCCTCTTCTCTGCACCCTCGCCCATTTTCTGTGGCGTTTTCGTGTGACGTCAGGAGGAGATGAGCTGGCAATTGGCTGCGCTACTGCACGGCTCGCCGACCTTCCGACGGAGTCAGTCGGCCCAGCGTTTCGTCAGCCGGCTGCCGACGGGTCGTCGCAATTCGTTCGCTCAGTTGAAACGAAGCCAGGACACGGTTGTGAATGAAATAATGTGCCTTTCTTTACTTTGTTAGTTTGTACACTGTATCATAGCTCCAAGTCAAGGTCGCTTCACACAAGCGCTGCACAAGCGCACATGTGACGCTTAGCTGACTGGTACGCCAGTAGGGAAATCTAAGGCCACTCGAAGACGGGAGAAGTCAGCGAAGTCAATATAGGTTCTAAGGAAATAAAATCAACTGATACTTTTACCGTAAAGAGTAAAACTAGGGTGCAGGAAGCACTTTTTTGCGCTGGGCAAACAAGCACAGCGATCAGCTGCACGACTACGCATCTGCAAACGCTTTTCCGTCTATGAAATATTGGGGGACGCTTACTGCATGAGCGCAATACAACAAATAGTCACCTAAGCTACTCGAAATGCTAAAACAAAATAAAATTGTAAACTGGTTATACATTATATACCTTATATTTCCAAACTCAGCAGCGCTGGCCCATGGCCGAGTGGTCTGGAACGCTAGGTATTTTCTGGAGGCTAGGTAAGTGTTTTGCAAGCCACGAGTTCGAATCCCCTAGGGTACATTCTTATAAGTTGACGTTTTCGTTTTCGGCCGATGTTTTCTGTACTGAGTTCACGTTTTTTGGGGCAGTAACGTTCACTGCTCCATGAACTAGTTCACAGAGCACGCGCAGGCTGACACTGGCGCGCTAGCGAGTTCCGTTGGCGTGCTGTTGCCATAACCACCGACTGCTTGCGGGCAGTGCGCACAGGCCAGAATCAACGGACCCTTGGCATTGTGCGAACACGATTTTTACGATACAGGCATAAGTGAGGCAAGCTCCAGATATGGGGGAAAAGCGTATGGCATTCGAGCGTCTGCGGGGACGCGGAGGGCGTTCACCACTGCGTAGGCCTCGGCTAGTGATTGCTACGATTCGAAGCCGTCCTGGGAGGCTTATCTTATGCATTTTACAGCCGACAACATGGCAGAAGCGCGGTACGACGATTACTGATATATCGAGAATGCCCATCCAACGATGCTGCCGGATGTCAAGCATGCTGTTTCACAGAACCGAAACCGAAACTTGTTTTAATGGTACTCGTGGGCATCGTCCAATCACGGTGCATCTCCTCCCGTCGTCACAGCTTGACAAATTCACTTCAGTGTCCCTTTAAGAGCCTCCCCAGCATAGTCGAACTTCTCTAGTGCAGCCCCTTAGGTAGCAGGGATACTTCCGGAGCAGGCAGCACTCCATTTACCTGCATTGGTTGGGCACAGGGAGCCAGATGAACAAGAGCGAGAAAAGTTTACCGCGCACGCCTGTAGGGATATTGAGCAGCGTTTGTCGGTTTCTATTTTTATACGCGCGGTTCTGTATAAGCGGTTCTGTATAAGCGGTTCTGTATAAGCAATAAGCGGAGACGCTGGCTTACCGATGAGATCCACTGACGTCTGGGCGTTGGAAAGGTAAGCCACTGCCATGCTCAAGTGTATAGCTATGAAAAAACTGGGTAGTTTGAAGCTCAGCTGGCCAAAAAGACTGCTGAAGTACTATTAGAGTCCTTCCTCTCCTTTTTAATACTATCGTTAGCCGAAAAACTGTTTATAGTGCGCTGCGCCAACAACGGTGACCTTTTGGCAGAGATGCGGAGAAGTTAGTCAACCCTGTGCTCTTTAAAGTCCGGAAACATTGGGGCCATTACAGCAGTGCAAAAACTATATTTTCGTATTTTCTGCATAAAAACCATTTACATATCTAGGTAGTCCTTGCTGGGGCGGTCACGGCAAGTGATGTATACTTTCCTGTGCGCCCAGGGGTTGTCGAGTTATTCACATTTTAGGGATGCTATCGATCTGTGTGACCCTGGCCCGTCGTTCTATTCCCTAGCCCGGTGTTGGCGCAATGTTTCCGACGTAGCGCTGAACTTAGAGATTTTTCCTTTCGTAACTTACAGCGTCCGATGCTGCGGAAGGTCTTCTTTAGCCTTACGAACAATCTTTAACCCCTGCCTAGCAAATAATTTCCTTTTTTCGAGTGTAACCCCACTGGCTAGGCCGGTTAGCCCTGTAATTAGTGCGGGTTGTTTATATCGCGCTTCGAAGAGCGCTGGTGTTATACGGACTTTCTTTTTTTCTAATCTGTGCGATGCAGCGGAAGTGTTCTTATTTTAACCTGTTTCAACTGTTTAGAGGCCCGGCCGGGTTAATTACTTGCTTATTCAGCGATTTTGCACAGGCGGCTTCGCCGACTAATGCTGTAGTGATTGTTTTGCTTACAATTGGGACTTTGGCTCTAACTTTACCAAAAATGCGCCTAGCGAGCTGATTTAACTTGTAAAACTATCGGAACAGTCCCGCGATAACGCGAGTATGGCCTTTAAGGGGCCACTCTTTTGCGGAAGTTAGCTAGGTTTGTTTACCTGGCTGTGACACCAGGTGCGAATCAACGCGGCCGCCCTCCTGCCGAAAAAATGAAAACGTTTATGTGGGCAAAACTATTGGTGCTAGGAGGCTCAAATTTGAAACAGATGTGCTCTAGAACTTTATGAAAGGGGAAGACGACAGGATTAGAACTTACATGGCAGATTTCTTGCCGAAAATTTGAATATTCGCGCATCCCCGTCTAAACACGTCCGCCACGACGGGAAGCTTTTCGAAGCTACAGTTAGTACTTATATTTTCCCCGAGAGTTTTACCTAAGCCAGTTCCAGTTACAATTAGTCTGTTATTAATGGACTCAACTCTTCGTCAAGAGGAGAACTCCGTTTGAAGGTTGACTGCAGTGTAGAGCGGTAAAAGCGTGAATGCCAGAGCAAACAAAAATTGTTGGTGGCATTGCCAGTTTGTGCGGGGCCGGTGTTAACTGATTCGTCATGACACAGAATGGATTCTGCAAAGTAACCTTAAGCCCCCAGTAAAGAATGAGTCAATTTATTTGAATACTTGCCTCGCTAAGCATTCGAGCTTACAAATTATCGTCATCACCCGCATGTTTATCTGTGTTCCCTGCGGAACGACAGCTTCTCTCCCGGGCTTCCTACCGCTCTTATTCAACGCTGTCCGAATCCATCCTTACCTGTTTATTCTATTTTTCTCTTTTGAACAGCTCCCCACTGTGCTAATAAAAACCGGCAGCAGATATAGTATACGCGGCATATGTGGCGTCCTGCACGTAGATGACAGCGGAGCGTGCCGCGAAGTCTGCCGATTACAGGGTCGCGTCGCGGAGCCATGCACAAACCGGGGACGCGCGGTGTTCTAGCGCAGGGTGCTGGGAAATCGCACAGACGGAGTCCTCGGGCGGAGGCGTGGTAACTGCCGCCGAATTACGGGAGCCGTGTCGTCCGATAAACGGCCTGTTTGCCGTTCTTCTTGCTTCATTCCGTCCCTAATTTTTCCTTTCCGCCTCCTTTCATTCCCGCACCCCGGCGCTTTGTTTGCCGGAGAAGGAGAAGGCCGTGCAGCAGCAGAGAGGAGAGGCCGCCGTCAGAGCGGCCCATTCTTTCGCGCGACTCTCGCTGAAGCCCCGCAGAGCCGGAGCAGGCTGCGTGAGTCTTGCTAATTTGGCCGCCTCGTTCCTCGCCCTTGTTTTCTTGCGTTTCCCTCCTTGTGCAGAACCGCCCCGCGCTTGTTTGCCCGGCCGCAGTGGGGGAGGGAGGATCCATAGATTTCGTTAGCTCCTCGGCGGCCAAATTCGATTTGCGCCCCGGCCCCTTCCTTCCGCGCATTCGCCGGCGTCGTGTGTGTGCCCAAAGGGGTCGCGGGTCGGCGCAGATAGGCAGGCCCGCATGAGCCGAACGACCCGGCTGTCTCGCCTAATGGGGCCTCTTTCGCGCCCGACAAACACACAGGTGGCTCGGGGGTAGCGCGTTCGACACGAGCGCCTGTGCCTTACGGGTTCATCGCAGATGCGCGGCTTTATGAAGAGCGACTATCGATAGGATCCTGGCTCCTCCGAGTGCCAAGCGCTATTTCTGTCTTCTACCGTCTTGCTACACCTACATTTCTCTTCACTGAACAGAGCCTACTAAACAAAAAGAATTACTAGGCACATTTAGTGCGTGAATTCTTAGGGCTAGGGCAGTAGGGAGCTCCGAAGTCATCTGAGCAATATAAACAAAGTTTTTTTTTTTGCCTGTGAAGAGCATGTCGATATGAAGCAGAATAATACAGACAGGCATCGATGGATACAAACTAGATTTGTTGCTGTATTATAACACAGAAACAAACGGGCAGCACCGCTCCGTCCTGGCGAGTGTCAGTTCTGTTGGATGTGTTGCGATTCGTCTGCGTGTATGGTGCGCCTTTGTTTGATGGGAGTGTCGAAAATTGACCTCTTGTTTCGTTATAGCATGGCAAGAGCGTCTACAGGGAATTTGTCCTTAATACTGATATGCACATTACTTGTTGTCCAAAGCTAATCAGCAAACAAGGGGGAGATATTACAATGATTCTCAATAAAAGGTTTGCTTGGCGCTTCAAGAATCTAATTCTCTTTTAAATGCAGAACTACCGGAACTATGCAGAACTACAATGACATGACCCAACACGCCAATCACAGCAAAATTTACCAATGTCTGATAACCTTTACAGTGGTTTCATAAAAAAATACAAATGGCATTCATACAAACACAAACCTACCTTTTTACAGTCGCGGTGCACTTTCTAACTAAAGATAACTTGCCTACTGGGTATGTTCCCCACCTTGAATTAAAGAGACCCGAATATGGTAGATTTTTGTATTTCCTTATTGTTTTCCGTTTCGTCTATTTCTGCAGCGTAAATCTTTTTTGTATTTCTTAGTGTAAATCTTCGGAGAAAATTTTACTTTGCACATCCCCTGTCTCTGCTCTCGCCTGACTTTTTTTCGCACGCATGACCTGCCATAAAAGCATTGTCATTGGGTGAAAATTGATCGCGCGAATGCGCTTTTAGCTCACTGCAATTTCCAAGCGTGTACCAATGTTGCATCAAGGTCCTTTCCGATATTCGCAATTTGTCAGAACACACGGTTTTGCAATCATAGGCTGACGCAGGGACACAAAGTATGCCGAAACCTGGCTGGATTGCAGTCTCTGCTGGACCGTGGGGCACAGATGTACTCGGACTTTCTTTAATCATTTCAACACGAAAGTTTTTTATTCCCGGATACACGAAGATTTCGCTGACGTCATATCCGTCACGGAAGTCACGCCAGTACAACAAAGCAAGCGGCCTGTAAAGGGTGCACCCCTTCACACAGGGTCTTCTTGCGGGGAAGCAACCTTTAGTTCTAAAGAGTACGTTATACTTAGGGTTGTTCGTTTTCAGGTTTTAAATTTTAACGCCAAAGTGTTGTTCATGCCGCGATACCACAAGATTTCACGGACGTCATATCTGTCACGGAAATGATGCCACTACACCTTTGCCGAAGGGACCCGCCAGCAGGACGTTGCTCGCCAAGCACACCCACAAGACGACCACCTACCCGCTAATCATACTCAGCTGTAGATTTCGCTGCACATTTCACTTTTGTACTTTACTGATTCCTATGACAGAGGAATCAACCATATTTTTTTTTTTTTTTATGCAGGCATCACTCATGTGGTGTGGATTGTGCTGTGGTAAACTTTTCTGTGCCCATTTGATGGCTGTAGATAATCGCTTGCTTTTATTGTCATCTCCCGTCATGTCTTCCTCGTGCTGCGGTACCCTTGCCTCAGCGGGAAAAGACCGGGTAAAGATTTGTCTCCTGGGCCCGCCTCATCCCTTTTCAATAAACTTCTCTCTATATATATTTTCTTTCTTCGCGCGCGCGCACACACACAAGCGCACACGTACACACACGCACGCACTAAAATTGCTGCGCTCCGCAGCGCGTAGTCTGGTGCGAGGGCGATGGCTCGGGCACTGCGCATGTGCAGTGGCCCCGCACTCGGCCAACAAAGAGGCCGTGGAAGCCAGCGCAGCGCGACCCACCCTTGGCCGGAGAGGCCGCATGAATAGGTCTGGGGCGAAGCCGTATACACGCCGCGCGCGGTCCTTCTTTTGAATGCGCTGGGGTGAGGGGTCCGTATACGCGACGCTTTAATGCCCAAATGAAGATGCAAGCAAGCGCACGATATCGACCCGGCCGGTCAGCGGTCAGTCTGCCTGGACCCGAGCGTCTGCCGAGGCACCTCGACTGAAACTTCCCAGGCCGCGTTTCTTTTTCACCCAAGCCCAGCTTGCTGCCTGGCAAAGCCGTCAAATACGGCTTCGCTAATCATTTTCTCGGCCTTCCTTTAGAACCAGAATGCTTTCAATGGCGAAAGTACATTTATTCTGTACACTAGTCCTCGCTCGTGCCCTGCCTTAAAGGCCACCTGAACTCATATTTCACCTCGGTCAAATTTATTTTGAACGCACAGTACACCACCAAACCATCTGGGACATGACTGGTATCACCGGAAAATGCCTTATTAATCAGTTGAAAACGTTTAGAATAGCTCCATCACAGACGACACTGCACCTGCCGGCGGATCCCGCAAACAGCCATGAAGCGGAAGTGACATTTCGGGCGGCCGGGTGCTTGGTCCTCCGGCCAGCCAGGAGAACCGGTCGAGCTCCGCTGCGCGCTTCTCCTGGGGCTGCCGCAAAAGCGAAGCGCTTGCGCGCAGGTTTGCTCCGGCTGGCCGGCCGTGACGTCACTTCAGCCTGGCGGGAATGGCCGCGTTCTTTTGAATTCGGGGTTGAGAATCACCTAGTCTTGATGGTCGTGTGCGCCGTGCATACGTATATTTGAGCAGTTGATTGATTGATTGATTGATTGATTGATTGATTGATTGATTGATTGATTGATTGATTGATTGTGGGGTTTAACGCGCCGACGCAACGCAGGCGATGAGGCGCGCCGTAGTGGAGGGCTCCGGATTAATTTTGACCACCTGGGGATCTTTATCGTGCGCCGAAATCTCGTACACACGGGCGTTTTTGCTTTTCGCCTCCATCAGAAAAGCGGCCGCCGCGGCCGGGAATCGAACCCGCGACCTCGTGCTCAGCAGCGCAACGCCTTAGCCACTGAGCCACCGCGGCGGGTATATTTGAGCAGTCCCATTTTGTCTCTGGCAGTATATTTGTTGGCACACTATACGCCTCGAGATTCGCGATCGCTGCGCCGCCTGCCGCCACTTCTCCGCGGCGTTTGCGGGATTAGCGCTGCGTGGCTGATAGGTGGTCATGCAGTGTTTTGGTTCTCTTTCGCTTTTCTTTGCCTTTCCGCGCACTAAACAACTTGTTAAGGTGACGTCTGTAAGCTAACTGCACGTGTAGGGCGCTCAAAAAAAAAAACAGCGGCGTCTTGGTAGAGCGCTCGAACGCCAACAAGAGCTACCCGGGGAGGCGGTTCTGCGCGCTTCTTGGCCGCTCTTGCGGGCGTCGGCGACGGCAGCGGCATATCACCGCTGTCACCTTCGAACACGTCAGCACAAGTGAATTCTATTTATTGTCACCTCGTTTAGACCTGATATTGGCACCGTAAGAGGTTGGTTCGTTTTGCAGCGCAGACAACAAATGCGGCTTTGCTTCGAATATGTACGTCGTAGAAAAATATGTTTCGGGGATGTGATAACCCAACAGCGTACAAAAACTTGTACCTTTTATGGGAATATAAGCCACGTGAAAATGTTAAGTACACTCAAAGGCTGTGCATTGTCAGATACGTGCCCACTCATGCATGCCTTATGGTAAGAACCAAGGTATATGTTAATGACCACGGGAAAATGAATGGTTTGCAAGTCAGGAGCAATAAATAGAATAGTCGTACGGGAATAAAAAAAAAACCCGAGTGCAGCTTCTGAAATGCTAAAGACGTTTGTTTGAGCAAGGTAGTATTCACCAGACCAACTAGATGCGAAATGCACTGATATTTCGCTAGACATGGGGGGGGGGGGGGTGAGGAGGAGGACGCTCAACTGTCGTTGTTTACAAATGCGGAGCGTAATCAACAAATGAACGTTTTATTAATCACACACACAACTGCGTGTTCACTTTTCGTTTGTTTTTCGCCTTCAACGAACGGCTGATCATTCGGCGGACGCATTTTTTGAAGAATATAGGGTAAGCAGTTCACAAGAAATACGAGGTGTCGTTGAAAGAGTTGGTTGATTGATTACAGGGTTTAACGCGCCGACGCAACGGAGACGATGAGGCACGCCGTAGTGGACGGCTCCGGATTAATTTTGACCACCTGGAGATCCTTAACGTGCGCCGAAATCTCGTACACACGGGCTCGTTGGAAGAGTGTCGTATCTGATAAGGGTCTCTGATTTCGGTTTATGCTAGATTCTGCAGTCTCCCAGTGTCATACGACGATGTTTCGAAGAAGAGTTTGGTCGCGGACGCGGATTACTCTATAAGCCCATCTTCGCGCTTCTCGTGGAGGATAAATGTAACAGATGAATTCTTAGCGAGCGCTCACCTACGTACGACCCAGCGTTAAATTTGCCGTCGTGTGCTGACCCCGGAGTGTAATTTTGCATTATCCATCGTACTTCTTTGGTACAATGTTTGCGAAATTTACGCCGCATTGGCTTGTTCAGGGTACGGACCAATATCTGATATGTGATATTGGCAGGCGTAACTTGCGTGCTGTCAGGTATATACCCGAGTGCTCCGCTGGATTTTGTAGTGCACAAAGTCGATTTACATCATAGTGTGTATGGCCGCAACATGACTATCGGAGGAAACACTGCTTACGGAGACACTGCCACTAAATTTCAGGGCAGCGGAATTGCAATCAGCTGCATGCAAATGCTGGCTTCGGGACGCCGGCCTGTGACACACGCCCGGCGCTCATATAGATCTTTCTAAGATCGCGTCATAAACGTTTATACTCTCGTGAACACACCAGGCTTGCAAACAGAGTGCCTGCTCCACGTTATTCGGTATTTCGAACGCGGACAAACGGTAAATCGATGTCTTGAACGAGCCCCAAAAGCAACGGCGACAGGGTGGAGCGGGCCGGGGACTCCCGCGCCTGCTTTCGAAACGGGCCGCTAGGGGGATTTCAGTGGCGCCCCTACAGGCCGCGCTCGAGGCGTATACGGAATAAAGGTTTTCCTGGACCCTTTCGCTATTGCAAATTAGATGCATCATCCCGGGAATTGGCTCTAAAAAGAATATGCCTCAAAGCGGCTTGTTACAATTGACATTCGGCCACATTAGCCGGCTATACTCAGGCATCAACCATTTTTTTTTACAGACGGCTCATGTATGCCTGATCGTAGTTCCTCGGGGATCTTTATCTCGTCCACTGGACAGATGTTCTCTCATCGTCTTGAGCGGGCAACGTCATCAATGTCAGCCGAGCTCCACGCCATTGTTGCGACCGAGCGGGGGCACCCGATCCTTTCTCCGTGGCCTCCAACATACGATGGGTAGCGTGTAGGAAGCGAGCGGCCAGCCGGTGTTGCAGCCGTGAAGAAGTCCAGAGCAGTAGGATAACGTAACTGTTTACTTCATAGCGAGAGGTGAGCCGAAGCCAAAAAAACGTACAATGCCCCGACGGGCGAGGTTACAATACAGGACACGAGCAGAGCGACCGCATGGATTCGCTGCTCAGGCAGGAATGATTATCAGCGTTTGTGCTGCTTCTTTTATACCCAAAAAACGCCCCCAAGAGTAACACGCCACGAAATCACAGACACGCACACACTCTGTCCATAGTTAGTGAGTCACCCATGGCTTCGTCCCACATGGCGTCCGAGAGGGGGGGGAGAGAGTGTCCTTGAAAGGTGCCGGGGTCGCGCTATCAACTGCTGATCGTGCCGATAGCGAAACGTCTGAGCCGGGAAGGTCAAGGCGACGCGCAGGTAAAGTTCACTTTAGCGCAGGTGCCTGAAGGGTGTGGCGCTAGCAGCTGCCGGAATCACATTGCCAAGCGAGGTGACTGACCCGGCATGTCGAGACACGAAAGTACGATTCACCGACACGCGGTCGCACATGGTCGATTCCCACGTGGTCGCGGATGCGGGAAAACACGTGGCGCTGGCCGATTCGTAACACCATCAAGGAAGCCATCCGGTACATTCTCCGCCAACCGCCGGGACAATGGGCCGTCTTCACCGATTCCAAGGCAGCCCTCCAAAGCCTACTGCGCAACGACTGCTTCATCATTCACGAACACGCCTCTCGTGAAATAACTTACTTGCTCCACCTAGCCAAAGACATTGGCCACCAAGTGACATTTCAGTGGCTTCCAGGCCACTGTGGAGTTCCAGGGAACGAGAAGGCAGATGAAGCAGCTCGGAGGGGCCTTCAAATGCATGATATGAGGAAGGTCTTCTTCACCAAGCATGATGCCTCAGCTATGACGAAGGCGCTTGTTTTAATGGAGCGGAACCGGCTCTGGTCTCTTCCAGAGTCCCATTATGCCTTCTTGCACCACATAGACCCCAAGCTCAGGATTAAGCTGGCAGAGCGACTTCCGCGCCGACTTGAAACTTTGTATCACTGATTACGCCTCAATGTAGCGTTCACGAAAACTTACCTGTTTCGACTAGGTGCAACCTCAAATCCCTACTGTGATAACTGCGGATCGCCGGAAACCATGGAACACCTACTGTCAGAGTGCCCCGCTTACATATTCGCAAGGTTCCGTTTGGAGCAGGAGATCGAGCATCTACGCCCAGGACCAATCAGCTTTAAGGTACTCCTCGGTCCATGGCCCTCCTCTTCCGCTCAACGCAAAGCACTAGTGGCGTTATTTGAATACCTGGACGAGATCGGTGTCACTGAACTGATTTGACATACTACGCAGATCGTGATGTTCATCGAACTGTTCCCGCAAACTCCACGATGTGTGCTATTATTTTTTTTCTTACTTCTTTTCTCCTCGATCTTCCGCCCTGTTATCTCTAGGGCCTTTTCTACCCTCCCCTACCCATTCCCCCGCCGAGTAGCATGTCAGTGTAGAGATTCTGGCAAACCTCTCGGCTTTCTTCTTTAATAAAGAGCTTTCTCTCTCTCTTTCATGAGGTCAAAATTTTGAGTGTAGTTTGCCTTTAAAGGGACAGAAAACCGACTTTTGTGGAATGCATGTCTTCTAACTCATATGAAAGCCAGCGTTTTATATACTGGGGCAACCGCAAGGAATTTCTAAATAAACAGGCGGAAATAATTTTAATTTTGCACTAAACTTTCTGAAGCCCGAAAGGTGGCGACACGTAGCGTCTAAACGCGACACTATATTAGTGCCCAGACAACTCCGTAGATTTCAAAACCGCATGAAGGAATAGGAAAGGTTGCGCATTGTTGTTGTTTTAGCCAGGGACCAGTTTTTAAACACCTCTTTTAATCTCGCGTGCAGGTCAAAGTGTGTTGCCGCACCGCTCACTGTCGTGGTTGCCAGCATTCCTTTTGGCGTGACACGCATGGCTGGTAGACCCAAAAATTCCGATTTCAAAAGTTCTAGGGCGCTATCAGCAAAACCGAGTTAAGTTGTTTCAAGTTATACCCCTTCATAACAGGACCACCACTTTTTTTTGAAAAACTATTTACTTAACAGGCAATACTCTGTATATGTGGCTGACGCGTTTTCAGAAACTAGAACATTTAACCAAGGTGTGCCCCAGGGGTCAATTTTAGGTCCTTTACTCTTTATATTGTATATTAATGACCTTCCGGATTGCGTTAGTTCTTCCTATTGCGTCTTGTATGCTGATGATACAACCATTTCTTTATCTGAAAAATCATTAATTTGTCTCACGACATACTTGAATGCAGTACTAATTAACGTTGTAAAGTGGTGCCGTGACAACTATTTAGTGATTAACCCTGAGAAAACTAAATTCATGGTCTTTAGGTCTTATCAGAAACCCATAACTTTTTTTCCAGAATTAAACTTTGGACCTCATTTAATCACAACTTGCGACGATGTTACATTCCTTGGTATTCACCTCGACCCTCACCTTACATTTTCTTCGCATTTTTCTAATCTCAAGCAGAAAACGGCGTTCGGCATGCGAGCTTTAATTAAAGCTCGCCGCTTTTTTTCCTCATACAGCTTTATTATCTTTGTATTTTGCTTTCGTTCACAGCCATTTTCATTACGGCATTGTCTCATGGGGCAACACATACTCTTCTCACGTTACATCTGTGCAACATATTCAAAACCAATGCATTCGCATCATAACATTTAGTTCCTGTCGCTCCTCTGCCTCAGGGCTTCTGCGTCAAAATAACATACTATCAAGCAAAGCGCTGTTTCACTATAATTTAGGAATGTTTTTTTACAAATTGCTACATTGCAACCTTTCATATAACCTTATCGATGTCACTATTTTGCGCGGCAAAAGCGCCACTAGGTTTTCAAGAAATAACAATTTCTTACTACCGACTGTTCACACTAATTATGGGAAGAAAACCACTTGTTTTGCAGCTGTCACATTTTGGAATAATTTGCCAATGGCCATTAAATCATGCCCATCCCTAGCTTGCTTTAAAAAAAAATCTCAGAGAGTTTCTTTTGCTGTAGTAAATAACTTTTTTTGCTCTTAACTATTGCGTACTTTCCTGGTGTTCTCATGTGACTTTGTTTCCTATTTTCTTGTTCACGAATTGATTGAACTGGTTGGTTATTTGGTCCGGCTACCTTTCTGAGTGTATGTATTTTCGTTTGTATTTTCGTATGTATTTTCGTATGTATCATTTTACACCGCGTACTTAACCGATGGGCTCTTGTGCCCATTTGCTGCTTTCATGCAATTATCGTATGTATTCAAAATCGAGGGTCCCCTTTCAGTCTTCTGACTCTGGGACCCTCGTCTGTATACCAATATGTTTGTATTGCTTTCATGAAATAAACTTTCACTTTCATATGGAATAAAGAAAATATACTCGACAAAAAACGGTTGTCTGTCCCTTTAAAAAATGCATGTCAAAATTCCAAAAATTTCCAGGGGGATCGCTCATAAATGAAAGGCACAAATACGTTGACTCGATCGCTGTAAGCAGCCGTTTGCTTGTTTCATTTCAGACGCGGGCAGTCCGTATCGGAAAGACCAGTTTAATACAACTCGCCTCGCGTTGCTGTGAACGAACTTGTCCCGAAGAGAACATCTGCGTTCCCCACAACGAAATTGTCCACCTCGAAACGAGCGTCGTTTTCGAATTTCGGTTAAAGGTACGCCTTGCATGCAATTTTAAAAGTTATGTATTGTTTTTGCGGCCAAGAATGATGTAATTTGCTTTAATGAGGAGGAGGAGGATGAATAAGGATCTTCATGGAGCGGTCATTCATGGGGAAGAGCCTTTATTCCAGTTACGGTTGAGACCACCCGACTTCTTGGGCTCTCTTCACCTGCCAAATTTGGTCATCACAGCCGGAATGGGGCAGTGTTCTCTCCCAGTGCTAGGGGGAAGGGAAGGGTAAAGATCGAAGGCGGGGTTATGCAGCACCACATCCCGCGATAGAGCGTATACCCGGAGCCTCGCATCAGATGCATTGTGAGGAGTATAGGGTGGGTGCCACAACGTGGTCTTGAGAGCAGGGGCGTAGCCAGGGGGGGGGGGGGGGGGGGACAGGCACACTGGGCCCGTGCCCCTCTCCCCCCCCCCCCCCCCCCCCCCTCGAAATATTTCGTGCCAGGCTGGGGTGCGGTTTAAGTAGCCTGAAGAACCGCCTGAAGTCGCCTGCAGGCGCAGAACTTGCAGTTTTCTGGACATTCTTGCTCATACAAAGCTGAAAACAAGGGCTACGTCAACGTCTGATCCCTGTGCCCGCTCCAGATGCCGTACATGTCAACATATACAGCCCGGCTGTATTTCGCGCCGGATACACCGAGAAGCGCCGGGAGCCTGCCGCGAGCCGATCGAGGCAGTCCCAGCGAAACAGCACGGCCTGGAAATAGCGGAACAGCACGAAAAGCCTCATATAGGCATACATGTGGTCTGGACTTTAGCGTGTCATTCCTTGTCTTTACACTGGTACAAAGTATAATCACATGACAGAGCATGTCACTGCATTTTGTTCAGTCAACTATAAATCCTTGTTATGTTTATTTTCCTACCGACATCGCTATTCATGAACAACTGCAGTTCCATAATTTCTGCTGTATGAAAAGCATTGCTCTGCCTATCTTGTATTTCCTCCACAGCAACAAAACTGCACAACTCTCTTTATTGCGGAACTTTGTCTTTTTCGCGCTATTTCATTGCTTCCTTGACCTCCCTCTTTTTTAGAATCAGCATTCTGTATTTGATTAACCGGAATTTTACTGAAGCCATGTCTGTTCGATTTAACGGATAGAAATAGAATGAAATTGAAGAAACGTGCAACAAGCTCAACATTCAACAGCAGTGCAATAAGGTGTTCCGCTAAGCATAAGTTTAGTATTCACGTTACTAGCATAAAAAATAACAAAAAGGCGATTACTTAAGGACGAAGACGCACACTTTCTGCTTCGCCGCTATAATATACGAATGTGCCGCACATGCAGTCCACCGCGATTCGAAGGTTATCGCGCGAAAGCTACTCTTTCAAATGAAGCAGACAGAACACCAGCTTTAGCAAATCTTCCATGTCAGTTTCGTTATCGTCGGCGTAGATAAAAGGCAACCAAATCTGTGCTTGATAACAACGAATGTAAAGCTTGAAACCCAAAGGGTGGCAAGTCAGTCGTGCGGGGCATTGTTGTAGCATGGAGCAGCTAACAAGGGAAAGAAGAGTGCGAAATCTCGATTTTCATGGTTACGAAACGAAACCGTAGGACGGTGGCACGCGTGGCCGCTCGATGCTGGCGCGATAACCTTCAAATCGTACTCGACTGTACTTCATAGCTGGCAAGAAAACTTATTAGTCCCTTTCCTAAAGGAAAATCTAAAACACGCGAATCTTCATAGTAAACACCCAGTGCTGGCCTCCACTTCCGCCTGACGAACTTCGGGGACCGCGCGCCAATCACGAGCACACTCTTGATTACACTCACGAGCACGCGCCCGAATATCCGCCTGCTCTTGACGAACGAATCACCCGTGGCATACCCATAGACCGGCGAACGGCAATTGAGATAATCATCATCATCATCATCTAAGCTCCTTAAGGTGGGCTTTACTGTTAGCATTCAGCATACACAAATCGCATGCCGCAGTCAGTTATTGCAAGCTTCGTTTGAAAACAACACGCAAGAAGCCTTGCGCGTCCCATCTTTTGGTCGACCGCCCCCCCCCCCCCCCCCCCCGGAAAAACTTCCTGGCTACGCCACTGCTTGAGAGAGCACCGCGTATACGTTGATAGAGAGTTACCATCCTTCGTAAGAATAACTTACGCGTACGTCAAGGGAGTATACTAGGCCCACTTCTATTTACAATATACGTAAACTACTTCGTGAACATAGATAAAAACGCAGTTTAGCATTTATGCAGACGACACAATTTTATTTTTTGAAAGAACAGATGCCAGAGATCTTGCAGAAGAAACGAAAGTATACTAGGCCCACTTCTATTTACAATATACGTAAACTATTTAGTAACGCAAAGTTTAGCATTTATGCAGACGACGCAATTTTATTTTTTGTAAGAACGGATGCTAGAGATTTCGCAGACGAAACGAAAGTAGACTAGGCCCACTTCTATTTACAATATACGTAAATTATTTAGTGAACATAGATAAAAACGCAAAGTTTAGCATTTATGTAGAAAACACAATTTTATTTTTTGTAAGAACGGATGCCAGAGATCTTGCAGAGGAAACGAAAGTGTACAAGGCCCACTTTTATTTACAATATACGTAAACTATTTAGTAGATATTAGGCAGTTTTAGCATATCGTTACGGTGTTTGCGTTACCGTTTACCGTGTTACCGGAAGCCGCTGGCGACGGTGAAGCCTGTGCGGGTAAGTTACCGTTCGCGGTGACTCTCGCGCTGTGCACTCACACGGTAAACGGTAACGCAAACACGGTACCGATATGCTAAAATTGCCTATTAGGCAGTTTTAGCATATCGTTACCGTGTTTGCGTTACCGTTTACCGTGTTTGCGGGAGTCGACTGCGCAGCGCGAGAGTTACCGCGAACGGTAACTTAGCGGGACAGGCTTCACCGTCTCCAGTGGCTTCCGGTAACACGGTAAACGGTAACACAAACACGATAACGATATGCTAAAATTGCCTAGTTTTAACATAAGGCAGTTTTAGCATATCGTTACCGTGTTTGCGTTACCGTTTCCCGTGTTACCGGAAGCGCTGGCGACGGTGAAGCCTGTGCCGGTAAGTTACCGTTCGCGGTAACTCTCGCGCTGCGTAGTCGACTCCCGCAAACACGGTAAACGGCAACGCAAACACGGTAACGATATGCTAAAACTGCCTATAGCGTTACCGTGTTTACGTTACCGTTTACCGTGTTCGCGGGAGTGGACTGCGCATGCGCGAGAGTTACCGTGAACGGTAACTTACCGGCACAGTCTTTACCGTCGCCAGCGAGCTTCCTGAGCAGACGAAGTGTACCGTCGCGTATTGATTACAGCAAATGCAGTGCGGTCGGCGCTTTATGCTTGGTACAGCAGATAAAAGCAATCTTACTTGATGCTGTTTATTACGTGTTTCTTCTTAATTAATGCTCAGGAAAGCGACAAACGACCATTTTTCTTTGATGGGCGAGCAAAATGGCCGTCCCTACTGGTGCTAAGCCTTTCCCGCCTAATAGTTCAGATAAGTTTCTGAGCTCGCAAAGCGCTTTTAGGCCTCCAAAATTGTGCTGGGCAAGGTAGTGTAGGTGACTGAGTTATTTCTACGACATATTTTACTCATTTCTAGCCTAAATAATTAGCGCGGGGGCAAATTTTATTTTACCTTTATTCTAACTCTACTCTGTAGATGGCGCCACCAACACGTTTTCTTTTTAGGTTAAGTCTCCTGCCACGCGCGTGGCACGAGCTGCGCCCCCCTGGCAACAGCTGCTGCCACGCAGAAGTGACGTCAAGCTAAAGTAATCACGTGACTTCCTGTGACGTCACAAAACAAACGTCATATTTACGTCATTTGATCATGCCACTTTTTTGTGTTGACGACGGCAGCCGGGTGTTCGCGTCTTGTGTCCCGATGTTCTCCGCCCGTGGTTCGAATGGCAGGCCTGACGCATCGTTACGTCCTTATCTCCCTGTACAGCGGCTGCCTCGCGGCGCTTTTTTCTTGTTGGGAGGTGTGCTTGTAATTATTTAGATTGGGTATTTTTTGTGAAATTGCTGTTGCACGTCTTGGTAAGCCTAACGCATTGTTTTCTGCACGCTGCTTCGCCCCGCTTTTTACATGCTCCTAGAACTGTACTGTTGTCGTTTAATATTTTGTAAGCTTCACGTTGTTTTGCAGTTCGCGTGCAATTTGCTTTACGCGCCTGCATTTGTTGTCTACTTGTGCCTCGCTTCTTCCATGCCAAGCCTTGTGTTCTGATTCTGGAGTGGTGGCTCAATTATAAAACGTAGGGATCAGTATTTTCCATCGCGTCGCGCCGTAGCGAGCGACGTAGTGTCAGCGTGTGCACGAATCGAGTGTCGTCAGGTAGCGCACGGCATCATCGAACGCAATCCGATCTCGCATGTAGCTTCTGCAATTTTTCCCCCGGGGCAGTAGTACTGTCGCCTTGAAATGCATCCTGACTATTCCACAGAAACGATCTGTGCACGTAGCGCTGCAGAATCCGTGCAGGGAGCGCAGTTGCACTTCCGTGGGTGGAGCCCAACTGCCCGTCCAAAGATATATCTATTCAAGATACCACTGAAACCATTCGCTGACTGGCTGGCTTCTTGTGCAAGGAGGCTCAAGCTCCAACTGTGCAAGCATGGAAGAAGTGCAGCCGATAAGATCTCCGCGTGAGCCAAGTTTGGAACTTCTGCTAATAGTCCTTTAAAAGTCTGGTGTGCATAAGGTTAACAAGTGACAATTCAGTTATTGTTCATTTATGCTCAGATTTGTTGCTTAGTTCCATTGTGCTTTCAACTTAGGAAGTCTTAATGAAATGATAGGCAAGACTTAAAATTACTGCTTGGCTCTTATTTCCCTTTCCTTCGCTCCAGTACCTTTCGCCTCCTCTAACCTGGTTAGGCAACAGAACTTCCTCCTGCATCTGCTTTGAGTATGTATTTTGATAGGCTCGTTCCTTCTTTACTCTTGTGTTTGGCTTGGTTAGAATTGAACATAACCAGGCACAATACTTTCATTCACTCTCAGCAGGATGGGCTAATGATGATGAGAGCTTATCTCGGAGGCTTGCAGTCTTTGCACAAATTCCAAGTGGCTGTGACATCTATATGCCCATCCCAAGCACTCTGCGGAGTTCAACTTGACACTAATGCTTGTATTCGCAACTGGTGAAGCGTGCTTAAGCGTCTACTGTCAAAGCCTTTGGGGTAGTGAACAGGAAGAGTTTCCAATTGTGAGGGGACGTTTCACATTCTATTGCTTTTTAACTCCGCACTGGGTAAACTGTTTTGGAAAATTGCTCAAGTGAATTTACTTAGTGGTAAGGGGCTTTATAAAATGTCCCAACAATGATGCAAGTCTCGTCAGAAGCCAGCTGCTAGAAAACACATTCACGGGTTGTGTGTTGTGTGCCCATTAGCTGTTTCTTTTTCTTCCACAAAACGGGCACTTAAACAATCCTTTAAGCCAACAGGCGTAAAAAATAGTTCAAGTACAACTTCGGGGTAATGGTTGGTGTCGAGCGTGACATTGCCCACTCCCAAGAGTACTTCTTAATTCCTTGTGCAAGAACTGGAGCCAAGGCCACGTGAGTAGATGTGAATGTCTGTCGGTGTTTGTGAAAGTTGCAGTACAGCTGGAAGGTGTATGGATCATGGGTGGCTTTAACAATAAAATGACTGCTGAACGTACTTTTGCTCTGGTATCAATGAGCAGCATGTGAGCATTGATAAGTGCTTCACTGTTGACATTTTTGTTACACAAAAGCAGGCCATGTTAAGGCCCCCTGGCAAATATTCATGAAAAACACTGGACCAAAAAGCTGCCAACACATGGAAACCATGTTGATCACGGCACCTTTCCTAGTACTTCAGTACCGTTTATCAGTGCTGTGTTTTTTCCCCCCAGCTAGTAAACTATCCCAGCGTTGCACCTTAAGCCAGAAATCAAACACTTGCTTGTCAATGACAAGTGATCTGCCAAACTTCCGTGTCTATGCAAAAAGTGAGTAGCTCTACTTTCTCTGCACTGTTTGTGCTGTGAAGTTCCATTTCTAAACAAAATGCCAGGGTTCTTCTGGAAGATGCACAGCATTAAAACCTCAACAAAAAAGGAATAAGCACGCGATACTTTCTTGCACTACACTAGAGCCCTGCGGGAAAGCCAAACCAGCAAGTGATCTTTTTCTACAAAGCGCTGCAGAGGAGCCAAGAAAAAGATTCCTTTTTGCGGACACCAAAGCTATGCTGGAAAGCCAAAATGTGTGGTGTCTGTTAATGCAGATTAGCTGCAAGACGGGCATGTTCACGCAAAGATTTATGAACCAGGCTGGCGGGGTAACAAAATCATTGAATGAAGTTACAACAAAATGTGTTATGAAAAATGATATAATACTGTTTGCTATAAATAGCAATTAAAGGTATAAAATGGTTCTGACACCAATTAAATGGCCTGTTCGAAATCATTGGCAAAACCTAAAGAGCAGCATTTCATACAGCTGCAATTGAGAAATAGTAAAGCGTGGTTGGGGCCTGAATTCAGCAGGCATGCTCCAGCTGAGAATGTATAATTGCAGACCAAACAATTATAAAGGCCTAGGGAAAAGGTGAGCTTAGTTGAGTTTACCACCAAGGTATTTGGTAGAGAGAATAGTTACAAAAATAAAGAAGCAACATGGGAAGCTTTATTTTCCCTGATTTAAGTTTATCAGCACTGAGCTTCATGTTCTGCATGTCCCATTGAAGATTGTTACACCTGCATGCACTCGGCACATCACATTTTACGGTATAACACAGTTTACTTCGAACATAGGTAAATAAGAGAATATTGCATAAGCAGTTCATTTATACGTGAAATAGAAACAGCAGGGTTTTTAAAACGAAGCCCGTAAGTGTGCTGAATGAAAGGGACCAATGATGAGTTCATGTTGTCACTAATAACAAATTTCAACGACCTTGTCAGAAACAAACCCTTCCATGGAGGGACTGTGTGTAATCAAGATTTTTTTGATAAAAGGTTGTAAATGCCCTGTAAATGTATGTCGAAAGGTATTTTAACGCCCTAGTCGTGGCCTGTGAGTCATCGGCGCTTTTTTCTGGTGTTTAGATGATCAAGGGCTGTTGTACGGGATCCACCTTCTCTTCTCACTTTGGTCACCATCTTTCTTAGTCACTGCATTCATGTGCTTGGTCAGGGAGCTAGCAAGCGAGGACGACAGTCGGCACCAACTATCAGCTGAGTTCCTTCAGGCTGGGACAATTGCTGGAGAGGCTAAACAATGTTTTTAAAATCCCTGAGAGCTTTCACTTTTTGTTTTGTTAAAGAACATTTAGGCAACCCTTCAACTGTCCGAAATAACAAAAATGACTATTGTGCCCGTTAAATAGTTAATCTACGCACAGTGAACGATGGCACAAAATCTATCAATGCGAACCTACCCTTTGAACCTGCTTAATATTTAGCAGAGACTCACTCCACTCATTAGCTGTTTTATGGCACTGTGGGTGGGCTACTGGTTTCCACCTATGGAGCCTATGGGCCGCACTAGTTTCCAGTCGCCCTGGCAAATGTTTTTGGAGACTAGCACTACCCTGCAGTGTACGAGCCATGGATTCCTTGGGTTGGCCATGTGAAATTCTAGTGAATCGTTACAAGCCACCAAAGAAAGTGAGCATTTGTTTATCGACCACTGTTTTGTGGCCATGAAAAGTTTCGTTCATTAATTAAAAAGACTAACAAATGAGATCAATTTTATTGCAAACTTCAAACAAATAACTGGTATTACAGAAAATGTGTAAAGCAGCTGGAGCTCCATAGCCACTTTCCAGATATTTCTCCATGCCATCAGAGAATCTTGTTTGTGCGACTAACAGATACCGACCTATTCCACTGCAAAGAAACATAACTGGGCGATTGCAGTGGGGCCTCTAGTTCCGTTTGATCATATCACTTGAGTGTTTACGTACAGTTAACATACTGATGACGGTGTTTATAGTGCATGCACATATAACATCAATGTAGTTTGAAATTGGGATCTTTTGCACCATTTCTTTTTGTTAAATTCGCCCCATGATAGCCTTGACGTTTGCCTATCAATTACATTTGCAGCATGCTCGCTGCTTATACCTGTTTACACAAACAATCCGTAGATGCTTTCACGTTCCAGGCACATCTTAAGATTCTCTTTGACCTTGCTTATTGAGCCTGTGCAGAACCCATAGGTTTTCATATGCTGGAGTGCATGTAGGTGTATTAGACATGATGGCCGGCCAAGCGTATGCCCTTCCTATTGCCGTCTCTACAGCCTCTTCTCTGACCCTATCGTCTGGGTGTGTGTCCTGAATTAACTTCCTTTGCATGAGGGACTCAGTCAAGTCTGGCCAACATAGCGTACACCACGGTACAGTGAGACGTGAAAGTTATACCAGTGCAGTGGCTATGAGATGAAGCGTCTAGCTAGTCTACCTTTTGAAGGTCGCAGGTCCTAAACTGTTGTAGAATCATGTATCCTACTACGAAATATTTGGTTTCTACTAGGAAATCTTTTTAATCGCTGAATATCACGCAATTATGATCCTTGTGGCGCATGCTCACAAGACTTTTCTGCTCATAAAACGTATCGTGGGTGTAAAACAAATTTTAAGCTACAATTTCGCCCACTAGAAAATAAGAACTTCCCGATTTTCGAGTTTTTCTTGCTAATATTTCAGAAGAGGAGATCTACTGTAGTGGTACGTGCGTGGTACATGTGTGGGGACACCAAAGATTACCTTTCCTATTCTCGGCGCCATTGTCTGTAATTGTAATGCGCACATGTGCCTAGTAAAAAACGGTTGCCGCCACTACCCTTCGTCCTCGGCACTGTACATTCTGATTATCTTTTGGCGCTGCTAAGTTGTCTTCATTTCGAGAACACACACCGCAATACAGGTCGCCCATTTAAGCATTCTGGACTTGCCGTGGTGCAAACTGTTGATAGCAGATGCCGCCGCGCCGACATGCGTCGGAAGGTTCACAGAATTACGCTCGGACGGTGTCTTTTCTTGTGTGGAACGTAGCTTGTTCGAACGAGGCCAGTCGGCTGTGCGATGTCGTCTCACGTACGCTGAAACTGTACGCAGGTACCATCGGCGTACACCAAGCATAACCAAGCGGTCACAGGTCAACATTACTCGAGAGCGGCTATTTTGCTGCGGTCTGGAAAGGCTGGCTGGGTCCCCACGCAATACATAATCACAAGCAACTTTCTCACGTTTTCAGATAGTGCTTCTAACAATGGGCATCATCGATTTACCGGTCCTGGACGATCCGCGGACAGTCCGACTGTGTTCCGACCGGAAGTCCCATAGGAATACATGGGAAAATCGAGCGCCGGATCGTGTCTCGGGCAGTCCGCGGACGATCCGGGACTGATAATCGAGGAGGCCCATTATGAACTCCGGTTTATCTACGTTGTCGGCCCGAAAAAATCGGAGCTTCGTCACGCTTTCGGATACGCGACTCCATGTGCGCGATACGGCAGCTGGCAGCAGCAGCAGCATCGCCGGCTGCTCCCGCAAGAACAAAAATTGTTTGTTTAGAAAAGTTTTAGCAGTTCAATGGTGCGTTATTTTGTACTGCAAATAAAAAAAATGTGTATTTCGGACTACACTACACAAAATAATGACAATTACTAATGTTATGACGTCATTATGACGTCACGCGTGGCAGCAGCCGTTGCCAGGGGGGCGTAGCTGCTGCCACGCGCGTGGCAGAAGACGCTGCCTTCTTTTTAAAGCACTACAGGTGATGGCCACAGTATTCTCAAAACAACTACGGTTAGTGTGAATGCTTCACCCGAACAGTGAAACATTCAAGTTACTTTAAACGAATGCAAATAGATATGAGCAACAAAATTATGAGTGGTTTGCTTTGAGACTAATTCATCAGATGTCGCTACCTGTGCCTCGGCGGCCGGAATACGCCAACCGCAAACGGTGCGCTAAAACGTGTCCTACCGTTTTCAGCGGTAAACGGAAACCCCGGCTTCCGGTAACACGGTAAACGGTAATGCAAACACGGTAACGATATGCTAAAACTGCCTAGTAACGCAAAGTTTAGCATTTATGCAGACGACACAATTTTATTTTTTGTAAGAACGGATGCAATAGATCTTGCAGAAGAAACGAAAGTATACTAGGCCCACTTCTATTTACAATATACGTAAACTATTTAGTGAACATAGATAAAAACGCAACGTTCAGCATTTGTGCAGACGACACAATTTTATTTTTTGTAAGAACGGATGCAATAGATCTTGCAGAAGAAACGAAAGTATACTAGGCCCACTTCTGTTTACAATATACGTAAACTATTTAGTGAACATAGATAAAAACGCAAAGTTTAGCATTTATGTAGACGCAACAATTTTATTTTTTGTAAGAACGGATGCCAGACATCTTGCAGAAGAAACTAACAAATCACTACATAAACGTCATAAAAAGTATCTGAAACTGTCCAATAAGTAGGGCGGTTTATTTGGCCGCTGAAAAGGTACAATTTGCATGGAAAACTTGCGCTGAACAACGGTGATAGCGAAATTTCACCGTCTGCTACACCCCTCGGTGTTCATTTTCACGAACATATGGAATGCGACTTCAACACCGACAACGTGCGAACGAAATTAAGTAGGGCTGTGGGCGCACCCAGAAAGGGTCGGCAACTGTTCCCGATGAATAAAAAAATTACTTGTGTATAACGCCCTTCTTAGCCCCCATTTATTTTACTGTCACTTGGTATGAGGTAACAGTACGTACAGTCTTGGTCAAAATTTTCTAGGTCATGCCAAAAGTGCATAGGCCACAAAAGTTACGCAGCATAAACTTACTCGTCAAGCTTGGTTGCACTGTTTTATGCCAGAAAGCTAGAGAAAACACATTTCTTTCTTACTGACACAAAATAATTTGGTGCAAGTAAACGTTAAGTTTTTCCTTTAGTAAATTTATGGCCCAGAAATCTTTTGCGTGGCCAAGCAAAATTTGGCAAAGATGGTGCATGCAAACCCGCCAAAACAGGCTGTAGTAGCAGTAATAGTAGTAGTAGCCACTGTATTTAACATTGGGGTCAGGGTAGGGAGGTGGTGGAGGCCCAAAGGGCCCCCGACGTCCAGGGCTCTGGCCGTGACGGTTTCTTGGGTTGCCAGGTCAGAGCTGTCCACAGCCTGCTCCCAGTTAGAGGAGGCGGGGAATAGGGAAGGGGTCGCGCGGACACTCCCACAGGGAGCTGTACTCGGCGCTTCAATGCTCATACCTCTAATTTGTTCAAAAAAGTATAATGTTAAAAAAAATCATATAAAAGTCATATAAAAGTTCAAATGTTGCTGTTGTATAAAACGGGCATCAAAAACTGTCGAACAAACACATCATCACTTAAATTTAAATAAAAAAAATCATCCGAAGATGTAACCGAGTTTTATGACGTGTGGTGGGTCAGAAAACCGCTTACTAATGATTATTTTCAAATCTTTCAGTACGTCTTTCCCATACACTTGAGCCATTTTACATCACGGAAGAATAGCCTCACTTAAAATAGCTTGCGAAGCATGTTTAACTAGAGCTCACCATGTGTATGTTCTTTGTGGGCTTTATCATATAATATAATGTTCTTAAAGCTGTTTTCTTGTTATATTTTTTTGATTGCTGAAATCTGTCTTAGACACTATATTATTGCGTTCCTTGATTTCTTCAGCAAAACGTGATAGCTGTGTTTATGCGTGTTTAGGGGTGCTTTTGCTGGGCCACTTTTTTATTTTAGATGCGAAGCATCTCTTGCTCGGGGGATGTCCCGCGTCCGTGCCCCGTCCGCAGCGCCTTTGATGATGATTGTGGCAGGATGCCCCTAGGGACTGGCCAACCAAAGAATCCATCACGAGATAGCTTCACGTTCAACCACCGTCGTCATCTTCCCGTAGGGGAACCGCTGAAGAAGAAGGAGAAGAAGCCAAAGCTGCGGAGAGGCGGGCGTGTACGTTGCTCTCAGCCGGCGCACCAACGTCAACAACCTTTACCTCAGCAACGCTGACGGAGACTACCGATTCTACCACAGAGACGACAACATCGGCAAGAACATGATGGACGAGTTTCGGCGCCTCGAGAACCACCGCCTACTCACCGTAACACAACAGTACTTGCGCGCCTTTGCCAACGGTGTGGACCCGGACGCGGAATTCCCTCTGGCGCTAGTAAAAACCAGATCACTCAACATAACGGCAACACAATGGAACCACACGGAACCCTCATGATGCTTCGCATCCTCATCAGGGTTCCGCATGGGAAGATGGTGTAATTTTTTTTTGAGTGGAAGGTGGGGCTTCGTCGAGCAGTCGCAAAGCAGCATTTTTTTCACTTTCCCCTCACAACCACTATTGTACAATACCTGTACAAGTTGTGAGAAAAAATATAATAAAGCCGTTCCACTCAATGTGAAAGCTGCTGGAAGTGCAGAGCAGTGATTCGCCATATTGGGTGGTGACGCCGTTATCCGCTCGCTGCTACCACCCATCACGCTCTTCGCCGCCCTGTCTCACTACTCTATTCATGAATATCAAAAGCGGAGCAGTGCAGAACAAGATGGTCCATGTTTGCTTCACACACAGTGTGACAAAATATACATGTGCAGGGGGCAGCGGTGCCAATGCCTTTGTTCCGGTCAGCAAGCGTCTGCTATTTATGGGTGACATGAAGTGTCCTCCCCTCCCAATAAAAGAATTGATCATGATCATTCATGAATATGCAATTCATATTTTCCCGCCTAGTGCCCACGCGCCCCCTGCCTGTAACGGCGCCAGTTGGAATTCGGTTCTTTTTGTGTTTGCCTTAATTTCGTACTGGAGCTGTTTTGCGTCATTTCGAACGCGCCATTTTTTTCGTGCGCAGCAGCTTTTTAAAGACGATAGTCTTTCTTGGGCTACTTAAACCCAGAAATTTTGGTCTGCCTGTCTGTATGTATGTCTGTCTGTCTGTGACTCGATTCAGCCACCCGGCCAAAGTAAAACAATGCCTGCGCAATAGTCTTATATAGTCACAGCTCAATCTACCCGTCTATGTCCGGTGTAATGTTCACACTTGTCAACATTGTTGAAGAAGAACAAGACATTACGCAAATATGGGACAACAAGTCAATACAGAAGTGATATTTGCACTGTTCCTTTATAAAAAAATCAAACATGCTTGACTTTTGCGAAATTAAATACTTCACCAACTGCAGAAAAAGAATTCACTCCGCCGTCGCCTGCTGTCGCCCGCGCCACTATAGCTTCTGGCGCCATTTTAAGAAATCAACCGGCAACAGTTACGCAAGGTTCCACTAGATAGGTTCCACGTTCTGCTTGCAACGCACGTGGAGTAGGGAAACGCAGTTCTATAAACGTTGAAGTAGGGCGCCTCGATTAACGAGCGCCTTCGCCGTACGGCAGCGTTCGCATCGAGACACCCGGTTTGGAGCAGTGGAACGCGGGAAATTTAAAATGATTTAGGCAAACCTTTGGAGTCTTTACCTTGAGAGGAGCGCGACGCAAGAGGAACAACATGAGAGGTGAGCGGGAAAGCGAAGGGAGGCATTTACTTCGCAAAAGCCAATAAAGACTATCGTCTTTTGACGGCATTTGCAACGAAAGGAGCAGATACGCGGCCAATTTTTCGCTTGCTATCGTAGAAGGCAATCCAACAGGCGTTCCCATTTAAACGGATGCGGGAGCTGCCGGTTATATACACAGATTTTGCCAAAAATGTACCTGCAGTTTTCTTTGCGCTAAACAACGGGGAGGTGTATGACAAGCGCCAGCGGTTCACGGGGTTCGAACGGTTATGATTATTTAAACGGCGTGGTTTTCGAGGCCTCAGAGTGACTCCCTGAGACATCCTGCAGCGTACTGCTAAAATGTACCTGCCCATAAACCCTTTCGGAATCCGTTTTCTATCTGTTTGTGCAGCAGGAGGCTAGCCATTCCACATGTTTATGTTGATCAGCATGCACAGCTTATGGCGCACAAGGATGGCTGACAGGCATGCCGATCCCAATGCACGGCCCGCCAGACAGTATTTGATTGAGAGCATGGTCAACACACGGCAGGTATGCAGGGCGCTAAGTGAACCAACTGAATGGTTACCAATACTAGAAGACCTTGTTCAGCTGAAGAGATTTTAAGTGTTCGCAAAGGTGGCGAATGTTATGAAATGTCTGTAGCCTGGTTTTTCGTTTGAGACGAACGATAATAAAGAAAAAAAAACGACGGTACACCAGGCTCTACTTGGGTCCGTTATCTCCCTGGCAGTCGGCAGTCGCTTGACATCGACCGTTAGCGAGCTACGACAACAAGGCGAGCCCATAAAGTGCTCTGCACTTAAAAATTCATTTCAATTCAGTGCCACCCTCCAGAGCAGCTTTCCCGCACTACACTCTCCCCTGCCAGTGCTGACAAGCACGTGATCGAAGTTTGTTGGGAAAGCGGCCCACCCTCCACGCCTCTTCTTGTAGGGGTCCAAGGAGTACGAGAGGACTCGGATTGGCGGCTCTTAAAGGAGCCATGAAGAGAAAACACAAGTTTGGTTCATTCAAAAGATTGTCTCGTTAGAATCATACTGACACCACTTTTAACGTAAACTTCGCTCAAATAAGCTACATAATTAGGAAAAACGGGAATGGTCATGCGACCCACCAGCTCATTTCCCGCAACAGAACCTATGATGTCACATGAGCTAAGCTCTGCGATTGGCGGAGGCTGGCAGAAGCAGACGCAAATTAGGTAGAGCTTACAAACTAGACGAACGAGCGATTTGCGCTTAAATTTAGGGCACATTCTTTACAAAGCAATAAGAATGGTGGGACAAACAGTGGAAGTTACGAAAGCACATGTAAACATAGAAGTACTGATGCGTTCTGCTATTCGTAATGCGCACAGCATGCTTGGTTTAGCTGCACAGCACTACGGGGCTTGGGGTTGTCTCAGACGACATTGGCCGATTGACGCAAGCAACGGTGTCTTACGTGACCCCATTTGTCGAGCGAGCACTGTTTCAGGGAACGAATATTTTCTCCCAGAACAAAAACAAGCCAGGTTTAAATGCGGGCAAAAACAAACCAAACGCTTGCCACGGTATGGTGGCGCCATCTAGGTTACGGAACGTAAAGAAACGCGGGAACAAACCAACACCGCTGTACAGGGTGGAGACAACCTTTGAACGGTCCCGTGCCGCCGCAGTTGGGCCAACGGGCTCAACGCGTTATTCTTTTCGTTTCCCACGAGACCTAGCCACGCGAAACAGACAATATGATTCAAACTTCTTCAGTAAACCGCGTTGCGGCGATAATTTTAGCGCGGTTTTGACACAATGACTTGCTTCGGCGGCGAGCGAGCAACCGAAAATGGCGGCGCCAGCGTATACGTGTCTCTACCCTGTACGGCGGATGCGTGAATGAAGGTATTCTAGGCTGCAAAGCGGTCGGTTCCTGTGATGTCATTTGGGACCACGAAAACGCACGATTGAGCGGGAAAATCAAAATTTTAACCTAAATTGTTTAATTTCTCAGTGAATAAAGCACCGTTTGTATCCGGACAAGCGCTGGGGGCACTATAAAACACGAAATCTTTCGAATAAAACCAACTTGCATTTTCTCTTCATGGCTCCTTTAAGTTCCCACCAGCTCGTCTCTCACGGACTCGGCCGGATGGCGCAATGTTAATGGCACGTTTTGGTGGCTTATGCGCGCGCTATGCTTATCGAGTTAGTCCGTGCATAATGTGCACCATCGATAGAAGTCTGAGACCGAGGTTCATATACCCTCGAAACAAAATTGTCCCTGCGGACGCGCACAGCCGCCAACTAATGGTTGGGGCAGCCAGACTGCAGGCGAGCGCGTTTCCATGGGCGTCCGCGGTGCGAGACGAGGAAGGGGCGCGTTCCAGAAGAGCGCCGCCGCTTCCGGAGTCCATCGGACAGCCGCCCTCCTTCAAGGAATCTGTGCGAGGATAAAGACCGCGGCTCTCGCGCAGATTAGGCGCGCGGGCTGCAAAAGAAGAGCCGTCCGTGTGCGTGCGTACGTTGTGCGTGCGTGTATAGTGGGAAGAGGCCTCGCAGGCGCTCCCCCCTCCCCAGTGGAGCGTGCGGCGTTTCTCACTGGCGGGGCTGGCGCTGGTGGAAATACGCGGTGTGCGCGCTCCTCGCAGATCTGCTCGACTCGGCTTGAGCGCGAGCGCGCGCTCCGCTGACCATCCGCGAAGTGCCTTCGCTCGAGGCAGCAGCGGTGGCCGCCCCGGCGCAGCGCGCGCGGCGCCAGTCAAGCATCCCTGCGTCGGCCGCGGATGCTCGCTTCGCGCCCGTTCCCCTGGAAGATGTTCACGAGCTGGGGAGCAAGATATGCAGCCTCCATCTACAGTGGGTCCAGGCTTCGTCTTTCTGGCTCCTACCCAGCGCGCGTTTCCCTCGCGTACTATTTTCCCGTTCCCACTCACCCCGCGCTTTATTTTAATCGCAGAAGGCGTTCTCTCCGCCCCTCTCTAGTGGCGCCCGGTCCAAGGAATTTCCACGAGATCAAAGCTTTAAACCGGCTGGAAGCGGTTATGTACCGCGGCTCTTTTTTTCTTTTCTAAGGCGCCTTTTTTTTATTCTTTCAGGACAAAAGGAGGGTTATATGGTAACGCATTAACGCCTGATACCTGTCTTCTAATGGAATTTTCGTGCATCCGTGGAGGAATCTAAGGTTCTGTTATTGTCATTATTACTTCGACTTAAAGGGCTATTGAACTGCCTTTAAAATCGGATGAACATCTATTTTAAGACCGAAAGTGTTTTGTTGCCGAACACACGAAGATTTCGCTGACGTCATATCCGTCACGGAAGTGACGCCAGTACAGCGAAACAAGCGGACTGTAAAGGTTGCACTCCTGCACGTAGGGTCTTCTTGCGGGTGTAACGGCGAAATTTGGTCCAATATATGCCGCTACGGTAGCATGCTGATCGCAGTGAAGCAGTCGAGGCGTTGAAGAAGTTTTAAGATTAGTTTGTTTACTTTACGGATGACATTGGTGACATTTAGCACGTACAAACGTGAAACAATACACTTTTTACATAGCTGAGAAAGACAGTGAAAAGATTAAGAGTACTTAACCGGACATGACTGACCGGATCGCGGTCTCCCGGCGAAAGGGCCCGACGACTGGCGGCAGAGTTTCTGAAGTGAGTCCGGGTGCAGGCCGCCCGCCGCCCTCAATAGCCGGCGGAACACCAATCAGCCATGTTCCCGCCAAAGTGAAAAGGACCAATCAAACACAGACACAAGGTTTGAACCCGAAAACGCGCGCTTGGAGAATTATGGGTGTAAAGAAAGTAGTTCAGACCAAACGCACTAAAGTAAACAGTGGAAAAGACAGAAAGGTCGTCTGAAGTACACTGAGGACCCGGAGCCCGAAAGCGACCAGGAACGCCGCGGCCGCGATGAAACCCAAGCTGGGACGATGGTCCCCCTCGACAGCCGCGTCCTCCGGTCGGTCAGCGCGCAGAGACACACTCCGCATGCATTTCTTAGAAAAACGGGGCTAGGCGGCCGGGGAAGAATACTACAAAATAGAAAAAGAAAACTGAACGAGGGCTCCGCGACACCGGGAAGCAACCTTTAGTACTAAAGAGTACATTATACTTAGGGTTGTTCGTTTTCAGGTTTTATATTTTAATACGAAAGTGTTTTATGCCGGGATCCACCAATATTTCACTGACGTCATATCCGTCGTGGAAATGACGCCAGTACACCTTCGCCGAAGTGACCCGCCAGCAGGACGTCGCTCGCCAAGCACACCCACAAGACAGCCGCCGACCCGCAAACCATGCTCAGTTGCAGATTTCGCTGCACATTTCACTTTCGTGTTTTACTGATTCCTATGACAGAGGAATCAACCACAGTTTTTTTTTTTACGATTAATACTGGTTCAGTTTGTGCCTGGAAACTTTTTTCATCATTTTTAGCTTGGGAACAGCGGTATTCATCGATAAGGCTGACCTTACGCCCCACCCACTGCTCGCTCTCGCAACGCCTGAAGAGCGAGAAACCGAGAGGCAGCAACCGGAAGTAACGTCATATTCGTAAGACTGGCAGCGACGTGTACCGCCCCTTCGCTGTTTCCACGTTTTCTAGGCGAAGTTCGGAATTCAGCAGGCCTGTAATCTCAACTTTATTAACCCTTATTGTCTTGAGTTGCCTCCGCGTTGATTTTTAGTCACAATGTTACCGTGCTTTTTAGTGACTCCCTAAAACGACTCCTCGATACTAGAGATTTCCTACCTGAGCTCCCGCGGCTACTGCATCGCTCGGTTTTTTTATTCCAACGGCAACGCTCCGAGCGGCAACGCTCGGTTCTTTTATTCCAGAACTGCGTATGTGCAGCAACGCCAAGCCCAATGTTCCGCCGCCCGTCCACGGGGTGACCCGGCACCACGTAGCAAGAATATATTCTTGCTCCGTGCCCGGCACGCAGCACCTCTGCGCGGCGCGGCGACCGGCGGCGGCCGCATCGCTGCTGCCTGCGCGCAAATCGACGACGGCCGCTGCACACAGCTTGTTACCACCTGCGCGAATGTAAAAACAAAGTTAAACACCCGAGAAAGGAGATGCTGGTGTGCTGAAAAATTGTGCTAGGAATTGTGATTATGTGCATAAGTTCCTCGCATCCGAGAAACCGAAGTCGGCTGAATCGTTGGAAGAAAACCCCTTTGTAAAGCTCGCCGCGAGCGAACTTGTTGCGTTTATGCCTCCCCTAGGCTCTCATATTGTAAGGAAATATTATGTGCGCCTTTCATTCCCCGGAGGAGTTTCTGGCCCGTGTGTGAACGGGAACAGAATGAGCCCTGCAGGCCGAGCGGTCCCCGCAGCGCCGGCACCTGCGAATATGACGTCATCTACCGCTAGCCAATCGCAAAAGCCAGCCAAGACCCTGACCGCGCCCCCAGGCAGGGGTCGTTTGTTTGAACGAAAAAAAGGTGGCTCGAGTGCGTCTACTTATAAAATTCAGCGTCAGAAAAACTATAAAACAATGCCCCAACAAATCTTTATTGAAAAACTCTTCGGCAGCCCTTTCTGGGAGTGGGATTTAAATTTACCTGATGCTCTCCAACAGACACTACTGTTTAAGCAAATTGCAACCGTACGCAATTCAAGGATATACATCACAGGAGCGTACTAGTGGACATTGAATGAACAGCTGCGGGCAAGCCTGCCCGCTACAGCATGACACATTTTTTTATGTGTGCATGATTTTTCCAACCTCTCAGAAATTAGCAGTCCAAGAGATCGGGGGAAAAGTGGCAAAAAATAAAAAGAACTCGCGCATATGTTTTACGCAGCACAGCTTTATCACTAACCGGGATCTCATCTCTGGGCAAACGCGAGCGTAACGGGCAATAGCCCTGCGGGACCTGAAACGTCACGGTCCACTCCAATCGCTCACGCGCCACTGGTCATGTGAACCGAGCTCGTCAGTTAAGCCGCGGCAGTTCCCCTTTTCCGCGCGCTCTGCATGCACCAATCAGTGCGGGGCCAACCTGGCAAAACTTCCGAGGCCGTTTCGCGAAGCCGCTTCGCAAGGCCGGCGTGTCCGGCGGCAGCAGTTATATCCCCCGGGGGACGGCCGAGTTTGAGCCAGTTTACGCCACTTTAGAGGAAATGGGAGACAGGAACGAGAGAAAAATACAAGAGCGAGGCAAGAGCGTCGGCCACTCTCTAGCGCGGGGTGGCGGCTTGAAATCGGCCCCTCTTCGGTTTTATGGCCCGGTATTTATATAGATCTCCAATCCCGGATAGGCGTGTGCGCCCGTATTACGGTGGTCTGGAGGCCTGGACACGAGACAAGGAAAAGATGGAGTGTGTGGGGAAACAAACGAAACAAGCGCGGATAAAGGGATCTGTTGCCCGTCTTCGATATATACACCGTATACGGCGACTTTGGAGTGCGGCTTTCTCCTCCCCTTTTATTGCGAGAAGTGGCTGGTGTTGCGAAAAAAACCCACTCGGGCAGCACGGGAGATGAAGACAGGGGCCTCCTCCGTCGCCCTCGTCCTTTTTGAGCGCAGAGGCGAGTCTTGAGAGGCGTGAAACTTGGGGCTCAGAGTGGACGCCGCTGCGGAGTAAGAGCCCGAGACGGTCCGGTGGATGGCCAGGACTTGAGCGGCGATTAAAATGAGAAAGGGCCCAGAAAGCCCCGTCTGATCTCCCGGGCAAGTGCATTATCCGCTCGGTTTCCTTTTCAGAAAGAGGAGGCAAGCGGATGACCGGTGTGGGCCCGCTAATGCCGTTGAGTGCGCTGAAGGCCCTACAGCCTATAGTTGAGCCCCCTTTGTATAAGCAATGGGATTGCTGTAACCGAGGGGACGCAGATATATCTTTTAATTTCTCGAGCCCTGAAAGAAAGAACAAAGAAATATCTGGGCACCACCGAGAAAGTGAAAAGCACTGTAATTGTGGAAGTGGCCAGCTCTGCTCAAGGCAGAGCTGCAAGAGCGTAACAACGGCAGCACTGAAGCCTGAAAAAGACCATTTGGTGCTGGTGCTAGCAAACCCGCTCTCCAGAAAGGCGTTGGCTCCGAGAGCACGCCTGTGCGCTCTTCTGACGCAGACGCAGACAACAGCACCTTAAAAAATTGGCCGCGTATCTGCTCCTTTCGTTGCAAATGCCGTCAAAAGACGATAGTCTTTATTGGCTTTTGCGAAGTAAATGCCTCCCTTCGCTTTCCCGCTCACCTCTCATGTTGTTCCTCTTGCGTCGCGCTCCTCCCAAGGTAAAGACTCCAAAGGTTTGCTTAAATCATTTTAAATTTCCCGCGTTTCACTGCTCCAAACCGGGTGTCTCGATGCGAACGCTGCCGTACGGCGAAGGCGCTCGTTAATCGAGGCGCCCTACTTCAACGTTTATAGAACTGCGTTTCCGTATACTCCACGTGCGTTGCAAGCAGAACGTGGAACCTATCTAGTGCAACCTTGCGTAACTGTTGCCGGTTGATTTCTTAAAATGGCGCCAGAAGAGTGGCGCGGGCGACAGCAGGCGACGGCGGAGTGAATTCTTTTTCTGCAGTTGGTGAAGTATTTAATTTCGCAAAAGTCAAGCATGCTTGATTTTTTTATAAAGGAACAGTGCAAATATCACTTCTGTATTGACTTGTTGTCCCATATTTGCGTAATGTCTTGTTCTTCTTCAACAATGTTGACAAGTGTGAACATTACACCGGACATAGACGGGTAGATTGAGCTGTGACTATATAAGACTATTGCGCAGGCATTGTTTTGCTTTGGCCGGGTGGCTGAATCGAGTCACAGACAGACCCGCCGCGGTGGCTCAGTGGCTAAGGCGTTGCGCTGCTGAGCACGAGGTCGCGGGTTCGATTCCCGGCCGCGGCGGTCGCTTTTCTGATGGAGGCGAAAAGCAAAAACGCCCGTGTGTACGAGATTTCGGCGCACGATAAAGATCCCCAGGTGGTCAAAATTAATCCGGAGCCCTCCACTACGGCGCGCCTCATCGCCTGCGTTGCGTCGGCGCGTTAAACCCCACAATCAATCAATCAATCAGTCACAGACAGACAGACGGACAGACATACAGACAGACAGACAGACAGACCAAAATTTCTGGGTTTAAGTAGCCCAAGAAAGACTATCGTCTTTAATAGCGAGAATTCCAGTTGCGTTAGCATGTCTGCCTTTAAGTAGGTCTGTCTGAAGATGGACATACTGTCTCGAAGCCGAGGTCTGTTGATGTTGTCTGGTTGTTTTGAGTCCTGTGCCGGCTTCCAAGTGTTTTGTGTGGAAATGGTTCGGACGCGGCGATGTCCTGGCCCCTTTTTTCTGAGAAACGCCTCTGGCGTGAGTGTTTGCCCGTCGGCCGACCAGGAGACGCGGCTGTTTTGAGGGCCAGCGACCCAGCTTACGTCACCGCGCCGCAGTGACGTCTCCGACACCCCGTGGCATCCGCGCAGGCTGCTCTGTGCTTCGAACCCTCGGTCTGGTTCAAACGACCGCCCGTCTTTTTCCCTTTGGAGTTTGTATGCACTACTTTATGCTCAACAGTAATTCTTTTGCCGGAAACGGGCGCCTTCGAGTTTGAACTTTGTGTCTTCCCTGATTGGTTCCTTTTTCCTTTCGAAAATGTAGCTGATTGGAGCTAAGAAGCGTCTCGCGGATTGGCTGCGGGTGTGCCTTATTCCCCGCGGTCCGCGCGCTCCAGAATACACTTTTTCCCCCAATACGTCCCCCACCGGACCGCTTGGCGCGGATATAACGCCGCTCCGCCGGCTATTGAGGCTGCAGCTGCATCACGGGAGCCACTTGCTGCCGGTCGTCGGGGTCAGACGCCGGGAGCCCTTCGCCCGCCAACTATGTTTCGTTAAGTACTCTTGATTGCCTGTTTTCTCCTATTTTTATGTAACAGTTGTAACGTTTTGTCTCTATTAAATCCAAGTGTCAATCATTAAACCAGTTAACTTTTGAACCTCTGAAACCTCCGAGTGCTTCATCGCCGGACTCATGGTGCAACAGTAGCGGTGCTGGACAAAAGTGATCGCTGCAATACAATACCCACGTCACTAGTAGACTGCAGACAATAGTGAAGTAACATTGGTCGACAAGATGGGCATCAACGGACTGGAAAACACGATGACCGCCAGCATACGTGTTGCTGCCCCTGCTAAGCTGAGTATTTCTCGCTCTTATGTATAGCACATATATTTAATAAAACGGCTTGTCTGGTTTGCTATAGAACTTAGCTTTGCTGGAGGTACGCACATACAAATAAAAATGATGGACAAGTGTTGCAGGCACACCATCACTTTGGCGAAAACGATCGATCAATACCAGGCTATTTAGGTGATTCTGCAGTGCGCTGTGCACGTGCTGTTCCTCAGCGCCGCTCGCCTTCTCGCCGTCTAGCTAAATTGAGCTGCGTGGTTCTTGCGGACAGAAAATGACGAGGACTCCGAGTTGACGGTGTCTGTTACGCTTAGCGAGGCAATTTTCGCCCTGAATTCTTTTTGTGGACGTGGAATGCCAGAGAAGTTGTCGTTGTGCTCCCAAATTTGCTCCTATCCACATTGTGAACGTGGTTGGACACCAAAGCCTAACGAGTGCACACAACAAAACACGATTGACCGGGGTGCAGTCCAAAGGAGTTTACCTAACGAAACACGTTTGTTTGTAATTTGAGATTGCGCATACTTCTGATTTAAGTATATTTTTGAAAATTGGAAGCGCTGAAGTTCTATTCCGCCAGACAAGCCCGTGGCTGTTCTTTTCCTTCCCTGCATACTGACAGCAGGCGGGAATTCTGAAACGTTTACAACTTCAATGTGAACTAATTATGACAAGTAAATTAAATTCGGTGTAATGATGAAGTTGTGTTAGTGACCAGTTGTCCTATAACTTTTTATAGTTTTGATAAAACAAGAGCTACGACCCCTTTCTGCACAGCACGTGCTATAAAGTTGGCTTTGCCGCAAGGAGTTCTTGTCCTCGATACAGACTTAAGCCGCCCAAAGTACTTCCACCCCTCCTCTCGAAAACGCTGGCGAGATCGGGTGAATACGGGGGCTTAGCAGTGAGCAGCTTCGCTGTAAAGAAGTGGCGTTCAATAGGCCGTAGGGGCTCCCACGCTGGACTCCAACCGAAACAGAAACTCACGGCATAAATGGCGCTGGAATTCCTTATCGGGCACCACGCTGACCATGCTTTATTCGTACATTATAGCTTACGAGCTAGCGTACGACTCATACGGGCGAAAACAGCTGAAAAAACGCAAATGTTCGGGTCAGGACTTCTCTAACCAGCCAGAAATCCTAGAAAGTTAATTTCGTTCTTTCAAGCAGCAGAAATAGGTCGTCGTTCCATGCTACGTTCAAGATCCTGGTGTCACGCTTTGCCCTTCGCCTGCCCAAACACATTCTCAGCGGGCCGAAGCGTAAGGAGGAAGCCAAACGAAGCGCGATGGCTCAATGCCTTGGCTGGTATGAAGTGCACCGCGAAGCCGTCGACGCCCTTCGTTTAAGGGTGCTTGAGTGTTTGCAGCGTACGCTTCAGAGGACGCATTCTCCGAGATCCTCCCATAGTACACGAAATGCCCCCTCCTTCTATCTCACGGGAAGCGCTCCTCCAGCTGCCGCCTCTCGCCCTCGACCGACGCATCTGAGCGCCGCTGTGGGCGCCCGGGTACGCACACCAGGCGCGCGCCTGAATCGCAGGCGGCCGCACCCTTTGAGCACACACGCGCGCACCCGGGGGCCGCCGTTGACGCGCTGAGAGTCCGTCCGGGCCCCTTTGTGGGACAGCGGTTGTGTTCGAGGCGTCCCTAAATCAGGCGTATAATAATCCCCTCCTGCCGCCCTGCTTCGACTGCGCGCTAAGAGGATCACCCGTTCACCGAAGCGGCCCGAGTTGGGCAACCGGCCGGCCCCGCCGCCATAATTTAGACTCCGGTTCCCTTATTGCTGTCGGCGCGGTTGGGCCGAGAGGCTGCGAGCACCTTGCACGCGCTGTTGTCGCCACAAGGACGACTTGTGCGCGCTCCTCTTTCTTTGATACCCCAACTTCCTTTCAGTAGCTCGCGTGAAGCATGCCTTTTGGAAGGGATCGGTGCAGTCACCGGTGCGGCACCTGAAGGAGCTAAACAGCGTCGCAGGGGACGCCTGTCGGTACGCGCAATTCACGCACTTGGACAGGTCGCCATTTCATTCCGCCCACTGCAGTCGCGTCAATAATAAGGACAAGTGCGGGGCGATAAATTTGCGCCGCAAGCTTGAGTTGCTGTATTTGTATACTTGCCGACGTCTGAGGGTTGCGGAACTCACGTGTATCATGAATCCTTGCTGCTTGGCAATATCAATCAATCAATCAACCAATCAATCAATCAATCAATCAATCAATCAATCAATCAATCAATCAATCAGTTTTATTAACATGCCCATGGATACGTATTGGCGCGCAAGCAAACGTTTAAAATGGGCAACGTGTAGGCTGCATGTGCACTCCGTCACCTCAAAACGCGGTCACCTGCTTGGCATAACCTGTACAGATACTAGGTTATGCCAGATTCAATGTAGACCTCCTGTTAGAAAGGAAACCGAACTCTATTTAAGACCACGTAATTGACGCCTTGCGATGTATGGCAAGGAAACCATAATTGCCTTTCCGAACTTTGTCGTCGTCGTCGTCATTAAATAAGCACCTGCCGGTTTGTCCGACGTACGCTGAAGAGCAGGTTAGCTGAACGTGATAAAAGACTCGCTCAACCCAGAAGCCGTATATACGGCACGCGGTGCTTACGGGGAGCGCTAAGGGCTACCGTGAAATTACGCGTTTTGACGTGGCTAGGCGGTGTATGCTATTTTTTATATTTATTTCTGTGCTGTTATCATGGTGGTCAGGTATACTATAAGGCGCAAGTTTTTTCGAAATAAATTCAGTTGGAAGTCAGCGCTCATTCCGTCGTCTTTCCTGCCTTTGTTCCTTTTCGCGCTGTAACTGTTTCGATAGGACTTATCAAGTGGTCCAGCAGTACACTTTTCTGAGGATATCGAGTTTTTCTCACTACCTCCGTGGTCGCGGGTTCGATTCCCGGTCACGGCGGCCGCTTTTCTGATGGAGGCGAAAAGCGAAAACGCCCGTGTGTTCGAGATTTCGGCGCACGTTAAAGATCCCAAGGTGGTCAACATTAATCCGGAGCCCTCCACTACGGCGCGCCTCATCGCCTGCGTTGCGTCGGCGCGTTAAACCCCACAATCAATCAATCAGTCAATCTCACTACACCTCCATTACAAAATGACATACATCACACAAAAGAACCGCATGAGTGTGTCCCAACACCAAGATTGGTGGTCGTTAAACTTCCAAGACAAAGTTCCAGCAAGCCCACTGCCACGACTTGGCCGGATGCCTCCTGGTTCCATCCTGGCGCAGTGCTGGGTGGCTCCGTTGGCGATATCCTCGCCAGAGAATGACACCGGCGACGCCAGTCCGCTTCCCTTCCGTGCTCCCCGGAGGAGTTCCCAAGGAAGGGCGGCTGGATAGCCACTGCTGATCTGGTAGCTTCTGTTGGAGCGTGCGTGGTCGTTCCGGTAAATAAGGCTACCGGGCACGAAGCAATCGGAATTACAAAAAATTGCCGCAGCTTGCACGTGTGGTGTAAGGCTGGAGAAACAGCAGAGCTGGCGGGCGACCCATGGCTTCTCCACACACTGGCAGCGGATCCCAGGAGTTTTAGACGGCACTGGAAAGCAAGGGCCATTAAATATGCCCAATGTTTCATTCAGTAGCAATGGCCGACATCCCTATAGGGACCGGGCGGCCGTTGTATGGCACCACCGTCGTTTCAGCGAACAGCGCCGCCCGTGGCGAACCGCTCGTCAGTGGAATGCCGGTGGCGGTCAGCGCAGCGTAGTTGTGCATGACTTTCTGTCGTTTTTCTGCGGTGTGGCTTGCAAAGCGTACGTAACCCCACGTGCATTTTTTCAGATGGGTAAATCTTGAGCGTGGATGTGACGTTTACGAGGCATGCTATGTTTGTTATTTACGCCCATACTCAGTATTTACAAATAGCAGACGACGCTCAATGCGGAAGCTGGAAGTCAAGCTGGAAGTGAAAGTTCGTTGCTTCATGCAATTTTTTCATGCCCGCATGCAGTTTCGCTAACTGAGGAGTATATTGCCGCTAAATGCTCCCACAAATCCGCTGTGTGCAACCGATCTAGGAATGCTGCGGCGCTGGCATTTGGCAGTTGATGACGAAACGGCGTCGACGTCGTGCACAAGCGAAAGACAAAGTTGGGGGTGTCTTCGAAGATTTACCTCAAAACAGAAATTGTGACGGACCACGCTTCCGTAACTTAATTACCTACGGCTGAAACGTGTTTAATTTCACAGAAATGCTCTTACTACAGTCATCGGTAATCGTTGATAGAATAAATACCGCATGATAGTAGAACGTTATTGCTTGTCGTGGAGAAGCATTGCTTTACAAGAATTGCAATGGTTGCTGGCTAGTTCGTAAATGATTTTTCAAGAACCAATTCCTGCGTGGCTGAAGGACGCCAGACAGTATGGTGCCCGAAACCTGTACTCAGCTTCACAACTGAATGCTGCAGTCGGTTTACAAGCTGCCACCTACGCTTGAAAAATCATGCACACCTTCGTCTAACGACGATGATGGTTTAGTGCAAAGCTCTATCGAATAGGCTTCCTTGGTTGCCTTCTGGATTTAAACTTTGACTAGTTAAGCGTCGAATTTGACCAGCACGCAGTTTGGTCTTTTGATCGCAGCGTCTTTGACTTTGAGCATTTCCCATTCGATTTCGCACGAAGAAAGCTTTGTGTTCAACCATCATAATCATTAGACGGTGGTCTAGATGATTTTGCTGTTTAATTTTGAACTTCCAGCCCCCCTCTCCAAATCTAAACTTTTTCCAGCGTGTCGGAAATGCGTCTGTGGTGGAGAACTCGGGCTCATGCACTCATTTTTGAGGCAACTAATCGCGCGTTTTTGGTGTCTTCATCAGGCATTACACGATTTTTTTAGGTACTCCGTAAAGAATACTTAAGCATTAAAAAACACCGGCTGACGTTAACGCTGCCACATTTTTTAACTATCGGTGCCAGCCTTTATTCTACGCAGGTGGTGAAACGGGAAGGGGAGGAGGGATGGTTTGTAGCTTGGGCTGTTGAGTTGGTGAATAACTTTGGCTCTTGATAAAATGACCACCACAAACGTGGGATTTCCACTTCGGCTTTCAGGCTCCCATGCTGTCACAGTGTCGCTCACCAAAACCGAAGGTACAAAGCTCACGGTTACAGATAGTGTAAACTACCGCAAGATTTCTACGGCTACACGGTAATCCATCTCGTATGCAGGTGCCTTTCTATTTAAAGCACACGTATCGAGGTATCCCAGCGCTAAGGCTGGCGTGGAAACCGTAGTCATTGAAACCGGTGAAGATAATTTAAAGTGATAGAAATGAAGTCTACTATTGCTAATAGTTTTATTCCGACTCAGATCGCGCGGAGCCAGGCGCAGAGCGCTGCAAAAAAATTCACAGCATATCCACGGGGTGAATGATGTTGAGTGGGCGAAGCTCCTGAGGGGAAATCATCGGTAAAACCGTGACTCTTCAGTGAAAGTTCGCCCACTACATCTGTGTCCGAACGTAACGTCTAGAAAGTCTCGCTTAAACCGCGCGTCGGCACCTTGGGGCTGAGCTCGCCTGATGCGTTTTGCAGACGCCTCACGAGCTCTCACTGCATCGGGGTCTGCCTGCCGATACGCGCGCTTTCTCGCCGCTTCCCGTTCTCTGACGTTTTGGAGATCATCTTCGCGCCGCAGCCGTGCGCTTCGCGTACGGCAGGGTCCTCGCGCCGTTGCCGTGACGCTTGGGCCTCTCGTTCTCGAACGCTGGGATCTTGGCGGCGTCGTCGCGCAGCCAGACGACACGCTTCGGCCTCCCGCTCTCGTACGGCAGGATCTTGGCGGCGGCGTCGCGCAGCTTCACGGAGCGCTTCTGCCTCGCGGGCTCGCACATCTGCAGCCTTATCCATCGGGCGACTCCGAGCGCGCGCCAACAGCGAACGGATTTTATTACAACGCTCCCCGCCATCTAGTAAACAACCCAAGAACTAAACTAGAGGTAGCCACGCCATCTAGTAAACAATCCAAGCGCATCTTTTCATCATATACAAGTACCGCCATCTAGTAAACAATCCAAGAACTAAACTAGAGGTGGCTACATATATACGTCGAGGATGGACAGACCCATGCCTTAAGGAGCTTCGCCCCTAAAAGCGCTCGTGTCAATGTAACCCTTCCCCAACCCTACAAGCATCCAATAAGTTTGCGTAGCCGTTAGTTCATTTAAGAAGAAAATACTAATAATAGCAATTTTATTCGTACTCATAACGGGTGGGGCCAAGCGCAGATCGCTGCAAAAAGCGCTCATGCCATTGCAGCCGATACCCAACTTTAGAAGCGTCCGACAAGTGTACGTAGTCATTGCTGCATCTAAGAACCCAACACATCTGTCTAGACTTCGTTTCATCTCACATGTCTGCTAACAACGCCACCAAAACATAAAAAGCACCGAAGCAAACACGGCAAAAACAACGGGAGGCTGTGTAGTCCAATGCACCGGCTCATTCCACTGACGAGGGGAGCGCCGAGTGGTGGCGCCACCCGTCCAGCTGCCCGGTCCCTATCGTCGTCGTCTTCTGAAGGCACAGCCGCGTAGGGCAAATCCTCTTGTAGCGCGTCCTTGCCTTGGCAGACCTGTGCACTTATTCTTCGTCAGCTGGTCAGGTGGCCGTCTCCACGTGTGGACTGTGGAGGGATGGCTTGGCAGACTCGTCGTCATCGTCTTCAGCGCGGCGGACCTGCGGCGCGCCGACCGCGCTGCACGACGACGACGGCAAAGGTGGAACCTCCTCATGTGCACGTGTAAGCCCACACGCAAGCCTGGACGGCGTCGGGCAATTGCTCACGTGCGCTGTGGGGTTTCTGTCTACGCCGGACGGATTTGTGTCGGCCTAAACAGCTCTGCTGTTAAAAAAAATAGAAAATTGGCCGCGTGTCTGCTCACATCGCTGCAAATGTCGTTGAAAGACGACACTACTCTGCCGCCCCTGCCCCGCCTCCCTTCTCTCCTTCGCCCACCTCTCACCCTCTTCCCTCCCGTCTCGCTCCTTTCCCGACAAAGGCGGTGGAGGTTTGCTCGTGTCAATTCAATTTTCTCGTGTTCCTCTGCACGCGCGCCATCTACGTATTGGAACCTATCGTTACTGTTGGACTTTGAATGCCGCCACGAGGTCTAGCTAGGCTACACTCTAATCCTGGTAACCCATAATGTAACTTCTAAACGGAAGTAACCTATAAAATAAAGGTTACAATGGATTCATTTTAATGTTTTCTTTATCCCAGTCCGTTCTAAGGGTTACAAGCGTGAGGTTAAAAGCGATTTATAGGTTACAATAATGATTTATAGGTTACATCAACAAAATCTGACATGTAACCTCTACGTTGTAACCTATAAAACGCCCTGTAACCTCTAAGAGATGCTCGTCGCGCCTTCTCTCCCGGCGGCCGTTGATTTCTCCGTTGCATGACGGGATATAGAGAAATGGCGGCGCCGGCAGGCCCGGTGGCCGCGTTTTCGCGCCACTCGAGCCTTTTAACCGCTGTGATACCCCTACGATGAAGCGAGGATTGCTGTTACAAGACTCATTTGTCGGCGTGAGTCGCGGAGGCTGCGGCGAGCCCATTTGTGACTGGCAGCGCTTCACGGCCCGTTCTTCTACGACCAGCATCAAGTTCGCATGTTGGACCAATGCCCCGGCGCCAGTGAAAGCGAACTCGGTGAGTTTATTCCCTTAACGGTTTCCGTGCTTTCATTGGATGTATCTTTTCGCTGGGGACTTTTCAATTTGAAATTGCAGCATTCGAGAGGGATTTTCGTTACCTGACTGGTTGCTTCGCTGGACGTTTTCTGTTGTCCGCGACGGCAATTAAATGAACTCACGGGCTTGCGTTCGTTGCGTCAGACTAGAGCGGACGATCGGGAAAGCACAGATAACGGCGCCCGTGACCTGCTTTCTGCTCTGTTTGCGCGCCTTCGTCATGTGTTGAGCGTTTTGTTTACGCTGTTCGCTGCATCGGGCTCACTTGACGAGTTATTGGCCCATGTAATTGTCAGGTAGCTCTGTTTGAATAATTGAATTTTTTCCCATTAAAGTCTTATATTATCGCGCTATGGGTATTATCATTTTGTTTCAGCCGTCGGGAAATGTTCATTTTTCTCGCTGCATATATTCGGAATGGTGTCTAGTTTATTGGTCTTGTATACTAATATATCCGGATAAACACAAGGTGTGTGCTACAGAAGAGTAGTCCACTTAATGCTGCCCGAAATTTCTAAACTCACTTTTGTCCAGCACAAGCCTCTTTTTTGTAAAGTTTGCCTTACGGCACAACAAAACTTTTTCGTATGTACAACACTCCTCATTTTTTTCATTCTTTTCCTTGAGTGGGTAAATTTGGTGTTAGACATTTTGAGACAGCGGGCCATTTCCACCATGTTAAGTGGTTTATTATTCTCATTCGCACAAATCGGTCGTTTATTTATTCGCGTGGTATTGCAGGGCAAATGATTGTCTCGCGGGATCCTAGTGTAGTGCAGTAAAGCGACTTTACAGAATGGTGGTATGTATGAGCCAGCATGCAGGCTGCTTGATTGTTGTTTTTTGATGATACAGAAATTGTGACGAATTACACAGAAACAGGTGCAGGTGTAAAAATGGGTTCTGCACCCCCATCGGATGCTGGCTGTTCAAAAAGTGTGGTTGCATCTGGCTACTTATGCTATGACTTATCAGCACTACTGTTTTTTCTTGCAGGCAGTGTTCCTTGAGCTGACAACCATGACTCCCCTGCGTATGACACAAGTTGAAATGAAGTCTGATTTCAGTGGAAACTACGGTATGAAAATGCAATAACCAAAACACATTCATTCAAATATTCTTTGTAAAGATGGCACCCAGGCCTGCACAGACAAAAGTATGATTCACTTGTAAAAATGCGAGGCCTTTCTTCAAGTGTTATGATGTTATATTTCGTATCTTATTTTGCCTCATGTTTAGTGACTCTTTCTATCAGTTCGTTACTACATGAACGTTATGAATTCACATAACGATTTCCTCAGCATGGAGCATTGTAGTTTTTCAGCAACTCTAGCTATTCTATAAGATGCGTGATTTTGCAGCGCCAACAAGAACTCTTTTTCTAAAATAGCTCTGTAAGAAATCTCCAGTTGTTAGTGAGTGCTTGTGCTGTGTTCTTTTTTTCGTCTTGTCAAGTTTGAAGTGTTCTTTCATTATGAATGTATACCAACTGCCCAGCTCTAAAGCCTATTACATTTTAACCCAAATAACCCTTCGAGTCATTACAGGTACAGACCTCCTGGGAATGCCACTTGAAGATCGGTGCAAGTTCTAGATGTATCCTCTCCCACAACACATCTGGACGAAGAAAAAATGTAAGTTGGCGATTCCTTTTTACTGATAGCCGAGGAAGAAACCACCGATAAGAACACTTTACTTAAATGAAAAACGTTTCGGCTTCCACGTGGGATCCTTGTTCAAAATGAAACTGCCAGTACAAGGGGGGGGGGGGGGAGGAGGATGTTTAAGTACAGCCAAAAATGTGACGCAGGTGGCGTCAGCATCGTGAAAGCACGTTTCCTGGGTTTAGTGCGACGTTCGCTCTGTTGCGTGTACTAGTGATTCCACATGAAGGCGCGGAAACGTTTTTGTTTTCTCTTTTGCAAATGTATGTCAGTTTATCTCGTAGCCCAAAGTTTCTGCCTGTTCTGGGTGAGCATGCAGAAACATTTCGCGAGATAAACTGGAACACGGCACGATTAAAATTTGGGAAGGTTGGCCGGTATGACTATAGTGGCTTCGCGTTGTTCTGAACAATGCGGCCAAATTGCTCTGTGTAGCGATTACTGAAATGATGTGAAATTATTAGGAAAGGCCGTAAATCACTCCTCTGGTGTGGCCTTTCATTTTATTCTCTGGTCTCCGTCTTCATTTTCGTGCAATATATTTTTCGTACTTCACATGCCTGTGGTTTGGTGTGAGGGGCTTATGGTTGCACTGGATTTTGTTCTTTTTCTGAAATTTTCTGTAGATGGCTCTTCAAGGTGGGGAAATCCAAGTGACGGCCCCTCACATATACACCCCCATCTGCGGCAGCAGGGAACAAGATGACCGCGGGAAATCTTCCGTGTGTGTACGTAAATTGCGAAGCTTATCTCTGAATTTTTCCAAGCGCCTTTTTTCGTGCAGGAAATTGTAGATACCATTTAAAGTTTGTCCAAAAGACAGATTGCAATCGGCCTAGAAACTTGTTAGTGCTGCATAAAAAACGATAACTTGGCGTGGGAATCACAACTCAGGTGGAACTGTAAAGAGGAACCTAAGAGGGAAGTGTAAAGATGGATTCGTAAAGGCGAGTGAATTCCAAGTGTAATATAAGACTGAGTGAAACGGAGAATGTAGGGAACATAGCCATAAACACTGCTTTGTATGAAAAAAAGAATTTGTAATAAATGTTCTTTCTACTTTCCCACATTCTGCGTTTTTTCTGTGGGGAACCATGACAACAACACTGTACTGGGAAAGTGCACCCCTGAGAACCATCTTATAAATGTAGCTCAAACTCGAATTCGTCTGAAATTGTTCAATGGCAGTATCCAAACAATTCGGAATGCTTTGCATACATCCGTGCAAATATTGAGGTAAAAATTTGTATATTTGGCCATGTTTGTGAAGCTGTTCACGCAACATTTATTAAATAGGTTTAATAAGGATATATGAATAAACCGAATTTTACCTGGAAGTCTAAAGCAACACCAATTCTCCCAGGGATCCGCACTCGTCCAATACTCATTAAGGAACGATAATAACGTTCGGGTGGTTCGCAGCTTTGCTTTTTAATAAATAGCCCACAGGTGTTTCATAATAATAAATGTGAATGTTCAAAACTACCGATGCGAAACTTCTGGAAATGTGCTCCTGTTAAATGCGCAAATATGTGTGCATGTACTGCAATTCCTTTTGATAATCATGGCCTAGGTTGTCAGACAAGAATTTTTGGCTTAAGGCTATGTTATCATAACTTTGGCGTCCTTTTGAAGTATGCTATCAAGTGCATCTTTCCACTCAAGCTTGGTTTCACTAAAGCCTAATGTTGTTTAACTAAAGCTCAATTTAGCAAAAGACCTATCATGCATGTTTGATACCGGTTTCTTAAACGGCACAAAGCTGATGCAAACATCAAATTTAGTTATGCCTGTTTATAGGACTTAAGCGTTGCCAATACTCACGAAGATTTTTGGGTGACAACCTGGGTAACGATTATCGAACAGGTAATGCAATGCATATATATTAAGAGAACATTTTCAAGCTTTTTGGCACTGCTGTTTTAGGAATTCTAAAAGTAATTTCTCTTTTAGCCCCAATGTGGCCGGCAGTTTATTCAAGGGACGAAGAAAAGACACCCTTCGCAAAAGTTTAGACGGCGCAATGGACAGCATGGTCGCACATATCTTCCACTAACGCAATGTTTGTTTACCACGCGGGAAAGGCGCCTTGGGGGTGTCGCCACAGCGGCGCCGGCGAAAGCGCGCCTGGCGCGCAACATCACACCTTCCAATTTTGTGTGGCCTTGGACGGCGGTAGATGTAACTTATATAAAGGTATACATGCTGAAAGCTGCAAAGTAACCCATAACTGCGTAACCCTTACGTGTATACGTATATAAAGGTTACGAAGATATAGGTTACATTTGTACCTTATAAATTATAGGTTACAAAAATTCGAAAATGTATACCTCTATTAAGGGTTACCCAGCTTAGAGTGTAGAGTGAGAGATATTTTTTAGTTTGTGTCAGAATATTGTTTGCAACGCCTATACGAAGCTTGCATGTGACGTCACTACAGCCCTTTCTGTAGCACTGCTCTCAGCTTTCCCAGTGCTGCTCGAGATAAGAGCGGCAGATAAGTGCGCCGCACTTCCACCGTGCAACCAGTTGTCCAACATGGCCGCTACAGTGACATCAGTGCAAGCTCAGTATTTTTTATTTTGTATAGTGAAAATCAAGCAGCCATCTATTTTTAATTAAAAGAACACTGCCTAATACCAGTTATGTATTGACGGCTTGCCTCAATGGACCTAATGTTTTCTTTTTGCTGAGAAATGTTGGCAAGTATGAAGTATGCTACCAGATTTAAAAGATTGGGAAGGTTTAGACTGGCTAAACCTCTAGTTCCAGAATTAGTTTATCTTTTGGCTGGGTGGCTGAACAGACAGACAGACAGACAGACAGACAAACTAAAATTTTTGGATTCAAGTAGCCCAAGGAAGACAATTGTCTAAAAAAAGCACTGACGATTGCTGCGCTCCCTAAAGTGAAATTTGTGCGCAGCGCGAACTGCAGTCTTCTCGGTCACGACGCATATCTGCTTTGTCTCAGAAAGTGATCGCTTGATCAGCGAACTCGCGGCGGCGCGCGCTACTCTGCCGAGATCTCGCAGCGCGTCGCTAACACCGAGCATGTTGTTGCAAATCTCGTTTGAACCTCCCACGCAAATGTCACATGGTTCGGATGAGCCACAAACGGAAGGGCGACTGGCGAAAGTGTGAGGGGGCAGTGAGAGAGATGACGCCTTAGCAGCGCGTACCGCCCTCCCCCTCACACTTTCGCCATTCGCTCCGACAAGCGTCTTGTGCTGGCTCAGAATACTGCCCGCCCCGTCACACTTTCGCCACATTTCCTCTACCGTTTTCTTTGTCTTCGCTCACTCGGTTACAACTCCGTCGCCGTCGTCGCCTTTAAACCACAGTAGCAGCCGCCAAAGTTCTGCGCACTAAAAAGTCCCGGATGAGCGTCCGTCCCAGGTCCGTGCCAACAAGACTACACGCGTGGCTTTGCGCAGGCTATAGGCGCTGCGTCGCCGCGCTACCTCTATTTGTGCTTTTATTAATTTGAACTAAGCTCGTACCACGGAACGCTTCGGAGTGGCGTGTCAGCCGCTTCGAGACTTTCGACGCTGATGCCGGCTTTTTCACTCAATGCTTCCTCATTAATAAAATCTGTCCGACGGAACAAAGAAATGCACCATAAAGTTTTATGGGAGACAGTAAGAGCGATAAAGTAGTTCCGCACAACTCATTTGTCCGTGAATTAGGTTAAAAATGAATATGAGATCACCTTTATCCTAGGCTAGCCTATCGCGAGGGAAGCAATGTCTAAGCATCGACGACAAGGTATTTTGCTCTTTATGAATAGCCACGCTGTTAGATTCGAACGTGCCAATCCTGGAAATAGAGAGCACACCAAGATTGGTGGTCGTTAAACTTCCAAGACAAAGTAAAATCTTGAACACAGTACTCAAAAGGCAGACGGTCAGTTTTTCGTGCATATGACATTCTCGCTGCATTATTTGTCAGTTTGCTCCCTTCGCACCAGTGAAAATATCTGTCTGAGTCTCTTTGCAGATATCTGGAATCCCTCGTAAGACATGAAGTCCCCATGAAATGCCTGATCCCACTCTAAAATCCCAACAGGAATACCACAAAAACTTCACAAGAATTCCTGTCGTACTAAAAAACTGTTGTGACAACATAAGTCCTGTTGTTACGACAAAGCGATCTATTAATAGGACACACATTTCTGTCGTAACGACAAAGTCAAATTTCTCAAGGACAAACATTCCTTTAGTCACAACAGAACTGCCATTTACGCTAGTCTTCACCGTGGGCAATGACATTCAAGCCACCTGCAACTATATACTGATGGAACATCAGGATCACGACAAGACAGGAATTCGGCACGACGGAACATCAAAATCAGGACAGGAATACGACACGCGACAGAACATCACAATCACGACACGACAAGAATACGACAAGGCGACAGTACGACACGCGAAAATACAACAAACTACAGAAATTTCTTTTGTCGTCTTTTTCGACTGGGATGGCATCTCCATGACGCAAAAATGAAGGATGGGATGCCTTATAGCGGTCGAAGCATCATACACAAATAAACAAATCAGGAGAGGTCTCTGAATTCACCGATGCACCACTTCAGGCACAGGGATGTATGGCTGGTGGTCGCTGATGTCCGCCCACGCACGTAATTTATTAAATGGTGAAGTTAATAACTCTCCATGTTAAGGAGGGGCAGTGCCGTAGTTGGCAAATTGTGTCCGCCGACATCAGCAGAAGCCTTGCTCAGGTTAGTACAAGGTATTAAGCTGTCCCCGACAATGAGCAGCTTCGTAGGCTTGTTGGATGAAAGAAACAAAATTAGTAGCTCTGGGACGGCCAAACATACACCAATGCTGTTCGGAAAGAATTACGCCTTTAACAGCCGAAGACAAAAGTGCCTCGGAAAGCTTACACGCTGCAAAAAAGAAGCACGATAGGTCACTATATAGTTACCATATACAGCTTCAACCTTAGCACCAGTTTTAAAGGTAGTAACACTGTGCGCTGCATTCCAGGAACCCGGTAATGTGGCGATTTAGATTGAACGAATAAATATAGCGGTTATATTTCCATATACGCTTCTAACATTGCTGGAGCGATACCGCAAGGGCCACATAAAGGGCCATTTAAAATGCCGGTTTAAGGCGCTTGAGGGAGTTGCGAACGTCATCACTCATTCCGGGGACGCTGAATTGAAACGGCACGAAAAAGGAGTTACAAATGTGAACTGTACGACCAGATTTAAATTAAAATCAAAATCGTATTTGCGTTATACTCCCCGCTTCCGCCTCCATTCTTATGGGGCCTTGCCTAACAGCTCACTTGCTGTCCGCGAAATATTGAAACTATTGGGTTAACGTTTGGACAATGACTACAATAACGGTCGATTCGAGCCTTCTCGCACATCGACAGAACTTCGCTTCCGGAAATTAACGTACTGCTGGCATGAATTGGAAAGCGAAGACAACTTCAGCTCTTTTTAACAACAGTGCTGAACGAGTGACGTAGCCAGTCAACGTAAGTGGCTTTTACAGGCGTGAACACATCACGCCCAGTCGACTTCATTACGCGACGAAAGAGTAGTATTAGCCGTTGTACAGACCGGCTTATAGCAGCAGGAGCTGAAGCAAAAAACCTGCGCCATAGAGCAGTTTTTAGTAACTGCATGTCGTTGTGCGGAGGAAAGATCCAGACAGTGTTTACGAAGACGTTAAGACGGAGCAAGAGAGGGCAGGCAGGCGAGAAGGAGGCTAGCCGGGGTTACCATCTGCAAAAACGGCAGCCCAAATTTTCTGTCCCGCTATCGCCACCCAAATCGCTTCACGATTGCGAGTAATACGGGGGAGGGCGACCATTACACCGCAGTTCCCTCGCTGACGATTCTACGCTTGTCCCGGATGCACTGCATCGCTGAGCCCTTCACGGCGGCTTTCTTTCTCGCCTTCTTCCCCTCCTTTTCTGCGACCACCGAAACAGAAGCTCCTCGGTTCCCTCCTTGCGCGGCCTTCGAGCACTGCAGCCGTCATCCTGTGCGCTCTGCACTCATACTTTGTCCCCGCTAGGTGGAGCCAGCAAATTCTAAGGTAGGGCCACCGGATGTAACCTGCCTATGAAAGCCCAGGTGCATACGATCGTGCGCGAAATAGCCGCTATCTATGCTGGTCCCACGACGAGCCGCTTTCTTATGCAAAGGCATCAGTTGGCTGGGTAAGTCGAAAATCCGGCGTCCTGTTCCGCAAGTATAGTGAACTAGAGCATCGCCGCAAGCAAGAAACGACATACACAATGGCCGACTGCGTAGAGAGAAGAGAGAGATTAATAATGATTTATTGGAGAGTTTAGCTCCGACCTGAAAGGGAGCTGGAAAAGTAAAATAGCTGAGTCGAAACGCAAATCGGCTAACTTTGTTTGGTTCCGGGTGTGAATCGAACCGAGAGCCTCCGAAAGGCGAAACGAGCGCGTATCTGCAATGCCACCACGGACCTATGGTTCTAGCTCACTAAAGGCACACCTGGCGAATGCGTTGGGGCCTTAGACTAAGATACGTGACGTGCACTTAGGCCGACATGGATATCTTGAGGCTCACTAAATACAGAAGTAGCAGTCTGGGTAGTGCAAAGCACGTTCCACTAAATGTTCACTTTCCTCGGTGATGCGAACGCGGATGTGTGCCGACCTGGCGTTAGAAACGCCATCATGCGGCACACACTGAAACCTGCGATCGTTCGGCACCGCCCCGACAGATGACGTACGAGCAGCGCAGCGCGGGTATGCGCCGGCCTGACGTTGCATTCCAAAGTTACGCTTTGGGCTCTAACGTCAACTGGTACCAAGAGCTTGATGTACAATAAGTTTGGCGTTGCTTTGCACATTGATTGCTTCAGCGTTACAACTACGGAACATAAGCTTATAGGTATACCGTAGGCCTAACAATAGCGGTTGACCAAGTCTCAGTCATATTAAGGGCGAGAAAAAGGAAAAGAGGGATCATGAACGCGTGGCTGCCGGCTGCGAAAATTAGAGAGCCGTTTTCCTGCCACGGCTCTCTGGTGGCGAAAGGGGTTTCACACAATGAGCCAACTTGTGCTCTGGCACCAAAGTGTCCTCGTATTTAAAGTTCCCGCCCTCAAAACATTCTTTTAACCACCGTGACTAGCCCCAGTTCCCCCACCTTCATAGCTGCGAGTGTTTCCAAGGGAGCCACGCTAAAGAAACTGCTCACACAGCGTCCCACCACAGTGGCATCCTATCGGATCTGCCGTTTTCCTCGTCGTTATTCCCCCCGTTTCCATCCCGCAACCGCTAGCCCGCCGTAATGATCACGCACAAGCGGCGATGCATGCCCCGGGAGACTGCAAGGGGCTATCGCGCAGCCCTCGCGAACGTAACAGCATCACTCGCATCGAGCGTCCTATACGACGCGCAGGGCGGGGCTTTTTATGGCCCCGCGTACATACACGCAGGTGGCGCGGGCACCACGCGCGGACATGCGGGGGAAGTGCTATATCGAATCTGCGGTCGTCTCGGCACGTGGACCAGCGCTCGTTTCCGCTTACCTTCGTGTGGCGCATATATACTATCCACCAGGGATGCCTCCATCGTGCGCCATCAGCCCTTGCGGAACGCACGGACATGGCGCGCGAGCGACGTTCGCCATTCGCCACGCTTCTTGGGGCGGCCCGAGGGCGTGCGCGGCAGTGTCTTGCAGGGTGTCACGATGACGATTAAGGCGCCTGAAATGGCCTCCCGCTCCTCGGCGCGAGCCTTATGAGCCTTGGGCCTATTCTCGGGCCATAATCGCTCGCTCCTGCGTGCAGTCAACCGTCGGCCCTGCCGCATAGCAGCTGACGGAAGACACCCAGCGTCCACGCGCAGCAAATTAGGCCCTAATGGCTCGGTCCGTGGCCCCTCTTGTCTTGTTTCTTCGTGGTTGTTTGTACGCTCATCCTGATTACTCTTCATTTTCTAAGGTGAAAAGTGCGCCCGCATGTTGGTGGAGGACGTCGGTTTGTCGGCCCGCATTACGCCTTGGCGTAGCGAAAGTGCTGGCGTCATTTACGAGCACATGCATTCGAGGAGACGAGCCAGCCTGAACACGTGTGCCAGGAGAGAAGCTACGCATGACAATGTTTCTTTATACTATTTGACAGTGCACAATCTTTCACAAACCTCTTGGCATTCGCCAATGGCAACGCCATCGCTGACTGAATGGAATTAAATATTCTGCTGAACAAGCAACAAATTACGTTTTTTTTTTTTTTTTTCAGGTGCGATCTCACGTTCTTTAGGCAGCCATATGATGGGGAACACAGTTGGGATATCGTTCCAACCCTTTCTGTGCGTAGCTGCATACATTTTTTCTGTTGCATGACTCTATGCACATGCAACGTTTTTCTCCTCCATCCGGAAGGCGATACACTTCCTTGGCCACTGAGTAACCTCGGCGGGGTTTTAAAGCAATTAAATTTAGATAAGTCGCGGTGATGTGGGCCACTTTATTATCAATATATTCCTGAAAATTGTTGACCACATTTAGGGGATATCCCCTAGGTGGATTAAGTTTCTGCAACGAATTTTTTCTTCAACTGCGAAGTTTCCGGGAAAGCTGTATAGCTTTCCTTTGCAGCCGTACGCCTGCATATAGGTTGATGTCAAATTTTCCTTTGCACTCCTGAAAATAGTATGCTATGCGAAAAAAAAAGAGAGAAAAAGCGCGCCAACCTGAACCACATCAAAGTCGTTCGGCTTTGAAGATATGTGTTCTGGGCCAATCTCTCATAAAACCTCCGTACATGAGAGTTGAAAGATACATAAAGGCCGCAAACAAGCGAAGCGTACTGGGATTAACTTCGAATTTGTGTAGAAAAAATGCCCGCGTGTCTGCTCCCTTTGCTGGAAGCTACGTCAAGAGGGGATAGCGTTTCTTCCACTCCGGCCGCGTAACATCCATCCTCACTGCCACTGCCCTTCTCTTCCGCCCCTCTCATCTTCCTTTGCCTGACTCAGTCCAACCTTTCCCGCAACCCCCCCTTGCTATCCTCTCGTAAACTTCCCAATTCTGTCCCAGCCCACCCCCTATACTCTTCCCCATCACGCTCTACTCATTTTTCCTCTTCCGATCTCAACACTGGTTCAATACTCTCTCATCCTCGTTTGATCCCCCACCCATCTCTTTCACCCGTTACTGCTCGTGCTCCACCTCCTTCCCCTCCCTTTACCCACTCCTGTCGCTCTTTTTCCTCCCCTGCACCTTCCTGCCGGTCTCTCATTCTCCCCAAGTTTAGTAGCGTCTCCCTCCTACCATCCTTTAGCATCGCCATTCTCTTTCATCGACTCCTACTCCCTCCTTATATTTTCATATTACCCTCCCCCACTCGTGCGCCTCCCACTCCTCTCATTCCTCTGCTTCCACTGTCCCTCCCGCTAGTTGATTTCCCACCCTCTCCTATCCCCTCTCTCCCTTCTATTTCCCTCGCTCCCTGTAACCCTCTTTCTGTTCCCCCCTTCCCCTGCTACGTTCGTCCCACCCACCGATTCCCGGTAAGTAAACCACTAGTGAGCGGGCGCACCGGAAACATTTACGGCTGATTTGGGTGACAGGGAGACACCGCAAAATTTTTGATTGTAGGTGGGCCAAGAAAGTCTACCGTCTTTAAAAGACAAAAGCAGAAGCGGCTTCAGAGTAGCCTCAACAGCGAGGTGAAGTGGGGCAATGTTTGAACTGTGCGCCAGAGAGCATCTCTATGGTCTCTAGCCACCATTGCCTGCGTTGTTAGGCGGGGCGCCACACTTCCTGCAACGATGTTCTACCCGTTTCCTGTTTTCCTCGGTGGCCACAAATTACTCCACATTTTCCTAGGTTTGACATGCAGCCAAATTTTGGTCATTGATCGGAACGGTGCGATAATTGTCGTTGCTAACAGCATGCGCCTCGCCAGGACATTCAATGGCGTGCTCTCTTGATTTCTGGGTTTTGTCAATTGCTTTTCTTGAAGCTTGAGGTAAAACATTCTATTCTGGCAAGTATTCTGTGATGGGTTGTGAATTGATTTAGGGCTTACTTTTTTTTTCCGGCTTTCGTTCTCGTGTTCGCATTACACTCAGCGTAAAAATAGCTTCCCGCCTAACTCCTGCCCGTGCCGTTTTGCATACGCTTCCGAGAATGATCCACCGACTGGCTCATTCCTAAGCAGTTGCAGGTAAAAACTGAGAAAAGAATAGGTACTCAATGAACAAACAATTTCATACCGCGGCAAAAGTAACACTTTGTAACGTGCAAGGAACTTGCGTCTGTAAGACAGCGATTGCAGAGGCAGTTCGTCGCAACCTTCTTGTTCAGCAGTTCGAATCGCCATTAATTCGTCCCTAATCTTCTCACAGCTGGCACAGTCCTCGAAAACTCGAACCAGAGCCGAACCTGTCGTGCGTGTTTTCGATGCTTACTGCGCCTCCAAAAAATTCTAGAACACTGCATGAGAATGTACGTACCACACACTATACACTAAGCTTGATAAAAGGAATTCCCCAACAGCGTTCTTTCAGAGTATTTCATCTTTATCCAGCGTGTGCGCAAAAGGAACGGGACGAATTCGCTGCATTGAATCACCATGGTTCGAGTCATAAGGGATGGTGACGAAAAACTTTTATTTAGTGTCAATAAATGGAGGAGAGTCCCTTTGCGCTGCAGGCGCACTTTCGCGCGAAAACACTGCGCGTTCGAAGACACCCAGGCCGTGGTTCCGTGCTGTGGGTGCCAGGAGGCGCGAGGCAGGCAGCGGCAGATGCAGAGCAAGGCATCAACCGGTTTGCGTCCCGTGGCGCCGCGTCTCCAGGTCAGCGGCAGCCATTGTGAACGGCGACCCGAATCCCCGACGAGCACGAAAGCGATCGTCGGCCCCGAATGTGGCACAGGCGGCTGCGTTGCCCCCGAGAATTGAGGTCGACTCCGGCGCCGCGACGACTCCCCTCACGCGAGCTGTCGCCGACGAGGACCTTCACGCCGTCAACTGCACGGGAGCCTCCATGGCCGCACCTAGCGTCACTAAATAAGCTGACGCTAGCCGCACCTGACGGCACCTTCGCCTTGTCATGTGTGCCCTCTTCGTCGAGCGCGGCTTCCGTCTTATGGCGCGCACAGCATGCGTATACCGGCAGGGAAATTTGGGTGCACAAAACCACCGGCGGTGTGCAATGTACGGGATGCTGCTGCTGGACCCGAGGTCCCGGGTTCGATTCCAGGCCCGGAGCTCTTTGGTACACGGTGAGATTCATTGCAGAGGTGGAGACTGGGCGGGGAAAACCACATATTTAAATACCTTAACTGCATACGCGCTTTTATCATCGACGATAGCGTCTTGCGAACGTGCCGTCTCGACGTTATGAAAGAAGTCGGCGGTTCGGTGTTAGGTTAAGAATCGTTTCCGAGTTAATGAACAAAACAAACGCCGTACTCAAAGAAGTCCCGCTGTGTTGTCAGGATGAAACGACTTGTTGGGTTTTGCCCAGGACTTTCGTCCTCCAGCCGGCACAGCTAGACGAATGCTTTATCAGGTGAATTCCAGGTGAGTGTAGTTTTGTAATTTAATGCGTGAGCATCCCTCAGACATTACTTGGCTCATTTGTCGAAAAAAAAATCGAAGCCCCTTTCTTAAGAGAAAGATAATTAAAACGCGAGGCTTGCTCCGATGCAAACTGAGTCAAAGTCAGAGCATAGACGTCGGCTTCGATCATAAAGCGAGGGATTGAGGTTCGACTCCAACCACGAGGAGGCTATTTTCATTGAGGCGTTTGATGGGCCTTTGTGGAAACAAATTGTGTAAGTTGTCTTTCCTGCAGTGCATTTTGGGCGTAATGATTCGAATATTGGACTTTGAATTTGGACTTAAATTTGAAAGCATTGGCTTTCGACCAGAGAAAGCTTCCCGTTTCGATCATATTTCACTTCACCCACGACCACAATCATCATCATCATTAGAGAAAGTTGGTTTTATTACTGTGCGTTTTTGTGTGGACAGACGCCACCAGTAAAATAAAGAAAGCTTCACGTTAAAACACCGGCGTTCCCAGATCCACGTCGCCAAAATGCGTGGCTAGCGCGCACCATCACCGTTGCTATTGGCTGCATGTAGCCATACAATTTGAATGTCGAACTTACATGCCTTTGTGAGCTTAACCATAGAGCTGCATCATCGGTGCTCATGCCGGTGTCAAGAGCGAACGACGCGAAGCGATTTCGCTTGTTCTGCTTGTGGTCTCTCTACCTCACAATATGCATAATCCTAGCATTGCACAAGGCAGGCCCTCATGCACACTGCGAGGAACCACCGCGGGTTCGAGCTATTTGAGCACGCCCACGATACTGAAACGCCGTCGCGCCAACTTAACACCGCCTCTGTTGGGCAGGTGGAGAAGGAGGCGACAAAGGAATATGCCCAGGGTACGGAGGGAAGACGTTTATTTTATACTAACGTTCTAGTCACATATTTTACAGACCCAATTATATAATTTACAATACAGGTGCGTACTTCCCGTTAGGTGAAAGGGGCAATGGGGCGCCACGCGCAAGTGTGCGCGTCGTCGGCGCAAAGCCAGTGGGCTCTTCGGCCAGGGCAAATTCCGGGGTGCGCGCACGTTGTGCGCGCGCGCATCGCCGTGCTGGCCAGATCGTCGAGTGGTAGGTACGGCCTTACTATATGCAAGCGTAGGGGCAACAGGAGCAGCCTTGGGCACGGGCCGCAGCCGGAAGGGCTGGTGGGCTTTCGCCGGCGCAACAGAGTTGCAGCCGGCTGGTAAAGAAAGCGTCACATACCTTCGGCCAACGCCTTCGGCGTCCTGGAAGCGTATCCCCGAACGGACCCCCGCGCAGGGCGCGCGTTCGCGTCCCGGCGAGAGTCGGGTTCTGGCATCGTTCAAACGGACCAATGAGGTGAGGTTAGCTCCGCTACCAGGGCGGAGCGCCCGCTGCGTGACAGTGTTTTATCGCAGCAACGGTCGCTGGAGCCCTCACCTCAGGCAGGAGTTTGAGAGGACTGCTCGGCTCTACACAGTGGCGCCGAGACGAGCCGGCATTTCGGGGATAGAGGGGAAGACCGCCGCGCAAGGGCACAAACCTAGCGATCACGCAATGGCTCGGGCGCCAGGATCCCCACATGCTTCAGCCATTCCTACCCTGGACTGTATACGGACGGATGCATAATTTGTGGAGGCAGGGCGGATCTGCAACACATGGATTGGCCGTGTCTGCTTAAAAACAGCAGTGAAGACAGAAAAGGAGAATACTGCCTTTTTACAAATTAGAACCACGGCTCACTTCTGACCCTGGCGTGCAAGTCCAACTTGTCCGGATGGCTGAAGTCGCCGCTATGGTCCAAGTACTCCTGGCCACCGCCTAAAAAGGGAAGACCCAACAGGACTCTTCTTCCCCTGGCCCCATGCTGGGCCTCAACTTTTTTCTTTTTCCTTTTTTTTGTAACCCATTGGCTTTTCTTCCAAACGGTTTTGGAACCTCGGCTTCCAGTTCTTTTATTTTTCTGATCAGCATTAACCTGCTGCCTAGTTGGTGCAGGGTTGTTCCCGTTTTTATTTAGGTTGTTTTTTTTATTTTTGTAGGGAACATTTTCTTTTTCCTTTTTTTCCCCACCTGGGCAAAATGAAGTTTTGCTACTACTACTATTGGTGTCTACGATTTATAGTTTCAAACCTTTGAAACAGAATCTGCACCGTTTCTTGTCTACCGTTTTGCAGCGCTCCAAAGTGGCTCTGCATTGTATTTCTGGGGCTGCAGGCGACATACCAGCGCTTTCTTGCCACGTTGGAATAAATAGCTTTCTACGATCCTGGTGACATCCTCGGCACTGGCGAAATAATCAAACACCTCATTTGCCGTCGCCTCTTGTGCCACTTTGCCCGCTTTTCCAGGCCCCAGCTGTGTCCCGTTCTCGTTGCAATCATCACGTGGCGCTCACGGTGATGGCCCTCACGCTTGTGCGAACGCGCTCGAGGAGCGGGAAATTCGCCTGCTGCGAGTGTGGCATGGTACCTCTCGGTGCCTTCAGAAGCAGAGTCTCCTACTCTGCCTACTCTGGAGAGGTTGTGTGACCACGAGGGAGTGCACCCCTGTACCTTGTGGGTGGTGGGGAGGCGGTGTGCCCGCATTTATTTGAGCCCGACAGCTGAGCATCGGTCAGGCTTGGTCGCAGAAGAAATGAAAGCTTGGTGGGGGCGAATTGGTACATGGCGCTTGAGTGCAACGACGGCGTGCAAGAAAACAAGGACGATAGGAGAAGAGGGAGAGAGGGGGGGGGGGGGGAAGAACGTACAATAACATGGTGCGGAGTGTCGTGCATGTTTCTGTTGTTGTGTACTTGCTTCTCCTATCGTCTTGTTTTCTCGCTGCCGTCATTACCCTCAAGCGCCGCAGAAGCAGTTTGCCAAGTTTCTTGGCGGGGAGTGGGGCATTCGACCCTGTGGTGGAATCCGCCGACAAACGGAGGCAGGAGCGTGCAGTGGCGGTGAAGATCGAGCGTTAGCCCTGCTGAAACCGGTGAACAAGACCGGGCTCGCCCTGCCAAAACGTTTTGCTTCAACGTGTATTTCTATTGTCTCGTGGTAAAGAATGAGGCAAAGTTCTTGGAGCAATTACTGTTCATCGGAGCGAAGTTGCGCTACGCGGTAAGCGTTGAAGACGTAGAAAACAAGGTGACGTGCATTCAGCCGGTCGTAGGCGAATGGAATGCTGCGGCGTCCGGTCCGCGTGCATTAATCTTGGAAGGCAGTCCTTCGTGGAAACATCTAGAACATTGTCGATCAAACAAGAACTTATGGGAGTGACGAACGGATTTACATTCTTTTCCTATCAAACTAGATAGCCAGGCGCCTCCAGAAATAACGGCCGAATACTCCGCTTTCCGCACTCGATAAGATAACGCTGCACGACCATGCGCTGGCAACAGAACCTAAACAAAGCGATTCTCAAAGCAAGGGGTCTTTTCAAATTGGTGTAAGGGGTCTGACTAAATTTCCCGAACTGACCATGCTCTATCTAACATCAATGCCTGCCTGCAGTGTGAGTTTTGCATATCTAGTGAACCTAATTGACGAGACTGGGTGTGCTCTGTAAATGGGACCCCAAGACTGAAGCAGCGCCCATTGAGTTTTGGGGCCTCCCCCTCGTATACAATTCCCTCACGGCCTTATGGCCTACGGTTTTATTATTGTGTTCCACTCCCTTTCTCTGAGTAATAAGCACTTTCTTCAAGGTCCACAGACCGCAAAAATGCCTCTAGACATATGCAACTGCGTGTAAAAAAGGGAGACGTTTGTTCATCGCACAAACAATACGCTGTTAACCGAGTTAATGAAAAGGCTTCATGAGTGTGTCGCAGACTTTACGGCGCCGCGCATTGTGAGGAGGTGACCACAACTTCCCTCGTGTAGAATATCTTGTTTTGGTTACGAGCTTTGTACATTTTTTTGTACCTTTCTGCTATCAACTTGCCGCTGAATAAGTAATTTTTTTCAAAATTAGCTCCGTAGGTCCCTTTCCTTCCAGTGCATCATTCGCTCTATGTTGTAAATCACAGGCGGAGGGGCGACGCACACGAAGAAGTTGCGGTCACAGGTCCCACTGTAATGGTGAACTGTGCAGTGCGGCTACAACACCAAAACGAAGTTTCAGCCCCCATTCATCTGGCGATGTACTGGAACAGAACGCTGGGGCCGATGTACTGGCGGCTGGAACCGAACGCTGTCACCTCCGTGTTTTCCTGTTTCCGCAGTACCTTGTCACACGCCTAATACGTACCCGCCAGGCTGTGTGCCTGCGCCCTTGCGTATCGCCATGTGTTTTCGCCAACGCATATCGCTTCCGGCTCTTTTTATCCTTCAAGTACTGGACTCTAATTGCAGAAAGGCGGCGCAGTTTAACGAGCCAATTAATATCCCGCACGGACGGTCCGGGCCGATTCGCGGCTGTTTCCGGTATTTACGCGAACAAGCTGCGTGCCCACGCCCATATTTCGACCGCCAGACTCGCTTTGCATATCCTGCTCGCGGCTCCCGAGAAGTGAAGCGCTATCCACTCACCGCACGTCAATACGCTCGGCTGAATAGACACGTTGGCTGTTCCCGGCGTGCACCGTGCAGACAACCGTGTTTATGCATGGTCGCCGCAATGGCAATACGCAAATTACAGCTTTCACGTCCAGCCCTATACCTCGGCGCATTCAAAAAGAAGGAAAAGCAAAAAGCACTCGCAGAACCTCTCTAGGAGCGGCGGCAGTTGGGTATACGTGTGATCGACGACAGCCCAGTTTTGAGACTCGGCAAACGGAAACGAAAGAAACGGTGCTCGCGGTCACGGCGGCGGGAGATAACGTCATGTACGATCACCCAGGGAAAAAAAGTTCCCGCTTGGCAGGCCGGCCCTGCAGCCTGGCGTCTCAACTAGCTTTGTGTGGAAGGGCGGAATGAGTGGGTCCATGACGCTCGGCAGTCGGGAACGAGAGCGTCTGTTACGCACCTACAGCCCGTACGCGTCCGCATTTCCACAGTTCTAAATGCGGACGGGACCTTGGGGCGACATCCCGGTAAACGAAGCTGATGGGCCCGAGCATTTCCCTGTACTTATAGGGAGCCTATCACGGTCTTGCTTTTCTGTTTCGTAGCCTAAAGAAGAACACCTTTATTTCAGTTCATTTTACCTGTGATGCTGGGTTTCACGTATGACAAAACAACTTTCCAGATCCACTGGCACTTGGGGAAATATACTTAGTTATGCCAAAAGCAATGGCAGTTTTATTAGAAACTATCTAATAGCGTTCCAAGAGATATGGAGTGCACACAAAGGAGAGAACTTAAGAGAAATGTTCAGCGCTGCTGAGGGAACCTGCACGTACCACCTCAATGCACCGCTCAAAACCGGTACATTGAGGCCCTCAAGCTGCTGGCGGGTGCAGGCGCATGAGGGTTGACAAGTAAGTTCCTCATTGCATATCGAGCATAGGGCTCTCCGGGGTTGAATGTATAGGCTCAAAACTTTGTCGGGTAAAGGCAGTAATAATATTATAATGTCATTATTGTATTACCCTCTAAGTGACTACAAGATTCTGTCGTCACGACAGCCGGCTTTGTTACTACACCATTTTTGTCGTAGTTCTGTTGTAACACGCACGTCACGGCAGCTAGCTATGTCACGACAGCATGAGGGCTGCCGTGGCGACAGGTAGTCCTGTTGTGACTACAGGAATGTTTGTTGTTGAGAAAATTGACTATGTCTTTACGACAGAAATGTGTGTCGTAATCGTGTTTTTTCCGCGCTGGTTTGTCAATCATGTCGTAACAACAGATTGCTTTGTCGTAACAACAGGACTTCTGTCGTCACTACAAAAATTTTTGTCGTACGACAGGAATTCTTGTTGAACGTCTGTCGTATGCCTGTCGTCATTTTCGACTGAGTAATCGACAGCTGTTTCATCAAATCCCAGCAAAAACCGCAACGGCTCCACATGACGTTCCCACACACTTGTTTCGCATCTGCACAGACGTTGCTTTTCCGGTCGTCATCTTTCACGCGCAAGATTTTGCATTCGGGCAGCCGTGGAGAACGTTGCCGCTTGCCATGCGATCGGAAAGCGTAGAGAAAAATGAGGGAAGCTCACACTAAAGCGTAAGACTTGAAGGCAGCGAAGCTGTACGCAACCTTCACGACCATCGCGACGGTTGAAGTCCACGATTGCAGCCGATTTGCTTCTTCTTCGCTGCCGCAACGACCTTTACTCCGTCATTGTTGCCATAAGTGTGAGCCTCCTTCATTTTTTTGGAAGTGATAATCATTGGACATCACCTTGGAGGGGCGTACGCTATGAAGTGTCTTTCTCGTTGCGAACAAGTGTTGCCACGATTACGGCCAAAGCTGGAGTTTTTCTCGGTCCGTGCAAATGTTGCCATGAGTACGGCGAGCCCTGGAGTTTTTTTTTTTTTTTTCCTATCTTGGCCCATCTCCCATAGTGGGTATGCTTGGCTTGACAAACGTGCGCTGGGGACGGTGGGTGGTCGCAGTGAGGCAGGCACAAACGAGCGCTCGGCATTTTCTTGATTTTTTAAACTGCCGGGCGGTCGCCGCAATCTTGGGCACTAGTCCTAAGCGGGTACGCTTGGTTTGACAAACGTGCGCAAAGGACGTTGAAAGCTCGTCGCGAGGCACGCACACACGAGCGCTAGGCATTTTTTTTTGTTTTGTTAACTGCCCGGCGGTCGCCGCGAGGCCCGCGCTCACGTGCGCGTGTTCGGCAATGTCTTGGTATTTTTAACTGCGAACACAGAAAATTACCACTTGCTAAACAGCGTCGCTGTTTGAAGGTGTCAGCTGTGCGCTTCATGTCACATTCGGCGGGAAAAGGTATACGATGATGGGCAGTGGAGCAGGCTGCAGCCGCTCAGTCGTAAGCAAGCATAGCCTGTTCGGGTGCGCACCCACGTGCAACGGCAACCGCGCGCAGACAACACATAACAGCCGCATCGTCCGCGCAGCTTTCGTAGCGCTCCGCTCGGCACTGCGACCGGGAGGAGGAGGAGGAGGAAGGCCGGGCGCAATTCCCGCGGGCAAATCTCCTGTCACTAGTGCCGATGCGACTCCGCCGGAGGGCAGTTGGCCATTACTGAACGAGATCGGTCATAATGTCCGTTAATGCACGCAGCGCCTCGGGCTCAGGCTCGCCGAGGGAGGCTGCAGGGCTGTGCGTTTGAGACGTGGGTCCTTTGCTCTTCTTCCGCCCTCAGCGACAGTGGCGTCGGCGAAGGAAGCGAGCCCGGTGTGCTCGGAGGCGACCCTGACAGGGAAAGCGATGCACGGCGAGGAACAGCTATATATGTGCGCGCGGCGACGTTTACTGCGCCGAGGCGAGGGCCCCGTTGATTTACGAAGCACACCCTTGGGAGTGAGCGCGGCGTATCGGTGATATATGGACCCGCACGCTGGTCCCTGCAGCGGCAGTGGCCAAGAGTATAGTGGCCGAGCGTGTACGTTCGCCGCGGTCCTGCTTCTTTAGGCGGCGTTTTCTTTCCGCCCTGTTATAGCTTAACTTTAGTTTGCGCATAAACGTTAATCTTTCCAAGTACGCTACAAATGTGTATACTGTAACGACGCAGAGCAGCCGCTAGGGGAAAAAAAGAGATCGGCCATGGCCGCAGACACGACTCAACGCTTCCACAGTCAGAGGACAACTGTTCATTCCTCGGATCCAAACTTCAAAGAGTGTATGGGGGGGCGAGCACCTCGTGCGACCGCACGCCTGACATGGCGTGTCAGAGCGCCAGCGTGAGAACAAGAAGAGAGAGTCACAGCCGCACGTACCGTACTTACCCGATTCTAACGCGCACCTTTTTTCCGCAAAAATAGGCTGAAAAATCGCATGCGCTTTAGAATCGGATACGAAACCGAAGCTGCCGAAACAGCTGAAATTTTGTTCCACCCATCGCCATCGCCATCTCAAGATGGCGCCAAAGCTTTTAGCCATCTTTTAGCAACAATTTTTCGGTTCTAGGCACCTAGGCTTTTCGTTCGGCGTTCATACAAATCGTCAAATTATTCCAATTGCGTGCTTGATAACAGCAATGGCAGCAGCGGCAACGAAGGTGCGCCGCTTCCGCGGCTTACGAGCGGCTCCCACGCGTTCACAACGAGCGGTTGGCTGAAGCGTATGGCTCTGGAGAAGCTCGCGTGATGGGCATGCGAGGCGTGGGCCACGATCTCATCGAACATGGTTGAACGTTCGTTCAGAAGTGCGGCATCGCGAACGCGCTTTACGGCACCGAGGACGAGACGTTGCGGTCAGCGGAAGGCGACAAGGAGCTCTCAGAGAGCGACGAGGAGTGAGATGAGTGAGATTACTTCGGTGAATAAATCGCCCGTTTCTCTCGCATTCGTTTTTCTTGCTCACAAAGTTCCTTGCGCGTTACAAACGGAGGTGCAAGTTTTTTCGCTTTTTTTGCCTGGAAAATCGGGTGCGCGTTAGAATCGGGGGCGCGTTAGAATCGGGTAATTACGGTAAGTGCACCAAAAGGCACGTACGCTACGTAAACATGCTGCATCACGCCACATTCCGGGATTTAAAAAAAATGTAGTTTCGACATTTATGTTTGACATTCCGACGAGAGTCAGTTTTGAGAGTCACAACATGGCTGCGAAAACTCTGTAATCGGCGACAAGTATGGCTTTAACATTTCCACGGGAACTATTCCGAGCCACGAACCATCCATGAATTCAATCACACAGTTCACTGGAGAAAGGAAAAAGAAAATCCGATCTGGACCTGTGAACTTCCGCTGAGCTTTGATGCCGTCGGGAACTATCGTTAGGAGATATCCTTGTGGCCCTTGTCGAAGTAGGCCTTCTGCCGTTCTTGTGCCAATTTGATGTCGTTTGGTGGCAATGTCCGAACTTCGTTTAGTCGCCCACGTACTAGCGCGGCGTAATCTGATAATTCACAGAGGTCGGAAAGTTATTTGCGATTGAAGCTGACGTCGAGAGGCAACACTGGATCTCTATATATCATACACCAGAAGGAAGGGTGTCTACCGAATGGTGTCCTGGTTGCAGGTGTTGTAGCAAAAGTCAACGTACAGTAATCCCTCGTTATAACGAAGTCAGCGGAGCAGCGAAAAATTTTGTTATTAGCGGTATTTTGATATAAGCGACCACTCGAGAAAAGCTAAGGCGTTTGAGCTTAAATGGTGCGACAGCTGCTAGGAATCAAAGCACAACATATTCACTGAAGCAAAACATTATTCAGGTGCAAACAAGGCAGTGAACTTTGGCTATTTCAAGGTGTTACCGGGCGCGAGCAACCCGTGCTCCAATTTGGCCAAACATTACATGACGCTGTAGTCGCCGCACATAAAAGGGTTTCAGTGGAAGTGGCCACTTTTATAGGGGGCGTGCGGGCGTCACAGTTTCGCGCTGGAAAGCGCCGCAAACATGGTGGCTCGATTCTGAGGTTGTGTTTGTTGAGCGAAAAAAAAAAAACGATTAACGGCTCATTGTGGGGGCACAGCGCAATCATGAAATGTGACCGATTTTGCACTAGGGGATTTGCATGATCACTGGGCAATTTTTTCCCGAGGTGTGCAGCCGTGAAGTTTGCAACACAAAAGTTTTTTGGCTCCCGGTTGTCGACGACACTGCTAATTCTACGCTTCGAGTGTGTCGGTCTTCGAGCACCGCCATTGACCTATGTCTAGGAACAAAATTCAATGGCCCTACCACGCATTCGCACCGTTTGTATAAAGTCAGATGGAGCGAATCGAGATTGATCGGCTCGGGAAGATCGCCGGGGAAACACCAGCTTGCATTGACCCGCCATGTTGACAGCCTGACTCGCGGCTGGGTCGCCGCCGCTCGGCGGCGCCACCGCTCGCCACTTCGCTCTAAGCGGAACAATCTCTTCGTGAGCTTCGAGTAACGCGGTCTAAAATACATGTGCTTGGGTTGGGACCAGCAGAAATTTCAAAAAAAGAGTTATTTCGAGTAAAGCGATTTCGCTATAACGAGGGATTACTGTATGTCAATAGTATATCAGCCCATCTTTCGCCTTTGTCGGTCAGCATGCTGATTATTTGCTTCAGTGTCTTGTGGGCCCTCTCGCACAGTCCATTCGCAGCTGAGTGATAGACTGTAGTTAGAGAATGACGAATTCCACGGTGCTGAAGGTATGCTGCCGAAGATTATTCCACCATTTGTGGGCCACGGCCGGTAATAATTATGCTTGAGAATGATGGGACGTTCAATGCATTTTAGAACAGTGACGGCTTCTATATTGCGTACTATTTTGGCCTCTACAAACTTTGTTAAGTAGTCGATAGCAACGATGACGTACTTGTATCCCGTGGGCATTATCTTATCCTTAATAATTGCCATTAGCATTAAGGAACATAATAGAATAATAGAATAACGCGCCGTCGTTATTCTCACTGCTCTCGCGCAGCACCGAACTGCCTTGCCGAGAGACTCTGCCCACAACGGGTTCGAGAGCGAGCCACGACTCTTGCCGCGCGTGTACGTTGTCAGTCACTTCACATGGAAGCGATACCTTTCATAGTACAGTGGTTTATTACGCGGGAAACCACGATACAAACGCTACACAGCACTACGCACCTAGCCCCTGGGGCATACACCCATCAGCGTGTGCCCAGCCCGTAGTCGGGCAGCAGTTTGCGTCCGCCGGCGTTGGCCTGCCGCAACGCTCGCTGACGTAGGGGAAGGGGGCTCTCTGTGGCCGCTACACATTTCAAGCCGCTGGACTCGATCGGGCGGCATCGGCGCTCGTCCGCTGACCTCAGACGGCGCAAGCCGTCACATCGCGGACGCGGGGGCAACCCACCAAGGAGTGGAATATGCCCGCGGAGACTCGCCGGACATCCTAGATAAACGCACTGACGAAAATCAAGGCAAGCGCAAATCGACACGGTGGGTGCCGTGACACACGGAAGTGGGAAACAACGGCCAATGCAAGAAACGGCCAAAAGTGGCCGAAAGGCATTTACGTACCGTGCGATCGCTGCGCGTCCCAAGGGCGGTCTCTCCGGGGAGTCTCCTGCGCGCATCACCCGTCGCCTCGTAGGGAGAGGAGGGAGGCGCGCGATGATCGCCCTCGCCCCACCAAGGAGGAGGACGTCAGCGCCTCCTCGCCCTGATTTGAGGGGCTTGGCCCCCACAATCCCTGTGACGACTGGGATGATCCAACAATGCCCAGACCAATCGTGTGTAACGGGGAGTGCACTTCAATAGGCTGCAAGGAGTTCTTTTGCTTGTTGCAACGAGCTATGTGTCAGCTTAGAACCAACATTGAATGAAATGGCTTTGAAATTTGGTCTGATGTTGAGCTTCACTGCAAGGTGCGGAAGCTGGTTCCTCAGTATCCTCAGGAGACGGCAAAGTACTGCACCAACATATAGTCTGTGCCTCGTCAGCTGAGATATCGTGTTCGTCTTGTAAAATATGTGTATAAGATGCAGGCTACCAAGAATTGTTTATGAAATATTTATTGCCTATTTCTCTTTCGTTAATTGATTGATTGATTGATTGATTGATGGATGGATGGATCGATTGATTGATTGATTGATTGATTGATTGATTGATTGATTGATTGATTGATTGATTGATTGATTGATTGATTGATTGATTTATTTATTGTAAAGTTTAACGCGCCGACGCATCGCGGGCGATGAGGCACGCCGTTGTGGAGGGCTCCAGATTAATTTTGACCACCTGGAGATCTTTAACGTGCGCCGAAATCTCGCACACACAGACGTTTTCGTTTTTCGCCTCCACCAGGAAAGCGGCCGCCGCGGCCGGGAATCGAACCCGCGTCCTCGTGCTCAGCAGCACAACGCCTTAGCCACTGAGCCACCGCGGCGGGTCGTTCTCTTTCTTCCGTTCTCATCTCATTCCGATGTTTTGTATAGCCCCTCCTGCTTGGGTGAAAGATTTGACCTGCGTAATAAATAAATAAACAAATAAATAAATAAATGAATAAATAAATAAATATCCAACTCCACCATGCCGGAGACGACTTCAACCAATCCCACTGTCATGGTAGGAGTCAAGATAACAGGTTGTGTGGAACAGTTCGTCAAGAGAACGCAGAATGCTCGTTCCGTTGAATTTATTTCCGCTGGCTCCAGAAGAACGGAGTGTCGCTCAAAGAGAGAGAGAGAGAGAGAGAGAGAGAGAGAGAGAGAGAGAGAGAGAGAGAGAGAGAGAGAGAGAGAGAGAGAGAGAGAGAGAGAGAGAGAGAGAGAGAGAGAGACGTTTATTGTCAGAGCATTTATGGTGTCCTTATAGGAGTGGTTCCCTCGTCACAGGAATCCATGAGGTGCCGTAGCAACGGCTGCTATTCCGGTGAGCAGCAGCTGGCCCGGAGGGCAGGGGCTGAACAGCAGGGTCTCCCACTGCTCTTGGGGGCATGAGGTGCGGAGAAAGGGTGATACGTGCCTGTTTTTCCTACACTCTGTGGCAATCTGTCTGAGTGTGCCTAATTGTTGGCAGTATTTGCGTTCTGCTTGATATTGGGTGAGGGATATCCGGTGTAGCCTAATTTGATCCTGGAAGGTGTGTGTTCGTAGAAGTACGAGTGCTGTTTTTTGTGACTTCGTGAGGTTGGGTGAGGCAGCGGGAAAGTCCGTCGATTAAGCTTGTAATGTTGTGTTATTTCGTTGTACGTTACAAGTGGTGTAGGTTTCTCCACCTCCTCCGGGGCCTGGTCGGCAAATGCTCGGGCTTTTTGGTGGGAAAATTCGTTGCCCTCCATGGAGGCACGTGCATGCGTCCACACATTCCTTACTTCTGAATATCGCTGAGAGCATGCGGTGCGTTGCTGGTGCCACCCAACCCGACCTGAAGCTCCTGCGCGCACGCTTCCTGAGAATCAGTTACGATCGCCGTTGGTTTCGTCGTCAGCGCCACAGCTAGCTCCTCCGCTTCTTTGGTCGATGCGGTTATTAGGGCGGCACTGACAAGGATCTCTGTTTTTCTGGTGACGACCACTGCGTTTGCTTTTTTACCATGGATTGCAACTGCATCCGTTTAGAAGGTTTCTTGGAGGTTTTCGTATTTCGTGGTTCAGTTTTTGGCTCTAGCTTCACGCTGACCGGACGGGTGGACCGGGTGCATGTTTTTTGGCAATATGTGGGATAAGATATGGTGCCACCACCGCTCATAAAACTCCTGGCCGGCTTGACTTCCGGGTAGCTCCATTTGATGCGGTTCAAAATTTTTGACCAGTTTTTGTCATTGCAAGCCGTGCTCTCTGACTGGAGAGGTGGACCTATGAGCTCGTCAACCGTGTTGGGCAGACCCAAAAACCTCACTTTTACAAGCTTCCACGACGTTGCCGGAATGTGGGTATGCCTCACAAGGCTAATCTTCAAAAGTCGCTGAGGCTTAGGCACCTAAAGGCGTTTGCACCCCAGTCAATAATGGTTTGCGATATCACTAGAAAGTCATTCCCAAGGAGAAGTCGTTCGCTCTCGAGGTGAGGGACAGCGATGAAGGTTCGGCCGAATGCTTGGCCGTCAGCAACGATCGACGCAGTCACTTCTAAACCGATCGGTGACTGGCCTTTTGCTTGCTCCTTTTAAATGCAGGGAAGATGGCTTAATTTCTAGCTCAAGCTGCTGGGCCAAGAGAACGTTTATTAGGCTTCTCATTGCTCCTATGTCCACAAGTGCAGTGATTGTTTTTCTCTCAATGAAAACGTCCATGGTTTTTCCGCCCGCTTCCGTGTGACATGCAACACGCTTGACTAATGATGACCTCTCACGGTCGTCAGAGGCATCGCATCGTCGTTTGCCTGGGTGGCACTGGTTAAACGCTCTTGCCATTCCAAAAACTGCTCTGTGAAAGGTTGTCGTGACCAAATGTCCGGATTTATTTCAGTTGAAGCAAAGACGACGCCCCTGTGTCTGCTGGGGCTGAGCGCTGTGCGAAGGTGGCGCTGGTAGCGACATCTTGGCAGTGTTTCTCGACGTTCGACCCACACCTTCCCACACCGCACTCAGCTCATTCCCACCCACCCACACCTTTTTGGCTCCCCAACATGCCTTGCCTGCGGGGCCCTCGACACGCGCTATCATTCCTTGTGCGAGTGCCCAGCAGACCCTCCCCCCCCCCTTCCTTCCCCCTCCCTCTGGGAGCAGGCGCTGCGCGACCCGGAGGCATCGAGTCAAGGCTTGGTGACCACCCGGGCCGTGGCGGTCGCGGCGGCCCTATGGACCGCCCCCACCCCCCTCACCTGATCCCTAAGCATAAATAAAGTTGTTTCTCTCTCTCTCTCTCTCTCTCTCTCTCTCTCTCTCTCTCTCTCTCTCTCTCTCTCTCGACGTTCGAGGAGACGAAGGGGAAGGCATGCTGCTTCCGGGGCTGAAGGGTGGTTTCGTTATTGGTGAGCTTTGCTTTTCCGCTGGTGCAATTTGCAGTGGACCGGTGGAATCGAGAGTCACGGTGAGGGGCGACGCTTCACCTGTATAGTTGATGAAACTTGATCGAAGCCAGCAGCGAATCGAACGGCAGGTCCAGAGATTTGAAAGTCCTGTCGAAGAAATGCTTCTTGGCTTTCGGTGAAAGAGTGGCCAGGATCAGCTTGCATTTCTCGTCTTCTGCCTCGGGGTAGTTGCACTGCTCAATGAGCTCCAACTTGCGGAGAGCGAAGTCTGTACACGACTCTCCGGAACTTTTTGTCGCACCGCACATCTGCTTTGTCTCAATTTCATCAGCAAGGTTGTAGCGCTTGCGAAAAGGTGCCTTAAGGTCATCCCAAGTTGTTACGTCAGGTCGGTGGCGAACGCAAGGGGGGGGTCCTGCGGCTCCCTGCGAAATTTTAAGTTAGGCGGGGTGGGGGGAGAGAAATATTATTATTCTGCCTGATATCTAATAACGACTACTGATAATTATTTTTCTGTCGCAAGTGACGCACCCATAAAATTTCTGGAAACTCGTCATGTGCTCCACCGATTTTGCAATGCCCCTGAAAACAAATGTATTTGGAACGTTAATTAGAGCACGCTCCATAAGTTCTTTTTTTAAATTTTCATTTATTTGTGCCTAGTTTTTATTTTGTTTTGTTCCTTCTTTCAGTGCTCTCCCGATCCTTTTCTATTGTGGGTTGGGAGGCGGGTCCCGGCCCCTCCGAAACAAAATCCTGCGTACGCCACTGCATCACGTGGTGTCTCATCAACACAAAACGACACATCAACAACACACGACTCAACATTTCCACAGTTAGAGAAGAACTGTTTATTCGTCGTCCCAAAGAGTATATGGGGGGAGAGCGCCTCGTGCGGTCGCAAGCCTAACATCGGGTGCCGGAGCGCCAGCGTGAGAACGAGAAGAGAGAGTCACAGCCGCATGTAAGTGCGGCGAAAAGCACGTCCAAGCGTGCTGCACCACGCCATATCTCGTATACCATCATTACGGCAGCCTTGCTGAATGGATGGGCGAGATATTTAATGTGTAGTTACATTTAGCCATGCAACTCGCGCCCCTTCAATAGTTAAAAGTTAAATAATCTCAACTTTACTGCACAAAAGAAGCACCGCGTGGGTGCTGTTTCTGAATTCAGGGCATACGCCATCTCTCAGAAAACTATATACGCAAGAACACACCACTTATGTGTACCACAGCCCCTGTCGCGCGTGGTGCGCTATGATCACGTTACGCCTTGAGTCGTTCAGAACTGCTCGTCTTAAAATTTTAGCCCGTGAATACAAGAGTTATGTAGACACATTTACAGCAGGGTTGAGAAGCAAAAAACAATCTCTCCGAGATTATTTTTTGGGGGGAGTAATAGCCGCTCGGGGAGGATCTCCTCTTTCTGTCGTTACCCGGAAGTAGAGCACTGCACGGGCCCGGGCCGGGCCGCCCGAAGTCGATTATCGGCGGGCCCGGGCCGGGCCCGGGCTCAGTGCCGCGGGCCCGGCCCGGGCTCGGGCTCGACGCCACGGGCCCGGGCCGGGCTCGGGCTTGAATTCATAGGCCCGGCCGTTAATAGTTCCGACGTGAAGTGTAGACAAGAGCATAAAATTGAATATTCTGAGTATACTTTTACGCGCTTCTTGATGTTAGTTGTACACATTGTTTTAAAAACGTGTTTTGCTAGGGCTGATAGTCACTATACTGTAACTTTAATGACATTTCATGTACTGCATCAAGATTTTATATTTTGGTGTATAACATATCAAAGATACGGTTACAAGGAATGCCCTAGCGGGGAAGGAATTAATTAAGCCACCCTGGAGCAGTGCACCTATGTCTATGTACGTGTGTTTTATATGTCGAACCAATCTAAATGCGGCTGCCGTGGCTGGAAATCAAACTCGCGTGCTAGAGAAGCGCCACCGCCTAACAACCACTCTAGGGAAAATATTTCAATGCACGCACATACTCGTGGATTCAAATGGAGAGCAAGAAATTTTATTTACACCAACTTGTGACCGAAACAACCACATGAAGTTGCCAAGAGTCCGGTCATCAAAGGTGATGGTGTCTCTCGTGTAAGAATACGAGCTATTATTACGCCCATGTGGCGTGAACTGCAGATGGTGTGAGCTAAACTACGTGTACTTTTAAACCCTTATTTTTTGCGTTACAATTCAAAGCGTGCTTGTACAGACTAGATGCTCCGTCTGATTTCCCACTACGAAGACACTCGACCAAATATAATAAACAAATTTTCTTCAACGTCTAAGACCAGACCTGGTCACACACATGCGGGCCCTCCCTAGGCTCAAAAAAAAAGACCGTGCCCGGGCTGGGCGTGGGCTTGAGACGACGGGCCCGGGCCGGGCTTGGGATTGAGACGACGGGCCCGGGCCGGGCCTGGGCTTGAGACGACGGGCCCGGGCCGGGCCCGGGCTAGGCTCACTTATGAATGCCCGGACCCGGGCCGGGGCCGGGCTTTGTGTTATGGGCCCGGGTCGGGCTCGGGCTTCACAAAGCGGGCTCGGGCCGGGCTCGGGCTTTAAAATCAGGCCCGTGCAGTGCTCTACCCGGAAGTGCAAGCACACGTCAGAAGCCACATGGGCCCATCCATTACCAGGTGTACATGGAGGCGACTTGGTGTCAAGACAACGTAAAATGTCCCAGCGCCATACGGGGAATTGGCCAAGTGTGTGCATAGGAGTTGCGCGACACGGAGGCGACTTGGTGTCAAGACAACGTAAAATGTCCCAGCGCCATACCCGCACGGGGAATTGGCCAAGTGTGTGCATAGGAGTTGCGCGACACGCGCTGTCGGCTTGCTATAGCTTACTTGCTGGCATGCCTGCAGGCGGAAAGGAAATTCTTGCATTTTATGTTCTCGGCGACTTTTTTTCCGGGAAGGTGAACTTCATTACGGCAGAAGCCTGTACCGCGTGAGGTGCATAAACTCATTATGAGGCACACAGGATCGCTCAGAGAATAGGAGAGCGCCCCAAAAAAGGAAAACAGCAGCGCCGGAGGAGGATTCTGGGCCGTAGAACGTTCTGGACGCGCCTTGTATGCCTCGCCACATGGCCTCACTTCGCTATGGGCGGCGACGCACCAGGCCCTATTCACGGGCGGCGAAGACCGAGGAAGTGCGTCACGGCGGAAGAGGCTATAGCAGCAGAAAGTTCAACAGCAGATGAGCAGAAGGCCCAACTCCAACTTGGCTTCTGCCTTGAGATTCTTATAAAGTTCTATGTATACCGCATGATTCCTGTATTTCCTCTTTTTAGTGAAGTAGAATGTCTGGAGGAGTATAGGACGCGTCTAACACGTACACCCCTTTGATTTATATACATCAATCCATTCAGCCCAAAGTTCTTATAATAGCGCGTGCACCCGTGATGAAATGCATGGTACACGCTGCGAATTGGCGCTCGTCATTCATTCTTTTAGGAAGTCGCGTGCTCCACGTGTTCAATAGGATCAATCTATAGGCGGAGCTGCCGCCCAGTCGACGACGCAATGGCTGAGACGACGATCAGTCCCGTATACGCTTCGTGGCGTCATATATAATCCGTGCAGAGGTCACAATGTTTCTTTCCGGCTCTGTATCATTTTTATGGCCCCCCCTTCCCACTTTTCTCCTCCCATTTTTCCTACTTTCCGCGCAGAGGTATGGAAGCCAGGACGACATCGCATTTAATAAACGTGACCTGCGCGCCGTACGCGAAGCTGCCACGCACGTGATGCGGGGCTCGTGCTAAAGCTTCTAGGTCACGTACCGTGGCCTTCTGCATTTTGCATGAGCTGCTTCGGGCTGGCGTATCCGCCTACGGCATCGGCACGCGGTTTCATGTCAAAATCGCACGCATCGTGCCGTGAACACAGAATCAAACACGGCGGAGGTCGCTGCCAATACCTCGCGCTTAAAAAATACACTTCCTCGTTCCAAGCCGTACAAAAAAGGACAGAAAATACGCCTCGAAGACACTTCATGTTGAGGCCACGTGCTGGGAAAAAAATTGAAAACAAGATAAACAATGCAGAGTTTTGGTCGAGGTCCATGGGAGCTTTTTGTTCGTATCTTTATTTTGCAATTTTTATTAAATTTGGGTCTCACGTTAACACTCATAACTCTAATTTAACTCAATAAAGAACAAAATATTTGGTATTGTTATAGGGGAGACTTTGGCGTGTGCAATGAAACAATATTAATGAGATCAGCTAAATCCTCAAAGCATACTGATGAAATAACCAAAAGCATGTGCCTTTCCATAAGGTGTGCCTTGCAGCCATATAAAAACTTGTGGCACGATTTGATTTTTGAGATTCATTGTACACCCAATAATGTGAGAAAGAATTGTACCAAATTTCTACAAAAAATCTTTATTAGGAAAACAGGTATGAATGTTTGCGTTTGAAAAAAAATCGCGATAAAATAGGTTCTGAGAAAATCAACGAAAAAGATTTCAAACAAGTGCAGCGCTTACATAAGATGATCAGAAGAGCTCAAATCCCCCATATTTGTAGGTATTTCCGTCTTGGGTCTTGCTAGTGTGTGATTTTGCCCGTGTGGCACCGCGCACGGATTTTTTTTTTTTTTTTTTGGCTTGCTTTGCACTATTATTAGTGCACTGACGGGATGTCTTCGCGATGCGCTGCTTATCATTTGTAAGGCACGCTTCTGTAATGTAGAGGCCAGGTTGGTGCACGTTTGCACTCTGAAGGTCCCCATACTGCGGCTGCCAGTAAGAAAAAGTAAGCGACAGAGAGTAAACGCGTCCAACAAACAATCCTCCGCTCCTTTGGAGCGCGCGCGCGAACGCTCCAGGACGTAAACAACACGTGCAAAACATCGCCCGTCTGCCTGGTGAGAAGTTTAGGATTTAATTGGCAAATAAAATGTTTAAAACTTTTTTAGGGCATTACTAAATTTTTGTACGTCATACGATTGTTAAATAACAAGCTATCAACTCCAAACGAGGGCTTTTTTGTGTTGCACACAAAACTGGCAGTTTCAGTTTCGGTTTCGTAGGCGCCGGGTGAGTTTACATTTTTTTTATGTATCTTTTGAAAGAAACTGTGCAGGAAGAAAAGTTTTTCAGCAAAATGATGTCCAATAAATTCTACATATAACAAAGTGGAAAACAAAAATTGACATGTCGAAAAAACTTGCGATTTCTGCTTGGACTCACACCTAAACTGAATGGATTGCAATCGCAAACGCTCTTCCTTTATACGTGGGTTAAGCATATTGATTGGTTATATGGTGCAACGCGCCGACGCCACACAGGCGATGAGGCGCGCCGTAGTGGAGGGCTCCGGATTAATTTTGACCACCTGGGGATCTTTAACGTGCACCGAAATCTTGAGCCCGCGGTCGTTTTTGCTTTTCATCTCCATTTTAAAAGCGGCCGCCGCGGTCGGGAATCGAACCTGTGTTAAGCAAATTAGTAACTTATGTGCAGGCACTGTCCACTGAGAGCCATTCTAGTGACGCAACACCTGTAGTGTAGCCTACCTGATACCATGGCGCCGCGGTCCTATTTCCGGGAGTAGACGTATAGAATGGCCTTGTGTTGGTTACCTGTACACGCTAGAGGAGCTCGAATGATTTCACCCATACAATGCGTCGCCCATAGTCGAGGGCTTTTTGTTATTTCTCCCGTTGAAATTATGACTATAAATAGCGCTTGCATTGCGTCAGTTGAGTGATGTTTTGAACCCACCGAAGTGTGGATTGAGTATTGACGGTATACTGCATGGGATACAAACGCTGCTCGAAACAGCTTTTCAGTACAAAACTGGTAAAGCATGAAGACCGTCCACGAGGCGATAAGATGGGGAAGGGCGGCATAAGGCGCCTTGCTTCGTGACTCTTTTCACGTGATCGTTCGGTGTTTGGCGCTGCGCCAGCGAATGCCAACACCGCCAGTGATGGGCTTTTCGGGATGACATCGCGTCTGCAAAGGCCTCTGATGCGAGCCGTTTCGGTAAAATATCTCCAAGCTCAAACATTGACACTGTACTGAGAGATGGGGGGTGCGGGGATATAAAAAAGATTACGGGACCAACTCTGCAAGTTTTTTTATTCAAACTAAATCAGTTGAGGACATAAAAACATTTAAACAACATTGAAACTTTGTCACAAAACAGCTTCGAGCGACAAAAAAAAAAGCAACTTGTTCAATTCATCAGTAGAACGCACTGAGAATGTTTGAAAGACTCTTAACTCACTGCTTGGTAACTCGCAAGAACCGGTTTAAAAAATTGTACAAGTAGATACAGAGCTAACGGTGAGCACACTGGCAAATTCTTTCAATGATTTTGTTCTCTCCGTTGCCCGCGTGGGAGATAATAAAGTTGAGTTGAACGATATGCACCCCTTATTGACAAAGCAATATTTTTGGAAACAGTCGATATGAGTGAAGTTATCACTGCGTTTTTGGCATTAAATCACAGGAAAGTGATAGATACGTTCGGAATTCAAATGGAACCTGTCAAGTACGTGATCGATGTCACCTTGCCATATCTCACATATATTTTTAATTTAAGCCTTTCATCTAAAATTTTTCCTAACGCATGCAGATTTCAAGGGTAACAGCAATATTCTAAAAGGGTAATAAAATCGACAAGAACAACTATCGCCCCGTATTAGTTTTGCCTGTTTTCTTTAAACACTTAGAAAAAACTTATACTAAATCATCTATCATTATTTATCGACCGTCATAAAATCAGAAGTCCTGCTCAGTACGGTTTCCGCAACCACAAATCGACTGAATTGGTTCTTCTTGATTAAAAAAAAATGATACTACCTAACTTTGAAGTCGAGCAAATAGTACTGGGATTGTTTCTGGATTTCTAGAAGGCCTTTGATCATATCAATCACAAAATTTCACTCGAAAGGCTCAACCATTACGGTACTAGAGGCGTAGCGCGTAGCGCATGCTTTAATTTCTTGTTATTTGCAACACTGGCGCCCATTTGTAGCCATCGGAAATGAATCTTCGCGGGAAAAGCCCGTTACATCAGGTGTGCCTAAGGAAGCATTTTAGGACCTTTTAAATTTATACTTTATATTAATGAGGCAGCAAACATTGACAAAGCTGCAAAATATATTATATATGCAGATGATACTAGTGTGTTCTTTGCAGGTGGCTTTGGTTTCGACCTCACAACTAGAGCAAGTAAAACACCGACCAAAATTTGACAATCGTCTAAAATAAATGTCAGTAAAACTAATGCTACTCGCTTTCATCCCGGCCACAAAAGAATTGAGTTACGTCCTATTAAATTAAACGACACAGAAATCGAAGTATTGAAATCTTTCAAAACACTTTGGGTATGCTTCAGTAAAAATATGGTGCAGGATAACCGTATTGCATATATTAGAGAGTTTTAGCAGTCCGTCTGTTCCGTGTTGTATGTAGTTACCGTGCTGACCGGGACCCGTCTGGGGACTTGTGCATTCGTCGCGGTAGGGGGATTAGTTCCGCGGGCCGGCCTTCGCTATGCCCGTGCATTCGTCACGGTGGAGTGCGCCTCCTCACCTTTCCTCCTCGCCCTTCCCCGGGCAGGCGCAGTAGGGTCCCGGTCAACACGGTAATTACGTAAACGACGGAACAGACGGACTGCTAAAACTCTCTGTTATCAGCAAATTGTCTGGAACAATCGGCATTATACGCCGACATGTTTTTACCTTCCAATATCAATCAACATGCTTCTGTATATTCATTATTTCATTAACTACGTAATTTTGGTTTGGAGTACTACGACGACGGAAAACTTGCACAAGCTCCCAGTTTTGCAAAAATGGGTCATTCGTTTTTATTGTAAACTTCTTTACCTCCCACGCACTGCTGATGCTTTTGAAAAATTTGACATTGATCTAATATTTCCATGTATAACTTTAAATATTGAGCTATGTCATTGTTATAAATTGGGTTTAATCAGTAATGACGATGCACTAACCAGGGGCCGAATTCTCTAAAACGACGGGGCGTCGCTTTGAAACGACGGGGTAGCGCCATGCAAATGCATGTGTTCTGGCGTTGGGGCCGTCGCTTTGGGGTGTTTTCCACAGGGACTGAGCCGCAAAAAAGCAGTGTGACAAGGGCACGAAGTGACACCCACTGCCCCCCGTCGTTTCGCTCGTAGCTTCGTGCCCTTGCCACACTGCTTTTCTGCGGCTCAGTCCCTGTGCAAAACACCCCAAAGCGACGGCCCCAACCCCAGAACACATGCATTTGCATGGCGCTACCCCGTCGTTTCAAAGCGACGCCCCGTCGTTTTAGAGAATTCGGCCCCAGATTTCGCGGATTAAAAGAAAACTTTGGAATCTACAAGGCCGGTGCACCAGAACCTTGGAACGAAAATAAATGCCGCTCAAGCTTCAGGACAAAAATTATCCAGTACTTATTGCCTACAATGTTAAATAATGTTTTCATTAAAAGAAAAGTCGCCGTTTCAACGCTTTAATTCAGAGAATTGGGTCATATGGTTGGTAAGCCAAATTCACCGTAATGGGATTTGTTTTCAAGCTACCTGATATTGCTAATTGCTATGATTTGTATTGAGAACTGTACTGCACTTGTTTTGTAGTACACTTGTTTTTGTACTAGTGCACTAGTTTTGCACTTTTTGTAAGTAACTGTATTTGTTTTCTAATTTCTCTCGTCATGCCTGACTTGCTGCTCTGAGTGTAAGGTGCCAGGGCCCTTCAAGCTGTTAGCTTTTTTTTCCTGGTCTTCCTGCAACATGGTTACTAAAGAAACTAAATTCAATTCAATTCAAAATATTAAAGACTGTAAATTTGAGAAGCTCTTAGACCCCTTGTTACTCGCTAAATCACCACCCTTGGTCCTTGCCAGAGTCACATATGGTACACGCCAAGCTCACAAAAAGAATTAAGGAATACTAAACACTGAAATAGAGCTAACACGTATAAGTAAAGTTTGACGAGGCCCAAAATTAACAAATGAACAGCTCCGCGGTAGCCATCTTACCTCTAAAGACTACGGCCTTGAAAGTGTTTTTTAAAAGCACCAGTCGCCCATCCAAGTCTAATATCTTGGCTCATAGCTCCATTTTCCGCGTATGACGCGGGCAGGTCAACAGCTCGTGGTCAATGTACTCGTCTCATGTCCCCACGTGCATGACGCAGAGTGCACAGGTTGAATCCTAAAATAAATATGATTGGCATATGCCGCAACTCACCGCGAAGGGCGCCACAAGGTTTTTACGTTACACGGAAAGTTAAGTGGAAGTTGCAACGGTATTTGGGATCGATATATTACAGGGATCCAAGCCTTCGTATTTAGGATCGATATATTACAGGGCTTCAAGCCTTCGTGCGCAGGGCACCATGTAATGTTGTGTACACGGTTCAGCTCTCTTGAGATATGTTTGGAGCCGGTGGGTATTACCCCGGCAGTGATGTTAACTGAACTGGTCGATGGCGATGGAGCTGTAATCTCTTCAAAGAGATTCTACAGTAGGAACCACGACGGCATAAGTTTGTGGGCAGCCTACATGACGTCGAAAAATCTATTGGATGCCTTTTATCTCGTTTGGGCGTATAGTTTCTGGCCAGCTGAATCTTTTCTTCAGCAGCAACTCAACAGCCAGCGGTGCCGTATTTGTTTGCAACTGCATTTCATTTATATCCGCATGCTTCATTATTATTTGTTAGTTTTATGCGATGGAATTGACCTCCAGGCGTGAACGATGTAACAAACGTTCATGTCAGAAACCGTGTTGAGACTGTCCGCTGGCACGCCGGGACGAATTTTGTTAAAAACGACAAAGTGGCTGGCACAACTGATTCCGGTTAGTTCTTTTGTTTAATGAACGGCTTGGCAACTCGCGGTGCAACATATAGCCGAGAAGGCTTTTGCCCAAGCCCCGGGTTTACTTGCTTCCCTCTCTTGTGCGAGGATCCCCGCGCGCACCCAGAACCCGGGCCAGCACCCGGGCTCTGCCCTGGGCTCTCTTCTCGGAACGAGCTCCCCGGGTATCGACTTTTCTGGGAAACGCGGCTTCCGAGAGGGGCAGCCACGCGTTGTGGCAGGGAGGAGGGAGGCGCACTATAGCAGCAGGCTCGCACTTTCCTAGGCGCTTCCTCAATTGCCTCCGGAGTTTTAGCTGGCACCCTAAGATGCGAGATTTTGAAGCGGCCCCTATAGCGATTTGCTAACGCGACACGAAAGCTATAGAAGTTAGCTTGATTGCGTGGGGACAGAAAGAGCGCAAATTTAGGTAAACCAACGGATGATAATGCTTGCGTGGCGCTGTGCAGCTTTTAACCTTTTCGGCGAGGTTTTCCTTTTAAGGCGAAGGTTTATTTGCCTGTAGTAGTAGTAGTGGTAGTAGTAGTAGTAGTCGTAATAGTAGTAGTAGTAGTAGTAGCAGTAGCAGTAGCAGTAGTAGCAGTAGCAGTAGCAGTAGTAGCAGTATAGTATTAGTAGTAGTAGTAGTAGTAGTATTAGTAGTAGCAGTAGTAGCAGCAGCAGCAGTAGTAGTAGTAGTAGTAGTAGTAGTAGTAGTAGTAGTAGTAGTAGTAGTAGTAGTAGTAGTAGTAGTAGTAGAATAATTTATTGAAAGGGTCGGCGCGAGGCCTAGTTGGGAAAAGGAAGGATTGGAGGGGTTGAGTACTGACTCGCTATCGACGCTTCGCAGGCGAAACTCCATAGCGAGCCAAGTGCCTCTTTGACGTCAGTTCTTGGCCGTATCCAGCGTTCGTAGGACACCACCGACATAGGCCGGTGCCTGTCGCTAATCAACGAGGTGACGCAAGTCTGGCGTCACTTCACGGTCGCGCTTTTTGGCGGTGGCGATGGCGGGCTGTCGTGGTCGCTCCGTTGCCGCCTCCACTGCTGCAACGCGATTTTGCCATCAGTGTCAGAGCCTTTCAAATACCTGTAGTGCTATTGCTCTTCCCCAGGCCGAATGCGGCAATCGTACCAAGCGGCCCCTTCTCCCTGCAGCTACAGTGGTGAGAAGGGCACCTTGGGTTTCTCACACAACCACCAGATGTCGCGGGTCTCCGCATTCATTCATCATTCATCCACCTGTGCCTGCACTCACGGGTGGCCCAAGAATAGAACAACAGGTGCGACACTACTCCAGAGACTTGGGAGGCGGCCTGGCCAGCTTATCTCTCCATACGATCAGCTGATGTTCATCTCCCTGATCTCCTACCTCTTCGTTTATGCACCACCATCTTGCCCTTATCGAATAAAAGTTTATCCAGCACCACCACCATTCATTCATTCATTCATTCATTCATTCATTCATTCATTCATTCATTCATTCATTCATTCATTCATTCATTCATGCCGCCGCCACCACTGTGCCCAAAGAGAACGTGAACCCGCGCAAGCAAAATTGCTCAGAAACGTTCCCCCAGCGTCGAGGACATACAGGCCAGAAAGTGTAGTGTACAACACAACACAACACAACAGGAACGTCCTCGCTAACAGCAAAAGGGGGCGCCGACAGCGAATGTACTGGCTCGAATACGTGAGTCAAGAACGCATGGCGGCCATAAAAGAGGACAGACGAGTGAACAAAACTACCCCACGCACTTTCACCTCAGCCAAATTTTGCCATGACGCCATTTCAAGCGGTGCTGCTTGAACCCTACCATGCATAGAGAACACTGACATAATGACGAGGTAAATGTCATAAAAAAGCTTCGCTTTGCGTCAATTCCCACAAATGCATGGGAATCGGGACACGCTAATTCTTTTAATACGAATGTGTTTTATCCACGGATACACCAAGATTTCGGTGACGTCATATCCGTAACGGAAGTGACGCCATTACAAGAAGCAAGCGGCCTGTAAGGGTGCACCCTTGCACACAGGGTCTTCTTGCGGTGAAGCAACCTTTAGTACTAAAAAGTCCGTTATAGTCAGGGTTGTTCGGTTTTTGGTTTTATATTTTGACACGAAAGTGTTTTATGCCGGAATACACCAAGATTTTACTGACGTCATATCCGTCACGGAAATGACGCCAGTACACCTTTGCTGAAGTGACCTGTTAGCAGGACGTCGCTCGCCAATCACACCCACAAGACAGCCGCCGACTCGCAAATCATGCTCAGCTGCAGATTTCGCTGCAATTTCACTTTCGTGTTTTACCGATGCCTATGACAGAGGAATCAACCACAGGTTTTCTTTTTTTTTTTTTTTTTTTCACCGTTGGCTATTTCGTGTGCCATCAGCGGGCCTGGGAGGCCGGATTTTCGATCCGCTTTCTTAGTTAATGCTTTCGCATTAAACATTTCTTGTTGCATCGACCTTTTTGGGTGAGCCTGGCCGCTTTTCGTTTGAGGGAACGCTACAGCACTCTAGGGGGTTTTCGGCCAAGGCGACATGAAACATGGAGAATCAGCCCAGTGCAGCTGCCGCTGCAGGAATCAAATACCTTCCACGTCGTCTGAGTTGAGGCTATGGAAGCCCCCGGGCGCAGGAGTGTGTGCCAGCAGCCCAGGGCAACAGCACGATGAATCAAATAACCGTGTCAGCGGAATGCAGCTTTCGTGAAGCGTGAATCATCTCCTTTAACGTATAAGACTAGCATTTCTGCCGCTGAAATTCCGGAATCACCACTTTCGAGCGTCGCGTGATACAATAGTGACAGAAAGGTAGAAGCTAAACACGCGATTTGGCCCGCGTGACACCGGTTCATTTAGACAGGACAAGAAATGTGCGCGTTTTAGTTAGTGAGGTATTTTAGAAAGTACAACATATTTGGCACATTGCGAATCGTACCAGAGGTTTGTAATCAAAAGCAGTGCTACGCTTCTAAAACACGAAAACTAATCAACATAACGACGTATCTTAGCTAAAATTCAGGAGACGTTTTTGAGTTCTGAAATTGATGTCGCGGCATCCATGACTGCTCACATTGCAGCTGAGAAACACGTAAACCATGAGCGTCAGAAAGATTTGTCTGCTATTTTCAAGGAAGCCTACCCAGCCCCTGTCCTTTCCTCCTCAGTTTGAGCCATTACAAGGCGTCACGCTAAACGGGGCCCGAGGAACCGCGCGCGTGAGCGGCAGCGTTCTGAGCATCGCTGCTCCTCCCAGCGCTGCGAGAAAACAGATCTCACCAAGCCTGGGCAGCGCAACACGTGACTTCTGAGAGCGCTTACACAAGTCAGCCTCCTCGGGAGCGCGGTGTACTGCGAACTCACAGGCTCGTAGTATGGCCAGTATATCAGCGGAGGAGTCCTATAAAAAACACTCAGCCCGAGAGATACACGCAGAGCAAAGTAAAAAGTGAGGCGCCCCGCTTCCGTGGCGTGCTCCTCACTTTAGCGTAAAATACGAGGGCCGTTTGTGTCCCCTATCCAGGGCAGTAACGGAGAAGCGGCTTCTGGCGGCCCGATAAAATTTCGGACGGAAAAACTCTCGTCGCCGCATCCCCACTGCTTGCCAGAGAGGGAAAGAGGGCGGGACGATCGCCAGAGGCGCTCCCTTTCGCTGTCCTCGATGACCCGTCCGCCACCCCGGTCTTCATTCAACGCGGATGCAGGGCAACGGCACGCCGCCGGCGGGCTCTGGGAATCGCATTTTAGGCTTAGCCGCGACCAGCAATTCATTCTTAAACTCGTCTTTGCGTAAGTCGCTTCTGTCCTTCCCCCGCTCCTCCCCCCACCCCTTTTTTTTATTATTGTGTTGTATCTTAACTTTGCCCTCCCGTTGTTTATGGTCGCTCGCACATGGTCTGGGAGTGGACGTGTTTTTAAGGAGGGGAATCCTTTTTTTGAAGAAGCGATCTCGATGGGCCTCTCTCCTTCCTTCTCGCTGCCTCCCTCCCTCACGTTGGAATGCGTGTGCTCGGGCATGTTTCGCTCCTCGGTTGCCGTAACCGTCAGAGTAAATCACAGCGGAAGGGGAAGTTGGTAGGGGGGAGAGGGTGCGGGACCGCTTCTGAACCGGGGTTCTCCGGGCCCGCACTGAAGCCGTTCGGTCAGCAGCCAGTTGTCGTTCCCAGCGCACACTGCGAGTGCAGCTACTCTGGCATGGGTTCGCCGCCAGCGACTGAGCGGGGCCCCTGACGGTCATCATTTGACGAGCTCACCCTGCACAAGCCTTCCTTGGAAGGAACGTTGTCAGGACACCACGCCGCTAGTTTCTCAATCTGCTCATTTTCAGCGTTTTTTTTTTATCTTCAATTAAACGAGTTCGAAAAGAAGTTTCTGATTTACGAGGGAGCAGGCTTCCTTTTTTTTCTTTCTGGCAGTAGATCGAAGGTCAACAACCAGGTCGCTCGTTGTGTGCAACCCACGGAAATATGCGAAAAAGACCGCGGAAAGAGGGCGTATAATGGTACACGCTGCAAGCACCCACTGGCAAGTGGCGTTACTCCGTATCCGCCTGTTCTCTAATTACCGTGCTGACCGGGACCCGACTGCGCCTGCGCGCACGGAAAGGGCAAGGAGAACCCCCCCCCCCCCCCCCCCTCCCTTCTCCCCGTAACAAATGCGTGGACATGGCGAGGGCCGGCCCGCGGAACTAATCCACCCTACCGCGACGAATGCACAAGTGCCCAGAGGGGTCCCGGTCAACACGGTAACCACGTACAACACGGGGCATGCGGAGTGCTAAAACTCTCTAGTGAAGCCATTGCTCGCAGGCGCTGTGGAACGGAATGTTCGGCCAGGGCATGGCGGCAAAACGGGAAGCCGGAGCAAGGCGCGTGCATCCGGGCCGAGCCTCAACTTCGCCGGGGAGAGAGCCGAGATGCTCACGCATTCTTAAATATTCATCAGTGATTCTGCAACTGATTTTGACCTATATTTTCCCTCTAGATGACTTACGTTTTCACGAGTGGCATCTGTGGCGTGGGAAACAGGTATACTTTATGCAGACCGTGGTGACAGGGCCGTCTTATGACAGCAAAAAATAATGTCTGCAGTTTCTCCGCAGTGGTTATATACATGCCTAAACATGTCATGGTGGCATAAGCGCAGAGCCGCCTTTACAGCGTGTTCGGTACACACACTGACATGGACATGGCTATACGTGCTCCGGTCACAACACTAAATGTTCACCCCGTCGCTATACGTTGAGGCCGTGGCCGCGGCACGCGAAACACCGGTAGACACCGGGGGTGTTCCATGCCTTGCCCTAAATTCCGCTTAGCTCGGGACAGTTTCCTCGCGGCAGGACCTTAAGGGATTTTGCGGAAAATTATCTGCATTTACCTAGGGCAATTTTAAGAATTCTTGGCGCGTGTAGGCCACCTTGCAAAAGCAATTTGAACTGTGTGTCTGAAAGCTACAAGTCGTTACGTGATAACGGTAGGATCTATTCACTACGACCAACGTCCGGAATGAACAGGCTATGGAATGCACATCACCACAGTGACAGAACCGAATCAGCATGAGCTACACACGACGAAAATATTCAATGTTACATCGTAATTAACTGCCTAAAGGGAGCAGATTGTCAAATTATTCATTCAATTAAAGTGTACGCTTTTGAGGCGAAAATATGTGAAGAGTACCAGTAAAAAAACTGTGGTTGAATCCTCATTCACAGGAATCGGTAAAGCACGAAAGCGAAATGTGGTGCGAAATCTGCAGCTGAGCACGATTTGCGGGTCGGCGGCTGTCTTGTGGGTGTGCTTGGCTAGCGACGTCCTGCTGGCGGGTCGCTTCGGCAAAGGTGTACTGGCGTCATTTCCGTGCCGGATATGACGTCAGTGAAATCTTGGTGTATTCAGGCATAAAACACTTTCATGTTACAACATACAACCCGACAACGAACAACCCGAAGTATAACGTACTGATGATGATGAGGATGATGATTGCTATTGGTTTCCCCTTTGAAGAGGGGTGATGACATGTCATCTTACCAAAAAGGACAAATATAACCATGTTTTACACTCTTGGTTTAATACTAGCGCTGCTTAGGGCAGGCACTAAAGCTTATTAGGCCCGAAATACTTTCTTTTCCCTGTTACAGGTGGTAACTGTCCTAGGCAATATTCCCCTCTCTGCTTTTCGTCCACCAGCAGTCTAATCTTCTTTTCGTCCCCTCGACAGCCTTGAAGTTAACTTCCTCTCCGATACCCTTAAATCCTAGGGCTTCTGGAAGCCCAATATTCCCTTCATGTAGATTTGGATGGATACCCTCACATTCTAACACTATGTGCCGCATAGTTTCTGTTTCTTTTCCGCAGACTACACATACCCCAGCATTTTGTGAATACTTCCCCACAAAACTCTTTAGTACTAAAGGTTGCTTCACCGCAAGAAGACCATGTGTGCCGGGGTGCACGCTTTACAGGCGGCTTGCTTCGTTGTACTGGCGTCAGTTCCATGACAGATATGACGTAAGTGAAATCTTCGTGAATCCCGGAATAAAATACTGTAGTGTTAAAAAAGGTTCCTCGGGGCCCATCGGTATGCTAAGGTTTGTAAGTATCACGAGGCCTTCACATTCAACGCAAGGATTCGTCGACTACAGGGTTCCACTTTCATTTTCGAGCTCATTAAAATGTTTTCTCTCTCTCTCTCTCTCTCTCTCTCTCTCTCTCTCTCTCTCTCTCTCTCTCTCTCTCTCTCTCCTTCAAAGGCTAGGCGAAAGCCTAGCAATACTTACCAAAGACGTTCTCGCTGACACATTGCATTTGGGTATCAAGCTTCTTCGTTCTCGTTTTTTCGTCTTTTATAGCGAATTACTACGACCAGCTTTACTGCAGCATCGAGTAGTTTGCGTTTTACGAGCGGCTTTCATTTCTTCGTCTCACGGCACGAGTTACTTCAGCAGATGGCACACGCCACAGCTTCCCTGTAATCAGGCTTACGCGCGGCTGGTGTGCACCTGTTGTACTCACGTGCCATCACACTCATGTGTCCCGTGGTACGCACTATCCTATACTTTTACGCTTCCAATTCATAGTTTTGGGAAGGGGGTACATTAGCTCCCCGAATTGTTCCAGATTCCTGGCAAATTCTGAAGAGGGATATGCAACTACGACAACCACACTTTTTGTTCCACGTCTGAGAAGGTGGCGGGGTAACGCGGCGATAACGCACTCGGGCCTTACTCCGCACACGTGGGCTCAAATCTGGTGCGAACTCAAATGTGTTTTTAAGGCGGAAGCCTTAAAACATGTTGTGAAAAAAAAAAACGTCGTTTGTTGCTGAGAGGTCATTCAAATGGGCGCCGGTGCAAAGAGCAATCAAAACGCCCATAGTCACATGCATGATCCGATAAGGCTCGAACCCGGGTGCCCACAGTAGCAGCCCGATTCGCTATTACTGCTCTGTCTGGATTTAAGTTCCACCCGGCTAATGACGCTGGCTAATGACATGCAGGATGTCTGAATTAGCGCTGCTGCACTGGAGGCATAATACTCCAGCGCCGGAGGGTTGTGGCCATTGGGGGAGGCTTGAAATAAGTCCGCTCATTCATGCTGTATCACGTCTTTCTCACACCTCCTGCTTGCAGTTGCTAGCGCTCGGTATAAGTTCCGTAGGCAACTGCGGATCCCGCTGGTATACGAGTAAACGGTATACGCCTAAACGTGCAACTCTTAATACCGTGCTCCAGCATAGAATGCATTCGGACAAATAGACGGTCGGTATAATGCATGTAAAATACCTTTTTTGTCTCTTGATTGTGTCGAACTTATTGTGACTACATTTAGCAGCCTAAATGGTATTCTTCGTATCATCGTTTGGCTTACATATCTTAGTGGGCTCAATCTTAATACTAGAAGCTCGGAAAAGAAATAAATGGACGGGAAAAAGATTGCGTGCTCAGCTCACGTTTTTCGAGCACACTTAGACCAATGCTACTGGACTGCCTCGCGGTAATAACGTAATGTTAACAGAACCAAATGCATTTCTTCTGGTAGCGTTAGCTCCTGCCCTTATTTTTAGCGTAGATATCAAATATGTCATATTTTTCGTAGGCAGCGTCAGATAACTTGGTGACGATTTTTGTAAGCTAAGCGTCAGATTATATGACGTTTCGTCATAGCTATGTGTTCACACGTCACTTACTTCTTACGTTTTACGTACGAAAAAAGAAAACGGAGAATTCACAAAGAATTCACGAAGTCGAGGATAGGGCCTCAGTCTTAAAAATGTTGGCGTTAACCTAATTTTTGGCCATTACTGAGTTTTCGTCCGTTCGTGGGCAATTTATACAGGCTAAACGAGCTCGCAGGGAGTTCAATGCTGTCTCGTGAACTTGCAACTGTGTCGCCGCAGAGCCGGTGTGTCTCGGTCTCCCTCTCGTCCTTGTTGCTTGCGCTGCGAATTCAAGAACGTGGAAATCCAGCGGACCCGAACGTCAACGCTGTCGTCAGAAATTTGCGAGGAGAATTTTGCAAGGGAAGCGGCAAAAAATAAGCTCCACATTCTGGACGTTAACCAATGGTATCTTTTATTCGCCAGTCCAGAATCGTTTTGAGCAGTTCACGGGCAGTGCAGGACTGCTCTCGAAACGAAAATTCTTTGCGGCAAAAAACAATAGGGAGCTGCTCTTGATCAGTTAATCTGAGCAGTGGCAAAACGGCTAAGCGAAGAGACCGCGCGTAAAGTATTTATTAGATATCCGTGTAACGAGGTGTAAAGTGGAACGCCAGGTTTTCTGAAGTGAGGCTATCCACTGTTTTGGGCTATTACAGCTGCTGACTGGAACACCCAGCAGTCGAATTGAACCGTTACAAGATTCAAGGCGTGTATCCCCCACTTGAATTGTGATAATCTGTTCCTTACTTGTACGACGTTTACCGTCGACGCTGAGCAGTGCTGTCTTCGTCGGGGATAGCTGTAGCTGAAATTGGGACAGCGTATGTTCCAAGTTCAGGACTGCTGCTTGCAACTATGTTTGCATAGCTTCTTTGTGTCCTAATCGGTGGCTTCTGTCCATACCACAATGTCGTCCGCATAAAGAGCGAACCGGGCGGCAGTGTCCTGTTCAAGAGTTCGAGCAACGCGGTTCATGGCCAGATTGAAGAGGAGAGGAGCCAAAATAGACCCTTGTGGGACTCCTCTGTCCAGGTAGAAAGTAGTGGGCTGGTGGGTTCGAGGGTTAAGACGGATAGGTCAATGTTGAAGAAAGCTGCGTATCCAGGCCTGAGCTTTTGGCTGGGGAAGGCGAGAGCAAGTTCCTGAAGGATAAATATGGAGGCGCGCACCAAGCAGCTTGTACCATGCTCGCGCGTGCCGTGGCACATGGACGTTTCACTTACGGCTTTCCGGTCTATGAGCTACGACAGACACATGTTAATGCTCTTCACAAGATCAATCGGCACCTTCTCCGGTGCGATTAGTGGCCTCCCTTCATTCACCCGGGTAGACACTCTCCACGAAGCAGTTCCTCTTCCGCCTCTCACTAACCTCATTGAAGAGGCCAAACTACGTTTCCAATCCCATCTCGACCATTCGCCTCACGGAAAAAGACTCCAGAAATGGGACCGCCTAAATAGCGACTCTGACAGCCCGGATTTGCCGCCAGCAATCCCTCCGTGGGAACGCCCCTCCGTCGGTATTCCACGTCGACGCCCGATCCGGCACCATAATCGACTAGTACGCGAACAATACGTTCGCACGCTCGCAGATGACAAGGCAGGCGATGAAATTGACATTTACACCGACGCGTCTTTGACTGGGATGACGGCGGCCATTGCCTGGACATCTACAGACTTGCCAGAATTGAAGAGATCCCGGCAAATTTCCAACACATACGGCATTGTAGAACAAGTATACTTCTGGGAATTCTGGCAGCTGTCCGAGAATTGAACCGTCCATTTTCTCCGAACACTACAGCGACAAATATCCTGACGACGATACGAGACCTACAAATGGAAGGATTCAAAATCCGCATCGTTTGGACTCCGGGACATACTTCCGGCGCACAAGGCAACCGCATGGCTCACGAAGCTGCCAGTGAGAGGCTACAATCATCTCCCACTGTGCCGCCACGCCCTTCCCCTCTCTCCAAGCAGATTGGCAACTCCAGCTACGTCTCCTCAAAAAAGAAAGCAGTAAGCGTTTGCAAGCTGAAACTCCGGTTGGCATCCTTGCACCTCTCAAGCGCTTTTCACGTTCGGGCGAGGTATTCGCCAATAAAGTGTATGCAAATGCAGCGTACACACCACACATTGTGCATAAGTGGTCAGCCCCGGCAGGCTCTCAATTGCACCGATGCCCCCACTGCAATAGTGATGCCATACCAAATCTCTTCCACTTAATTTGGCTCTGTCCTATATTCGCCCGAGCCGCCGCCAACTGCTAACTGCAG